>NC_142200.1:41214004-41524719 GCF_049639895.1 Pseudopodoces humilis
TTTTTTCCCCTATATCACAGAGTAACAGCGATAGTTTAGATGGGTATGTGAAGAAATTGTTTCTCAGTGCACAAGTGTAATCCTTACCATTAACATTTCTTCTACCCTTTTATTTGCCGTGTGAGTCGGTCTCTATTACCTGCTGTGCATTTTCCACCACAAAAACCGGGACATTTCATGGAAGAAAAATCTTTTCCCACCGCGGCGTCACAGCTGACCAAAACACTGGAGAATGCGGGCATCGATCCCGCTACCTCTCGCATGCTAAGCGAGCGCTCTACCATTTGAGCTAATTCCCCTTACCGCAGGTGGTGTGGGGCGGCTGCACTCCTGCTCACCCGATGGCTGAAAAGCTAGGTTATGCTCTTGACCTATGTGGAGCATTTTCTGCTGTGTTCCTTGAATAAAACAATTCGTTTTCCTGGGTAGTGCATCCTCTAGCGTTTATTCAAGGAGAGAGAACTCGTTTTTTTCCAGCTCTTGCAGTGCAACTACAAAAAGGCTTATAAATCTAGAAAGACTACTCTTAGAAGTCACTCAAGTACAGTGAGATTTTTCTTCTTTTTTTTTCCAAGTCTTTAGCTCCTTTTCCAACTTTATTTTCTGATTAAACATACATAAATGATAAATACAATGGTTTAAAAATTCATGTTTAGTTTCTGGAGAGGAAATATTCATTCATAAATTCTTATGCTATATTCTAGGAATTATTTGTATTTCTACCTTTATTTATTGACTTTGATAATTCTGTCCAAAGAGTATTGCATCTTAAATATATGGGGTTATTAAGCACATGTCTTAAATAGAAAAATTCTCCTGTAGTCATACTAACTGACTTTGCAGTAGGAAGCGCATTGCTAAACCTCTGTTCACTGGCCATTAAATCAAAGAATGCTTTCTGGATTTCAGGAAGGAAAATGTAGTTTACAATGAGACTGGATACACTGATATGCTCTATTTAAATGCAGAGGCCTAAGTCCTGCTAGTAAACTGAAGTGTGTGCAGTAATCCAACAATACATGTACTGGTGGTTTTCTCTGAAGGATTTAACTCACGGGATGGCAGCAACAGTCAGAACAAAATAAATTTCAAAATTGAGCATCAGTAAGTTACAACTTGTCCTAGGTAATTTAGTACTCCAAATCTGTTACAATCCAGATTCAGGTCTAGATGTGGAACTACAACTACAGTGTTGCTGCAAGCATTCTCTTAAAGTTCTAATTCTCTCCTGCCTAACTTCAGTCTCTGTACAATAAAAAAAAAATAAAATTTATCCTTAACACTTCTTGCATTATATTGGAGATGATTTTATATAGCTCACTTGAGTAGACTTGAGGGAGAAATATGCAAAAGCATTTTCAGTCCTTCTCACAGGCATATGTGTATCTTAGGCTCACTGATGGCCCCCTGCATGCCTGTGGCCAGGATCTCTTCCATATCGTATTTCACAAGGTTCAGCTCTATGAACAGTTTTCTTTATCAACCCTGTGCAGTTCGAGTCATTATGCAAAATGCAGGTTACCTCTTCCTGTTTTTCACCACAATATCTCACTCTGCTGCCACTGACAGGGCCTAAAGCTTCACCCATTCGGCTCACAGAAAAACAGTTTATTTAATGCCCAGATAAGGGAGAGGGGAGATCACTGCATTATTCTCAATTATTAAAACATGTATTTTATATAATTGACAGCATTATTTTGTGATCATTAATTTGAGTGTTGCTAAGTTTTCATGTAAGATGGCATGTAAAATGTTCTAATTTCTTAACCTGGTTGGGAAAACTTCCTTATCTATGTCTGAAAATAGCCCAACCTTCTTAATTCCATTAAAAAAAAAACAAAACAAAACAACAAATTTAGGGTGTTTCAGTTTTGAAGCCTTTGTGTCCGCATACTTTCATTTAAGATTGCTTCAATCCATCTTCTTGTCAGTACTAATGGAAACTGATGTAAGTTAATTTAATCAGGCTTAAATTTTGCTTTCTAGATGGTCTCCCGAGGGGACATCAGGGCAAACGCGAGTTTTGAATTATCCTCAAGCTGCTCCGCTGTGTCGTGTCTGATGTGATTTCCCTGAGTGTAGGAGAAGGACAAATCCAGCGTGTGGCAGGTGGCACTGAAAGGCTGCAGGGCACGAGTTTGTGGCGCACGTCATTGTGAAGTGCCTTATCACATTACTCGGCCTTATCACCTTAGTTTTTTCGTCATCTCGGGCAAAACCGTAGGCGGCTCCAGGTCAGGCGGTAGTTAAATGTTCTGAACGGCTGCCCTGGGGTTATTCCTCGCGGTGAAAAAGCAGAGTAGAGGCGGAAAGCGCAGTTTGTAGTTGTGGCTGTTGAGGTCTAAAGTTACAGGATGGAGCAGGTGGGAACGGGGGGAATTAGCTCAAATGGTAGAGCGCTCGCTTAGCATGCGAGAGGTAGCGGGATCGATGCCCGCATTCTCCACAGCCTGTTTTCTTCCTCGTGGGAGTCAAAATACTTCATCCTGACTATTTAAAAAAATACTTAAATAAAGCCTGACGCGTATAGCAAGAAAGCGGAATGTCATAACGCACTTTCTTTCGTGAACGGCGAGTAACAAACGGGTAATTTTTTATTATTACATACATACAGCTGGAAAACACGTCTGTTCCAGTTTGTCTTGCGTCTTGCTTCCTGATTTGGAAATGCTAAATGAAATACTACACACGTATGATTTTGGAATCGAAGTTGGACGTGTTTTCGTTTGTGAGCAGAGAAGGCAGAGCAAGAGGGAAAACCATTCCACATGTGTGGTGCTGCGGGTTTAGAGACTCCCAGAGGAGCAGAGTCCTGTAATCCCGGGAGTGGCCCCAAGGGGGGGAATTAGCTCAAATGGTAGAGCGCTCGCTTAGCATGCGAGAGGTAGCGGGATCGATGCCCGCATTCTCCAGTGCTTTTGCCAGACAGAAACTGATCCACACTATCAAACGAAAATGTGTAACTTTGTTCGGTAAAATGTTACTTTTGTTTTAATTGGCGTTAAACTGATTTTTTTCTTTCCTCCTTTTCTTTCTCTGCCCTTACTACCTAAATCAGGCTTTTATAACTGTATAGGTCAATCCTCTGTTGTAATAGTTGACAGCGTAAGCTAAATCGAGCGGGAAGAGAATTCTGCAGTGTGACATTTTCCCATGCTTAATGAAAAACAACATATGGTTAAACCCCAGCCAGTCACCAAGCCCCACACAGTTGCTTGCTCACTCCCCCACCTCCCCTGTAGGGAGACAATTAGAAGTGTAAAAGATGGAGAATTCAGTGGTTGAAATAAAGGCAGTTTAATAGGGAAAGCAAAAGCCATGTACACAAACCAAGCAAAACAAGGAATTAACTCACTGCTTGCCATGGGCAGGTAGGCGTCCAGCCATCCCCAGGAAAGCAGGGCTCCATCACGTGTAATGGCTACTTGGGAAGACAAATTACATCACTTCAAATGTCCCCCCCTTCCTCCTTCTTCCCCCTGTCATTATATACTGGGCATGTGGTCATATGGTCTGGAATATCCCTTTGGTCATGTGGAGTCACCTGTCCTGGCTGTCTCCTTCCTACCTCCCATGCAAACATGGCAATATGAGAAGCAGAAAAGGCCTTGGCTCTGTGTAAGCCCTGCTCAGCAATAATAGACACATCTCTGTATTATCAACCCTGTGTTCAGCACGAATATAAAATACAGCCCCACAACAGGCACTGTGAAGAAAATTAACAGCACCCAAAATCAGCACACAATGGATGAATTATAGAGACCTGAATTAATGTGTCTTGATCACACAGTGAAATTAATTTAGGAATGCTTGTTATTCCCCGGCTGTCCATTGTGATCCCTGCCCAGATATGTAGGATCTTCTTGCATTAATGGTCTTTATGAAGCTGTAGTATGAACTGGATCAGTTAATTTAAGTTTACAGCTAAAAGCTGTCACCTCTTTCCTCCCAAGTCTGTGTCCTGGAAAGTACAATACAGCATCCATATCTTTTAGCTATGGCCTGTGTGCAGGCTGCAATTGAGCTCCTCAGACTTCTCTCCTACTTCCATTTTGCAGAGGTGCCTTTAAGGCACCTCTAGCATATCTGAAAGCACACTTGTGTTAGAGCCTCAGAGATAATCTTGACCATGTGATTCACTGACTTCCCCCAACATCTCACTACTTTCTTCTAGTCCTACTCCAGACATTGTGTTTCATTATGGTGCACTATCCCCTGACCCTTCCAGGAGCTGCACAGCAAATGCAGCTTTTTAGACCTCAGTCACCAGTTATCTTGTGTCTTGAATGTTAACAGAGCACCTCACAGTGTGCAAAAAGGCCTTATCAGTCTGTTCATGGATGAGGAAGAAAATGTGCGTGAAATCAGCAAAATTTATTCTGTTTCTTGGTGCGTCTCTGGAGGCCAAAATCTTAGCCTTCCCCTTGAACACTCAGGCATAGCTGAAAATTCATAGCATACCCCAATGTGACTACTTTCAGTATGATCAGTAGATAGAAGATGCCTAGAATGGTCATACTAAATCCCATTGTTCTGAGAAGTTTAGGGCATCTTTATAGCTGCTGTGTAGGCACTTATTTTCAGCAAACTTTTTCTCAGTTGACAATGTGTTGCCACTGGGTTCTTCTCCCCATAACATTCTGTTAAAAAAAAATCTGTCTGATCATTATCTTTGATATGTAATTTTTTTACCTCATCAACTGTAAGCAGTGTAGGCAATGGTAACATAGACATCTGTCTCAGGAATGTCTAATAATTAGAGAAAGACTCAATTCTTTTAGGATGAACACAGTATAATCCAAGATCACTTCAAGTAAGTAAATAGATGTATTCATTTTTTTCCCTCTTCATGAAGTGAAGGCAGAGTACAGTTTGGAATATTTCTCAGTAATATCCAATTTCAAGTTTGGCTGAAACAGTTATGTGCAACCTGCTCATTACACTTAAATAAAAAAGACCACATAAAGCAATCATGCTGCTTTGTACAGCATAGCATTGTATTCTTCTATTAAAAAATCATTCATACCAGGCCCTTGGGAATATTACTGTAAACAAGCTGCAAGACCTTGTTCTTTCAGGACTGATTATATGTCATTACACCAAAGGTAGGTATCTTAATTTATCCAGTCATACTTAAAATTGAAGTAAAGAAATGTGGTTTCAAGTAGAATCTATCTATCTATCTATCTATCTATCTATCTATCTATCTATCTATCTATCTATCTATCTATCATCTTTATTAGGTAGGTTGATTGAGGATACTTCCACCATACAGTCAGGTCAAACAAAACAAACCAAACAAAAAGTCTTTCATGCTCTCACAGAACTTCCAAAAAATTGCAGAATTATAGACTGAAAAGTGCTCAGCACAGGATATGCTGATTTGTACTTGAAATGAACATAAAAGAGTCCTTTTAAGTCAAATACTTTTATTTCAGTTTACAGCAATACTAACAGTAAAAATTGCAGTTAGTAAAAAGTAATTTAAGATGATTTTTTACAATTCAGTTGGAAATACAGGCAATACTGTCACCATGCTCTAAAAACCTCAAAAAAACAGAAAGCCCTTGCTGTATTAGTAATTACATTAAGCCAAAATGTAAATAGCATTACTGACATGAGGATTTTCATAATGTAATGACAGTGTAATGTAATCACTTAATCATGACTACCCTTGTCATAGCAAATGATAGCCCAAGTTGTGAAAATCTTGCAGTGGCAAAATAGTAAGGCAGAGTGAAGCCATGACAGTTGGTTGGCAGGGAAAGGCTACGCCTGTCATAGCAGATGATAGTCCCAAATCTCAAAGATCTTGCAGACTGACACTATCTTGAGTAAGGCAAAGTACAAGTCGTGACAGTGGGCTCTGAAGCACAGGATAACTCACAGCAGCCTCACAGTCTTTCCAGTCACAGTCAGGAAGTCCTCATCAGCCAAAGCACGAAGTGCTTCTTCAAACATTTCCTTCGTGACAGCCTTAAAGAAAAGGAGCAAATCAAATAAAGATGGGGAAAATACTTCAAACATAGTAAAAATGCTATACTTTCTACCAATTTTCTAACAAACTTTATCGGAAATTTTCATTTGTTCTATGTGAAAGTTGAAGCCTGGCCTGGAACCCTGAAGCTGAGTTTGCTAATTCCAGAAGCCAGAATAAACTAAGGTACAGTAGATTCAACTCATTTGTCTGTAAAATAATTGGCTTTCTAGTCATGTTTCTATTTCCGTCAATATTATGATTTGAAGACAAGAATGTTTATTTGGAAAAAATGCTTTTGAACATAAATGGAAATGTAAAAATAAAGCAGGAAACTTACTATATCAGACTGTGCTCGGAGATCATCCAAAAGCTGTTGGTACTTCAAGGATGGTGCTTTACCCTTTGATTGGATGAGCTTCCGTAAGGCTTGAGCTAATTCCTCTTTCCGCTTACGAGCTGTTACGCTCATTCCTTATAAAAGGAAAGAAAATACCTTTTAGCAATCAGCTAAGGAAGAGAGGTCAAGTTACATTTTAAAAATCACAAAATCCCAACAGCGGCCCTGTTTTAACAGTACGGAAGCACAAACCTGTTGTGAGAATGGATATGTCCACAATTCCAGTCTTTGGATCAGTAGCAGATTGTTTCAGTGCTTCCCGATGGAGGCGTTTTGCTTCCTCCACGTCAATTGCTTCAACCTTCTCAGAGAAGCGCACCTTGGCGTGCGCCTCCGCCAGCCGGATCAGAGACTCCAGCTGCCGGGGGTACGCGGAAACCATTCCCCTGCCACTGCCAATCTTCCTCATGTCCACGTATGCCTGAGAGGGAGACACTTGTTACATATTTCACTGCATATTAATTCCTTTTCAGTCCCCTGCATCCCCCACCTCTTACTTCAGAATACAAGCAATTCTGGCAAGCCCTTCCAAATACTCTATTTCTGCTCACACGCTTTCATGGTTCGTCTGCAGTGATGAATAACCACATCAAATAAATTCTTTTCCATTATAAAGCAATTAAACCAGGGTAATGAATCAAGCTTTGAACCACTTTAGAATTCTGGATTAGTCTTCTATAGTGGTACTTGTGTCTGTGATGACACATTTTGCTTTGCTAGACTTTAATGTGCTTTATGTGATGGAATCGTATCATTCAACATATCTGAAAGCTAAATATTAGAATGCAGAATGACTTATCTGATCCCTCTTTCCATTAGAGACCTTTTTTTTTTTTCAAGGATCTTACAGAAGGTTGTTACGTAGATAGAGACTGTATGAACGAGGGAATTTCACCACTTCTGACAAGTCAGGAAAGACTCTGAACATTCCCAGCAGCAATTCCTTTACCTCAATGAGGGCTTGGCTTGCTTCTTCACCTAATCTGGGATTTACATAACTACGAGCATATGCAATGTAATCCCTCAACACTGCCATATCCATGTATTCCTCCTCCATATTTTCTTCACTTCGGTAGTACAGTGAAACCAAATGGCGAGCAAGGCGTCTGTCATAAGCTTCATCACGTGGATCCAACATCAAAAAGATCAAGTCGAATCTGAACGAGATATCATCCAGTATTAGTGTGCATACTTTCTTGTCATTTAGGTACTTGGCTTAGAAGGATTTGACATAATAAGCACAGGTAGGAGTTACCAGACTGTGAATTCCTACCCTCAGTAGAAACTGCTTTCTTACACCGGAAAAAAAAAAAATTTCATACAGAAGAACACAATTTGCTTACACCCTATGGACTTGAAGTTTTGAAAGCAAGGTACATTCTGCAAAATTCAGATGCCTTGTTCAAGGCTGACATATTTTGTTTCTTTAAAAAAACCACACCCCACACACCCTGCCCAAAGAAAGTTGCAACCACCACAAACAAAAATTCCACACACATAACAAATGCACAGAACTTACTGCTAAAGATACTGCCCTGAAATACAACAGCAAAAATATGTAACTAAATAAATTACAAATTATTCAAATAGCACTTGCAGTTTAATCCTGGAGAAAATGGTTTATAATTTTACAAACAATATATTAAAGTAGTCTCAACTATAAGCATATGTGGATAATACATTTTTAGCTAGCCAGTGATTTATTTTTGTAGGTTTAAATCCAATAAATAGTGGAACTGAGATGCTGTTCAAACCTAGCAGCTCTTAATTTAAATTAAAGCCATAATTTAAGTGTTCTCAGGATATCCAGTATACCATCAGTGTACTTCAAACTTCCAGTTACTGTGGAAATTCTTGACAAGATGCAACCCCAGCACATAGTTTAATTTTCTATCAAAAAGCAATAAATGTGGCTCTAACAGCAAATGATAAGAACAAGTGTCTGACCAGCACTGCTACTTCCACAGGTGAATTTTACAAAGCAGCACGAAGCAGGCACAGATCTGATGATCTCCCTGATCATCAGTGTTTCACTTTAACAGCTTTATGGAGCTAAGAAAAGGATCCTGAATTTTTTGTTGAAGTTATCGATACATTACATTTCAGAATAGCTCTTTTCTAGGAGATGATTATGAAACAACATAGAATTAAATGAGAGATCCGATAGATCTTATCGCACTTGCTCTTCAAGGTCAACGTGTAAATACTAAAAGACACTTCTGTGCTCACATAGATATTGTAAGGACAGCATTTAAAGTATGTGCTATAAAAGTTTTCCATTAGGTCGTGAACAACACAATAGTTCTATTCTACTATATGTAATAATTTTATATTTAAATAAAATATCTTATTATTTTAATATGTAATAATAATAAGAGGAAGTGTAACATCCCCTAAAAATGACACATGCAGTGCAGTTCAGTACCTTGACAGCAGTGTATGAGGAAGCTGAATGTTCTCAATAGTAGTCTTTTTTGGATTCCACTGTGATTCTATAGGATTAGCTGCTGCTAGGATAGATGTACGAGCATTCAATTGGCAAATAATTCCAGCCTGTCAAAAGGAAAAACATTTCTGAAACCAGCTGCGCCACCAAAACCTCCCCCCAATTTCAAGAGATCCCCAATGTTATTAGATGAATTCTGTAGTCAAAAACTGCATTGTGAAAGCCTCCGAGTAAAGCAAGAGCAAAAGCTCTAGGAATAACTTCAATTTCATTTACCTTTGCAATGGAGAGTGTCTGTTGTTCCATTACTTCATGTAGGACTGACCTTGTGCTTTCATTCATTTTATCAAACTCATCAATGCAGCAAATGCCATTGTCACTAAGTACTAGAGCTCCTGTCTGAAGAACCAGCTGCCGTGTTTCTGGATCCTTCATCACATATGCAGTAAGACCAACTGCACTTGAGCCTTTGCCAGAAGTATACTGGCCTCGAGGAACCAGGTTATAAACATACTGGAGCAGCTGGGATTTGCTAGTACCAGGATCACCACAGAGAAGAATGTTGATCTCTGCACGAAAACTCCCTCTTCCTGTGTGAGTAAAATCCTTTCTTGATCCGCCAAAAAGCTGAAGCAGAATACCCTGTAAAAATGGAAATATCACTTTGTATATAGATGTAACAGAGCAAATCCAATGGTTCAACTGAAACATCTGAAAAACAAAGACTGCTAAAGTTAACACAACTCAATGCATCTGGGTTTCAAGCATTAAATGACAGAAATTTTGTATGTCGTAACAAGATTTTGGTTGGAACCTGAAGAGTTCCCTTTGATGAAGGGTCCTTAGTTTTCCTCAATTCCACCCCCTAGACTAGATGTGCCTTTATTAGCATGCTGAGAAGGTAACAACAAAAGGAACTGTCATCACTGTGTTCCCATTTCATAAGTAAATCATTGTGTGGTTTTGAATTATACTTTCAGTAACCTGTGAACTGTGATAATGTATAAATCTATTAAAAAAAAAACTCAAAGGAATACTTTTAGGAGTGTTTAATGTCTAACAATACCTTGAGACCTGCTACTAATTGCAGTTTTCACAATGCTCCAGTACCTCAGTTGACACTTTATTGGAACAGTCCCTTCTTGGATACATCCAAGTAAATGTTTTGATACTTCAAAATTTAGAGTCAACCAAATGTCATTTTGAAGCTGCTCTTTTCTTCTGGATGCCTCTTCTCAGCAAGCACAGTATCTATGTCTGTTACATGTACTTACTTTCCTTTTCTTATCAGAAATCTTAACTTCCAAGAAACGTCCAAAACGCATCCTGCAATTAAGTTTTCCCATTTCTGCTGCCTTCCTACCTTTTCAGTTACATTCTCTCTAATTAATAGCTAATTAATAGCTTGAAAAGAATTATGATACACTTAAAACTAACTCCATCCTGACAGGACCGTAACATTTTAAGATCGCTCAAGAGAACAGTTTTTTGAATTTTTAAGTTTCAAGATCCATTAATAACAAACAGGAACTACAAATATATACACATAAAAGTACATGTCTTACAAGAGAAATACAGAACTTTTCACCTTTTTGATATCTTCATGCTCATAGATACTTGGAGCCAATGCTAAAGCAAGCCTCTCGTATATGTCTGCTTTTTTAGAAAGCTCTTTGAGCATTTCCACACGTTCCTCTGTAAATCTCTTTTGCTCAGTTTCCTCATCAACACAGTGCAGGCGTGTGGAGTCTGTCTTGCGATAGTGTATCACGTCAATATGGGTCTTATACACAGAGTTTACGCTGCTGACGCGGGGATTAACTCGAATGGGGACTGCCCTGTAGATACCTAAATACAAATTCCAATCACACCGTTAGATAGGAGAAACATGCTCATTCCAAACACTAAAAATTTTACAAGGTCCCAGGAAGAGTAGAGCTTTTCTAAACAGCCTAAATACTTTGTCATCTAATTTCTCACTGTAAGTCATGTACAAGCCATATATAAGTTACCTAGACCCATTTTTTGCAGATAGACATACATGTTTTCCATTCGTACCACAAGTGTTCTCAAAAATGAAAGCATTTTTCAAAAACAATTAAGGCTTGATGCTTTTGAAATTCCCACTCCAGTCAGCCTTTCCTCCTCTTTTTAAGTGCCAAGCTTAATAACAGCTTTCTAATGCATTTCAAACAGCTTGGTTTTTTTACAGCAGTTGTTTTAAAGCAAAGTGTTTTGTTTATAATATGTTGTTGTATCATAAGATCCAGTCTACATTATCACTCTCCCAACTGCAGACACTATTTAAGATACTGTCTCTTCTTCAGCTAAAGCTTCAGAATGAAGGAATCAAAGGTCAGACAGCCTGGGGATGTCTACTCCAATCATGGGGTCAAACTGGAGTCAGCTGGAGTCCACTGCTTGCTAAACGCTATGCCCCATCAAGTTTAGAGTATCTCTAAGGACAAAGACTCCACACAGCCTTGCCAGTCAACCTATGATGAGGCTTGACCACACAAACAGTAAAAAAGTTCTTATTTTTAACCAGAATTATCTCAGTTTGTGCCCTCTGTGTGCCACTGGGCACCATTAAGCAGTCTGGCTTTGACTTCTTGACACTACCACCCCTCCACCCACACCAAATCAGGTGTTTCTAAACATGCTGCTAAGATTTCCCCAAGCCTTCTGTTCTCCAGGCTGAGCAGTCACAGCTTTCTCAGCCTTTCCATGTAGTACCAAGACTTCTGTTATTGTAGCCCTTCGCTGAATTCACTCCTGTATATTTATGTCTCCCTTGCCCTAGGAGACCCTACAACTGGACCCAGTACTCTCCTAACCTGCTGGCAACACTCCTAATACAGCCCAGGAGAATGCTGGCACCACAGCCGTGGTCTATCAAGCATTGCTTCCTTCCAGTTTTTTTATTCTGCAAGTTTACCGAGGGTTTAGAATACTGTCCCAATCAGCAAAGGTTTCCAGGATTATTTGTTCTATCACCTTTCCCAGGGCTCAAGTTGAAGCTGAATGGCCTGCAGTTCCCCAGGCCTCCTCCTCACTGTAGGAAATACTATTGGCTTTTTTTCTAGTATTTTAGCCAGTTACCATGACTTTTCCAAGATAACTGAGACTTGCAAAGAAAGTGTCCAGCTCCCTCAGCACTTGGAAGTCTATCCCATCACGTCCCTTTACCCACGGTTAAGATCAAACCAAATTTTACCTGTGACATTAACTCTGTCACCTGGCTGAACTTTATCAACAAGGTCATTGTGAGCATAGAGTGCCACCGTATGTGGGGTCTGTCCAGCTGGCATATCTTCAGGAGACTCCTGCAGTTTGATCTAGCAAAAACACCACTTAAGTTTCAGTTGCAAAAAAGCGGAGCTTTTCCACAGAGTATACAACAGGATTTTGTATTAATACAGCCTTCAGTGTCATTTGCTCATGGACAAACTATCCCCAAACAGCAAAACTGATTAAAAGAGATTATGAAAATGAGAATTCTGCTGATTGCTATTGGCATGGATAAAATGTTGCTACAAACTAGGCTCACCTAGTCTAGACAGAAATGGACATACTTTATATAAAGGGGCTTCCATACAGAAACATTAAGAGGTATACATACTTTATTTCACCCTCCTAATGTATTTCTTCTCCAAAGTACACTTAACTTTCACAAAGTTGTTTTACCCATTTCCATGTTTCAAAACACTTTCTCTTTTCATAGCATTCAATCACAAGATACATAACTAATACAGTTCATGATTTTAGGAGGGTAGGGGAGCAAAAACTAGCACACTCTTTCCTTTTAGCCACTACCTAAGCCAACATACCATTTGTTTGTCAGAGAACATGGATCTATTGTGAATCAGCGCCATACTGTGCGTTGTGTTGCAGTTCTTACACACTGATGGTTCAGCAATCCTGCCACGGTCGATTTCCACTCTGGTGGTGAAAGCACAGACCTGGCACCTAAAAAATGCTTCCTGCATCTCAGGAATTAACTGTGAGCTTCTGATGACCATGCCACTGATGGTGATGAGTTGATCAATGTCTACAAAAATATAGAGACTCATGTCATGACCTCATACTCTTAAAATTTAAAAAACCTTCAGAATTTCACGTTACAATGGTTTTTAGGAAGAAGGTAGACAGGTTACTACTATTTTGTTTAAGCAAAAAGAATCAAAAATGCGTAATACAAATATTCTAATTTACAGAAGCATATATACAAAAGAATCTACAAAACAAAGAACATAAGTAGTTGATGATAGGAGAGATTTCCTTTATGGATAGTTATTCTGCATTTGGGCTCTAAAGCATTTGCTTCTGAAACAGACATCAATGCTTCCATTGGTCTGGACCACAAATACAGTTTTATAGTCTTAATGTAATCTTATGTTAGTACTCACTAAGTTTACGAAAATCTTTAAGATTCTTTTCTAACATGGTAAGCAAAGTTTACCTTCAGGGTTTAGATTTCTCATATTCCTGGTCTTCAGTGCATTATATGGCCTTACTTGAATTTGATGCTCTAGTATTGAATCAGGGTAACGATCAAAAAAGATCTCATTGGCAGCCATGTCAAATGTTGGGATAACTTCCTGTGTTAGAAACAACTACAAGTTAAATCATAGAATGAAGCAATTATGCATAAAGCATTTTATGTGCTGCTGATCAGCAAGTAATTACTAAAGTTACACCATCTGAACATTTTCCTATGTAACACAAAACCTGCTGTTTGGATCAGATTTATTCATTCACTTGTGTATTTTAAGGGGTGGAAGTACAAAACTCTGGACCTTGCAGTTCACCAGCTAACTTTGCACGCAAGAGGTACTCACTGTTCCTATGATCATCTACTATGAAACAAGACATTTTATATTCAGTAAAATAAAATAGCCACTGAGACTAAACACACACAGTATACATGGCATTTAGACAAGCATTTTAAAACCCAGAAATAGGAAAGAGCCACCTGAAAGCCAAAAAACAAGTGTACTGCTTCACCTGAGGATAGCAGATCAGTTGCCTGTAGAGATTTTCATCAAATGATCTTAGATGGTCACAATTTACGTTCAGGAACGGTTCCCCAACCATATTAATCTGCAAGGGAGTTAGGAAATCTTTAGCTTGATGGCATACAAGACTGAAAAGAGAAAAGCTGAATTACAAATTACTGCATTAAAAGTACCTCATGAAGTCGTTGCATATAGCGTGGCTCATTAAGATCCAGGCCAATGTCTTCATCCTCTTTATCCACCGGATCAATAAAGCGCTGGAGAAATCTCTGAATGTTAGAGGTAAAAGAAAAACAGGAAAAATTGAAATTAAGCAGTACAAAAACCTCCTTTTTGTATCAGATTCAACTAATACATGTTTAAATCAAACTAGCTTTTCATTTGCAAAAAGGAAAAGAAAACCCACCTGGAATTTTTCTTTGCAGGAGGCCACATTAACATCTGTTCCCCAAATAACAAGCTTCTGTCCTAGAGATTGCTCGGTTGCTGCTATATCCTCAGCCAGCTGCATGGAAACAAATTTAGCATATACAAATATTCATGTATTTTAAAAGAAGTTGTCAGATACAAGAGGTGAGACATCCACCTACCCCATCTGAGTGTAAATCCACTTGTCTGGCTTTACGGACAGACCCAAGATCCGGCCTCTGCCTGACTGGAGTTCCTCGTACACCACTTCGTGGGGTACCCTCTACCCTGGAGCTGGGTGTACCGTAAGTCAGAGGTGAACTGATGTCGAAGTCAAGAGGAATGGCTATAAAATAAAGTGTTTTGTAATGATTATTGAGACATTTTACATCTAACACAGACTAAATTCAGCCTCTGCATTTGTGTCATTGTTCCTTCAACTCCATAATAAAATGAGTGATATCAGTCAAGCCCCATGTTTTGTCAAAGCACACAATAAAGATGTTGCCAGTCTCCCTAGAAGATTTCTTTTCTTTGTATTAACAGTTCTTCTCAAACATCCCAAGTCTGAATAAAGCTTCCCTAGGAAACTTTACAGCAGTACTGCAAAACTTTACAGCAGTATTGCATTTAAAAACTACACTGGAGTTCAAGCATGAAAACATACAGAACTTTAGATGAAACACTTTTTTTTTTGTATTTTGGGGGTCGTAGAGCAAGTGACACAACAGCTATAAATTGTGTAATTTAATAAATTTGGAATTAAAACCAAGCCTATATATAAAAGCAAGAAAGGCTTTCTATGGCAAACAACCTACTTTCTTCTGTTTTAGTAGTTTTACTGTTCTTTCTATAAATATTTTTTTTAATTAATGTATTTTCTCTGATACGTATTGCCGTGCTGACTGGAAGCTATGACAGAGACGTGCACCACAGACACTGCCTGCAGTCCTCTAGAGTTCACTATACTAAATTGAAATTATAAACATGAGACAATGCTCATTTTTCCCTCGAGCGTTTTTCAGCCGGATCTGGCCCAAGGCCCCCCGGGCTGCATCCCCAGCCCCGCCGAGCCCCAGCTGTGTTACACTCTGTTACCGGAGTGCCGGAACTGCGGCGGGCTGGAGAACAGCGCATCCGCGGCGCCGGGGCTCTGCACGTCGGCGGGCGGGGACGTGGGCATGGGCTGCAGGTCCCCGGTGGAGGTGGAGTCGTCTGTCCGACGCTTCTGGGAAGGAGGAGAGCGAGCATCTTGTGCTGCAAGACAGAAGCGGACCCGGAGCCAGCGTTACAATAGCCAGGCCGCCGCAGCATGCGGACCGAGGCGGGGGCTGGGAGAATACCCCCGGGGCGGGGGGCCCACCCCGCCGCAGCACTTACGAGTCGGGGGGTTGCTGCCCCGGCCGCGCTTGCCCCGTCGGCGGCTGGGAGTGGAGGCTGGCGACGACATGGCGCTGCTGCGGCTCCAGCGGCGGTCCTACCTGGGGGTATGGGGTCGGCGAGAAGAATGAGCGCGGCGGGCACTCCGCCACCGGCCGAGCCCCGACCGGCAGGTTTCGGTGCCTTTCCGCCCCTCGGCAGCCGCGACCCCCGCCCGCTGCTCCCACCCACCTGTACAGCCGCACCAACCCCACCGCGCTCCGCGCCAAAGCTAGCGGCGTGCGCGCGCTCTCCCGGGCTTTCTGGCCAATGGCGAGGCGCGATCGTAACGGAAGCGCCCAACGGAGGCAGGAAGGGGGGGGACTCGGAACCGAAAAGGAAAGGAGGAAGGAGATTAATCCTCTGGAACCCCGAAGTGAGGGTCGCGCCCCGCTCCACCTGCTACAATAGGGAAAGAATTATAATGCAGTTACTAGTTATGCAATTTACTACTTGTGGTACAAGACAGAGGCTGTCCTCACTAATTGCACATCGCCTCTCCCCCCGCAACCTAGCGTAGAGCCGCCCGCACCGCACCGAATTTCGCGGCAAAACTAGGGCTGCAGGGAGGCGTGGGGAGGTTGGAGCAGCCCATTCACTGAGGAGGGGGGGAACCACTACTGCATCCAACGTTACTGTCCAGTTGTGAGCTCCTTGGTACAAGAGACCTGGAGCTCCTGGAGCAGGTCCAGCGAAGGGCAATAAAGATGATTAAGGGACTGGAGCATATCTCTGATGAGGAAACCCTGAGGGAGCTGGGCGTGTACAGTCTCGAGAAGAGACGACTGAGAGGGGACCTCTCAGTCTATCAGTATCAACATCTATCAGTATCTACAGCGAAGATGCCAAGAGGGTGGGGCCAGGCTCTTCTCGGTGGTGTCAAGCAATAGGACAAGAGCAGAAACTGATGCACAGGAAGTTCCATCTGAATGTGAGGAAGAACTTCTTTACTGTGCAGCGACCGAGCGCTGGCATAGTTTGCCCAGGCAGGGTGTGGAATCTCTTAGTGGAGATACTGAAGCACTGTCTGGATGCAACGCTGTACCTGTTTGAGCAGGGAGGTTGGAGCGGATGTTCTACTGTGGTCCCTTCCAACCTGATCCAGTCTGTCATTCCGTGTGTGCGTGTCCTGAGCCTGTCTTGGGACGAGAGACATAAAAGCCCCGCAAAGCTCTTCCCTGCCGCCGGCCCTGACTCCGCCGGGAATGGTCCGGCGGAGCGCTTTTCCTGCCCGCGCTCAGCGGCGCGTCCCCCCGGCTGGCGTTGGATGCGGCGGGAGGCGGGCCCTTCCCGCCCGCTTCCTCGCCGCCGTTCGCGGGGCGCCGGGGCAGCATGGCTGGGGTGCAGCAATGCCTGCTGCAGCTGCACCGCTGCCTGCAGCCCGGCGATGCCGCCGGCAGCGCCCTGCACGGATACAGCCTCCTCCGCAGCCTGGCCGAGACCTGCGTGGCCAGCCTGGCCAGCGGCGAGCAGGGTGCGCCCGCGGGCCCGGCCCCGGCGGGGTGGCGAAGGGGGAAGTTGAGCGGGCCCGGGGAGCGCTCGGTGGCGGCGGGACACACGCACCGGGCCGGTGCTTCTGTGGGGCGGCTCCCTCCGTGCTGCGCTCCACGCTTTGTGTCACTGGTGATTCCGAGGGAGGGGCGTCTCCTGCCCCAGATAAGCATTCACCGGGGTAAAAGCACTTCGGTGCGTCCCCCTCCTGCTGAGCTGGCCCTCGGTTGGCTTTCCCTCGGCCCTGAGCAGGGGCAGGCTCCGGTGCGAGGGCAGGGGCTCAGGCCGTGGGGGAGGTCAGTAGCGCCCAGGCTTTGTTGTGGTTTTTCTGTTGACGAGCTCCAGTCGTGCCCAGGGTGACAGGTGTCCCTTCTGCAGCAGGGGATGGGCTGGGTGCTGTGCATAGAGCCAAACACCTGATGGTTCCTTTGCCTCCCTGCAGCGCTGCACCTGTCCCTGGTGTTTTCCCAAGACCATGGCTTACTCGTCTTTATCCACAAATCCCTCCCCATCGAGGAGGTAAGTTGGAAAACTTTAGTGTTCAGGTAGTGCTATACGCACAATGTGTTACACCCTTCAATTTTATTTTTTGTAAAAAAATTTTTTGTTTTTAACTTTTCAGTTTCGAGATTGCAGGGAAGAAGCGTTGAAGTTTCTTTGTGTCTTTATGGAAAAAGTTGGTGACAAAATTCATCCTTATGCCTGTAATATTAAGGTAGGTAAATGAAAATTATTTCCTAAAAGTGTTTTTGCCAGATAGTTGAAACTAGTTTGGTGGGTGTAATGTCATAACATTCATAGCTATACTTCACCCCTCCCAGTCAGCCTTGCCCATCTCTAGCATTCTTGTTAGAGCTGAGATAATTTTGTTTGATGTAATTCGTACCACAGAGTGGTGTGTAATTGTTTGTTCAGCTGTAGACTTAATTTTATTAACTTTTCTTTCTAGAACATAGTAGGTACTGGCTCTGAAGATCAGTTATTTTCACTGGAAATAGTAGCTGTAACTTCTAATTTATACAAACTGAAGTTGCTATTTAAGTGTAAAATTTTTAAAGGGTTAATTTTAATTACCATTTAAAAAAAAAATCACCTGAGAAGTTGTTACTTTTGCAATATATGCAGAAATTGGTGGTAACTACAGTTACCTGAGGTTACTGGAGTCTGGATGGCTGAACATCTATGCTGCTTTGCATGCAAATGCTTGACGGCACCACAGAAGTTTCTGATCGTAAATTAGTAACTACTTATTGTAAGGACTGATAGTACTGAGGTAGAAAATTTGCTCTGTGCGAATTTTACTGAAGAAACGGCAATTTCTTTGCTTTTGTTGGGGTTTGTTATTTTGTCAGCGCTGCAGTATTGACAGTAAAGCCATTTCCAGGACTAGATAACATTTTAGTCTTTTAAAAAAACTTTAAGCTTGTAAGTAACAGATATTTCAGAGGCAGAAGAATATGTTATCTTTGAATTTCCATCTTTACTTATAAGTATTGTTATCTTAATTTTCTTTTCTGGGTAGCAAACTTGTCTTAGTGTCTATACAAAAGAAAGAGCAGCAAAATGTAAAATCTCAGCACTGGAACTTCTGATTAAGGTAAACTGCATTTTATAAATCTCTCTTGTTTCTATAAAAGAAGTAGAAAATCTGCTGTATTGCTATAGTTACACTATATCATGCAGAAAATCTGTATCGCAGAGTCGCAGAATAAGCTGAGTTGGAAAGGATTCAAAAGAATCATCGAGTCCAACTCCTGGACCTGCACATCACCATCCACAAAACTCACACCACATGCCTGAGAGCATTGTCCAAACATTTCCTGAAGTGTTGTCAGGTGTGGTGCTGTGACCATTTCCCTGAGGAGCCTGTTCAGTGCCCAACCACCCTTTGGATGGAGAACTGTTTTCTGACACCCATCCTAAACTTCCCCTGACACAGCTTCAGGCCATTCCCTTCGGTCCTGTCACTGGGCACCAGATCAGTGTCTGCCCCTTCTCTTCCCCTCACAACAAAGTTATAGTCTGCAGTAGCAAGAGAACAGTGATAGCTAATATTCAGATGTTAAAAAAAAACCAAAACAACATTTTAACAACAGATTGTCTTCAGTATTCTCCAGAAGGTTGCTTAGATGGGACATGTCATTCCTTCATCTGTTAGAGTATGACACAGTTGTTTTGGGGGCAGTTGCAGATCTCTCTCAGTTTATTATGATTATATAAGGAGAAATTTTGCTGTTCAATTACTTTAAAATACTATGTATTATATAATATAAGATAAAGTATTTGAAAAGTGTGGAGGAGGAGGAGTTTTTTCCCCAGAAATTTAGCTGTTGGATGAGACAGTAGTTCCTTTGAGTGCATTTAGACCCTTTTATAAGTGTCTTTGTGCCTACTTAGGTTTATGAGAAACAGAACTCCCTTTTGAGTTATTCTGAGTCAGTTTTTTGAATTGGATTGGCTTTATACTAGCAGGGAGAGAAATACAGTATGATAAAAGTTGCTGCAGACTTGCTAAAGGTGTGCTTTAGCAGAGTTTATATGTGCATATGTATAAATCATACAATGTATAGGTTTCAGGTAGATGATTCATATATGATATGTATATGATAAAAGTTGTAAGTTTTGTATTTATATGTATATAGGAAGGTAGTTTGTAGCTAAAGTAGATTGCATACCATTACTCTTCTTTGGATAAGTCACCTTAGATCTCTTTCATTGAATAGTATACTTGTTTAATTAAGCTGAACTTACATGCATGAACTGTGTTGTTATTTAGACCAAGTACTACTGGAGTATTGATCTTAATGTTTTATCTTTTTTTTTTTTTAAATCCATTTTAGTTGCTTCACAGTTTACAGCGTTCCTGTTTGATGGAAGAAATGAAAATTAGAGAGATATTTAATAAATTTTATGGGGAGCTTGCTGCAAAAAGTAAAATTACTGATACAGGTAGGCCTTAGCTTTTCTTCAATTGTCCACCTGTACCCAGCACTGGTGAGGCTGCACCTTGAATCTTGTGTTCAGTTCTGGGCCCCTCACCACAAAGAAGGACATTGAGGGTCTGGAGCGAGTCCAGGGAAAGGCAACGGAGCTGGGGAAGGGTCTGGAGCACAAGTCCTGTGAGGAGCAGCTGAGGGAGCTGGGATTTTTAGCCTGGAGAAGTGGAGGCTCAGGGAAGACCTTACTGCTTTCTACAATCACCTGAAAGGAGGCTGTAGGTTGGTCTCTTCTCCTAGGTAACAAGTGACAGGACAAGAGGAAAAGACTTCTAAGTTGCATCAGGGGAGGTTTAGGTTGGATATTAGGAACAATTTCTTCACGGAAGGGGCTGTCAGTCATTGGAACAGGCTTCCATGGAAGTGGTGGAGTCACCATTGCTGGACATGTTTAAAAGATGTGTAGATGTGGCACTCTGGGACTTGTTTCAGTGGTGAGACTTGGCAGTGTGAGGTTAATGGTTGAACTTGATGATCTTAAAGGTCTATTCCAACCTAAACAATTCTATGATTCTAAAGCTCTTTGTAATCTTATTCTAAGCCTGGCTAGTGTTATCCTCAAAGCTACGGTTTTAGTGTGATAGTTCCTGCATTGGTCACCTCTAATGTGAGCTCATCTGTTCTGCCTTGCCTGATTATATTATATATGACATATTACTATGAGCTCCAGTTTGGTCATTATGACTAGTTACTGCTGAAATCTCGACATTACAGGTCGATTTCTCATAAAATTTGTTGTGCCTACATAGAATCCTTCAGTCTGAATTCAAGCTAGAAACTTCTGCTAGCTGTTTGCCTTAACAAGTGCTTCCTCAGTGCATGTGGCCTTAAATTAGTTTTCTGAGCCCTGTTTAAAAATAGTAAATGTGTTTAACTTACTGATGTGAGAGGATGCATTTTCCACTGTAGTATATAGCTATATATATATATGTATATATATATGTGCATATGTATATATATATAAAGATGTTTGCTCCATACTTTAATCAGCAATTATACTGTCAGGGATGGTTTTCTCATGGTTGCAAGTTAATAGGAATTGCACTAGAAATGACAAAGCAATGATTTCAGTAATTAAGATTTAACAGTGTGAAAAATTACTTTCTAGTATTGGAAAAGATTTATGAACTTTTGGGAGTTTTGGGAGAAGTCCAGCCTAGTGACATGATTAACAACTCTGAAAAACTGTTCCGAGCTTATTTGGGAGAGCTCAGAACACAGGTATGATTGGAATTTCTTTTCATTCTCTTGTTTTTTTTTGCTTTGTTTTTTTTTGCATTGCTTTGGTTTTGGGTTGTTTCTTTTTCCTTTGAAGTGTTTAGCACTGGCTGTTGGAATTCCACTGTAGCTAGTACAATTTGTAGGGATCTAACAGGATGATCATAAATGCTTTCTGAAGGACTGTTAAGTTGTGTTCTCTGGTGTGGAGAAGGTTTCAAAGTGAAAATTCAAGGCCATCAATAACAGCAAATTAACCAATTCACTGTGTGAAAAGATGGCATGTGATGATCATTCCCCCAGAAATGTTACCTTGTCATGCAGTGGTAGTTTCTGATTCGTTCTGTTATGGCTGCAAAGTTCTTGCATGTGAGCTAAACATCACGTTTCTGCTGAACTTTCATATATTCTGAATTTTTAACTACTTCTAAGACATTAGTGCATTTTATCTAAGTTTTGGTATGGTTGGTGTTGGTGGAACATTTCCATGTTTTTCAAATGATCTCTTGTGCTTCCCTCCCAATGAGGGAGGGACACTTGGGGGTAAAGGTGTTTCTGTGGAGTTGTTTCATAGAGTTGGGTCCTGATATAACTATTAGGTTGAAATAAGTTATTTACCTACACTTTTAGGAACTGGAAAGCCTTGGTGTAAATTTATCTTAGCTTGAGGGTATTTTACTGTTTTCAGATGACATCTGCTATAAGGGGACCCAAGCTACCTCTTGTGGCAGGATGTCTGAGGGGACTGGTAGCACTCATGTACAATTTCACCAAGTCTGTGGATGAAGGTATGTTCTTTTTCTATGTGAAGGCAGTGACACATTTTGATACAGTTTTACAGACTCTGTTGTACATTTAATTATTACACAGCCAAAAAGTAGCACCATTTCTGCGTGTAAACTCAGAATCAAAATATCCCTGTTAGTAGATGGTTTGTGCAAAATACACAGTCACACAGTCCTTGTAATCTGTCTTTTTGTGTAGTGGCTTCATAATCATTTTTCTATATGTAAATCTTTGAAGTGCTATTTTCTGACCACATATTGGGCAGCTGTGAGTCACATTAAAGCTGGAATGCAGTTTGTATGGAGATGTGTTTCTCTTAAGAGTCTGCTTAAACACGGGTATTCAGAAAAATCAGCTAATATGGATGTACAATTTTTCTTCAAATTTAAGAGTATTTCAGGGAAAAAATGTCTCTGTCTCTTAAAATGAGATATAAGGCTGCAATATCATTTTCTTCATACCAAGCTCTCTCTGCTTACTTTATGTCAGTAGTGAAATACTCACTATTGAATTGTTTCACAGATCCTCAGACTGCAAAGGAGATTTTTGATTTTGCAATGAAGGCAATCAACCCACAGGTAAATCTGCTATGTGTTAATTGTTCTGCATTAACAAATTAGCCCTGGTGAAGAGTAAATTGTAGTGACAAACCTTTTCTGATATTACAGATTGATCAGAAGCGATACGCAGTACCTCTAGGTAAGATGTAAATTATTTCCATTCATGCTGAGGTGGATACTGTCTTTTGTCTGGAATTGTTTATTCTTTACTGGATGTGTTCAGGTGTCTTTAATCTTCTAAGCTGGCTGGGGGACAAGCTACTATACTTCAAATTGGAATATTGAGTTTAACATGTATTTGGTTAAACTAGTCAATGTCTAATCAGCTTATGAATAGCAGCATTATACTTGATGGCATTTTCCCCTCGGGAGTAGTACAAAACTGTGATGAGAGAAAGGAATGGTAGAAATAAGAGGAGTGTAATTAGGAGAGGAATGTAAAGAGGAGTTAATTAGGAGAAAAGAGGTGACACGGATTGAGTTAAAAGAAAAAACAAGGAGAAAAGTTTCACTGCAGGAAGGGGGAAAAAATCGAAAGACTAGAAATTGACCTGTGAAATGTGAGTGGCTTATGCAGAAATTGCAAAAATGCAAGGTTTCAGTATTAGGCCAATGGTTACTGTGAGGAGTAAAACCCTCTTTAAAGATAGTCTGTCTTCCCCCCAGTTAATTCATTAAGAATCTTGAGATTCCATTTATGCTTATTTGGAATAGCAAAATTACCTATAATCTGAGTTCTGTATTTGTCTGTGTCACAGTTTGGCAGAGGAGGTGATTTGTGGATGTGTCCTGACAACACAAACCATATCCTTCTAAATTGTGCAATCAAGTATTCTTATTTATAACCACTGAAATCCCTTTCTTTTTCAATATTAACTCAAATTACATCTGAACACAGCTGTGCATTCCATAATGTTGTGCATTTACAAAGAGTGTTTTGGAGGGTTGTTATATGCTGAAGTTCTTAATGTTTGGGTACTGATACTGCAGAGTATCAGTATAGGCTACTGATATATCCTCCAGTCATGGTGGGTCTGCCCATCTAAAGTCCTAATGTGGACTTTCACAGTCTGGGCTGGTTGTGTAAAATGTAAGTCTGGTCGTTAATGAGAATTGTTTTTGAATTGCAGCTGGGTTACAGTTGTTCAGCTGGCACTCTGCTCAGTTTGGAGCCTTGCTCCTGGACAACTATGTGTCCCTCTATGAAGTGATGTGCAAATGGTGTGCCCACACGCATCAGGAGCTGAAAAAAGCCAGTTATTCTGCACTAGATTCATTCCTCAAGCAGGTGTGGTAACTTCACTGGGAGCTCCAAGTCTAAAGCAAAATTAAATTTCTTGAAATAGTGGGAATATTTGGTGCTTGGAAGTTCAATGAATCTATTTAATGAATAATTATTTACTTTGGAGTGCTTTATTTACTTTTATTTCTATTTATTTATTTACTTTCATTACAAGCTAGGTATCTTCTAAGACTTACTGTAATTTTTTGTGAAATGCTGGAATGTTTATATCTGCTTTACAGATTTCTTTAATGGTGGCTAAAGATGCAGAGCTACATAGGAGCAAGTTGCAGTTCTTCATGGAGCAGTTCTATGGAATCATCAGGAAGATGGATTCGAGCAGCAAAGAATTGTCCATCGCCATTCGCGGATATGGGCTTTTCGCAGCAGTATGTGCAAAGGAGTTGTTCTGATGAAGGAGCTTACTGAAAGCATGTAAAGCTAGAATTCATATACCATGCCTTTTACAATTTTACACAGCTCTTTTAGTAGGGAATGCTCCTGTTTCTGGACTAAGTGTTGGACTTAACCAGTTCACTATAAAATACCTTTTGGATGAAAATTTTTAAAACATATACTGGATCTAGTGAGAGCTCTTGCAACATTGGGTTGTAGTTACTTCTTGTGCACAAGTTCTGAAGTGGAAAAACAGGAGCTTCATATACATCTGTCACAAAACTTCAGGATGTGCTTAATTGCTTAAGGCAATACCTTGTTATCTCTCTGCATTTAAATGGTAGAATCCAGGCTTCACTCCGAAAGTAGTTCAGAGATTCTTACAGAGCTCACTCAAACATCTAAAAGGCGCTGCTGTCTTCAGGACAGTAGGAGGTGATTTATGAAACAGCCACAAAGTAAAATACAACAAGACACAACAAACAAAACCATGCTTACATACCAATACAGATGGCAGGTATGTTTGTCAGGAAGCACCATTAGGAACAAACTTCCAATTTCTATTAGCAGTCAATTAAAATGGGAATATAACAATTAAGTTAAAGATCATAAAAGAAAGGGTAGTATTTATATATTTGCAGCCTCTGGGCTTGATGGTGGTACCACAGATTTTCTATAATAAAATTCTAGACTGTTGTTTGTTTTTTTTTTGTGTCTCAAAGCTAAAATTAGGTTAAATTATCTCGAAGATTATTTAGAGAAGTTTAGGAATTGAGATGGAATAGCTGGTTATTAGCTGAATCCTCTTTTTGCTACCTTCTGAGCAGACTGCATTTGTTTGTAGAACTTTCCATGTGCTTTGTTCAAACCTAGTCATCTTCTTCTGTGATCTGAGGTAGAAAGGAATTGAGTTCAAGGTATTGGTTCCAGAAAAAATGAAGTATTTTCAGTTACTGAGTTGAAAGAGTCCTACTAAAAACATCTGTTATGGAATGCAAGAACTTAAAATTCATAATGTAAATACAAAGATACGATAGTACTGCAAATTTTAACGAATTTAATGCTCCAGTACCTATGAATCTGTAATACGTGAAGACACACTAATAGTTGTTTCTGTGTTTAGGTTAAATCTTGGCCAACCATCAGGTACTGGGTTGTGATGAAGTAGTCTTGGTGCTGCTGCAAGTTGTAGCACTGAACTTGTGTTAATGCTTGGTTCAGTTTCAGAGCAGAGTATTTCTTTAACTGCTAAAATAATCTTAAAATAATACTTGAAATTGTACAAGTGATAAATGCATAGTCTTAATTTTGTCAGCATGTTTTTAGACAGACTAGATTCAACCTTTAGGCTGACAGCCATATTTCACTGTTATGTAAAGCAATGGTCAGTTCCCAACCACAGTTTTTGCTTCTGACCTGGTTCCTGTCCACAAAGACTGTTTTTTGACCTAGTTCATGCTATGAGTTACAAACCATTCTAATAGAATTTTGTAAGCTTTGTTACAAACCCTCTGTTACTCTTAGTTTAGGAATAGTCTCTATAGGTTCTGTTTGTACAGGACCTATAATGATAAAAGTTCAGAATTTGGACTGCTTGCTTAAGTGTTTGATAGTAGTAACTATCACTAAGTAGTGATAATCAGTTAAGTTACATTAAGATAAGCCCCTTATTACTTTAATGCAGCTAATTCAAAATATAAGTTAATCTAAGCATCCATAATGCCATATTTAAGGTATTTACAGCCAAACCCCGATGTTTCTAAGGCTGAATATGAATTCATGTCACTGAAAGTTCAGGTACTTTTACAGTAAATTACACTGCATTAACAAACTATTGTTGTAGCCCATGTCAGGTGCTGTGTTTCTCATATGCGTAGCAAGTACTTGAAGTTAGTTTATTCAGATGTATTGAATTTCTGGAAGAACTTCAAATATTATTTCTGTTATGGTTCAGTGAAGATGTGGCTGGGTTTTACTGCTACCATGCTAGCATGCATTTATTTGCTCAGCTCTATAAAATTGCCAAACCAGGTTTTTATTTTCTCTCTGTAAGCCCTGTAAAGCTATACATTCTGAGGATGTGGACAACATGTATGTGGAGCTCCTTCAGCGTTGTAAGCAAATGTTCCTCACAGAAGCAGAAACAATAGATGAACATCTGTTTCAACTACCAAGTTTCCTCCAGTCCATTGCAAGTGTGATATTCCATATAGACACGGTAAGTGGAGTATTTAATTCTTTTATGCAGTTGCAGATGTGTGAGGAGCTGTGTACTTACCTATGGTAAAAGGTGTTTATTTAACTGAAGTGTGATGACATCTAGCCTCTAGGGGATGGGAAGAATATCAAGAGAATGCTGTAATGGATTTTATTTGAATACAGAAAATGCACTGAAAATGCTAAATAAAATGCTACAGTGCATTGAAATGAAAACCATGATAGGCAAATGTGAATATGTTTTAATTTATTTTATGTTCTTTATTTGGATGAAGCCATAACCTTTCTGTGTTTATACCAGTCTGCTGCTGCTTTGTCTTTTGGTACTGATACTTAGAATGTTCTTTGAGACTGGTACTTTGATTCTGCTGTGATGTTATGCTGTCTGTTTTAATGAGGGCTTTCTGGATATTACCTGGAGCTGTGAAGTAAGATTGGGGCATACATTTTTTATTCAGGTGATTATGGGTAATCAGATTATAATGCTGTTACTGTTTAACTGAATTGGTACTTTTCTAGTAAGCTGAAAACTAAATTCACTGAAGCATTAATCTGTTCAGGAGCTACTTTCCATTGTGTGGTCCAGGAAACTTTCTTACTCTGTTTGTTTAGTTTTATTTGGGGAGAATTTTGTAGTTGCTTTTTGTTTCTTTCTTTCTTTGGAGTTTTTGTATGTCTAAGATGAATTCACCTGTTAAGTCTTTTCTTGTTCTCACAGCAGATCATGATGCAAGCTCTTGCAACAAAATAACATGCTGAAATAATTTCACGTAATTTGCATAATGGATGTTTTGTTTTTCTTTATTCTAGGTTCCTGAGGTATACACTCCAGTTCTTGAACATCTAGTTGTGCTGCAGATCAACAGCTTTCCACAGTACAGTGAAAAAATGCAGCCAGTCTGTTGCAGATCTATAATAAAGGTGTTTCTGTCTCTCTCAGGAAAAGGTCCAGTTCTCTGGAGCTTTATTAGCACTGTGGGTGAGTCTGTGATACTAACTTCATTGGGGTTTTTTGAGGTCATGGGTTTCTTTTCCTTTGTTTTTTTTTTTTTTTTTCCCCTAAATTGTTTAACTGATTCTAGGAGAGAAATGTAGAATAGCCATTCAGGATTAAAAATGAAGCTTGTCCTTGGACATTGAGTGTTTTCATGGTGATATTTTTCAATATCCACTGTTAAAAAAACTCCAGGAATACATTTAACAATCGTTTTGGATAACAAAGTGGATATCATTTAGGGCAGGAGAATACATGTTTGTGATAAGACTTGCATTTCTGCTCTGAAGAATTATGGGAATAAAGAGATTTCATAGAAAAGTGTACAAAAATCTATTCAATGTCCTTTTAGTTACCACTACAAAATAGCACAGAAAGTAAGGGTGAGTGTTATCTTTATTAGAAAAGTAATTTTTTCATGCTCTGGAACTTTTAAATAGTAAAAGTCCAAATATGAAAGTTAGTCAGGTATAGTTCTATGAATGTAATACTAAATGTGTCAGCAGTGGTAACTGACAGTCCTGTTAGTCTCAAGCATGCTGACATTTCTTTTCAATGATTTTCAGAAATTATTTTTGATTTCTTTCAACTATTTATTGTGGCTTTTCTCTATTGCTAGGGCATTTTTATTGTTTCCAATGTTCTTGAGTTGGGAAGTGGTACACCCAAGTACCACGTTGATCCTAAGTCAATGAAAATCATTGGGGGTTGTTGCCTTTTCAGTAAGAGATTATGGGTGATGCCTTGGTCATCATTCAGAATTAGGAGAAAGTCAAAGCAGTATTGAGAAAAAGTAATAAGAAGCAAGTTCAGGATTGGTGGAACATATGGAACAGCCTAGAGTCAGGGCCCTGATTTGGGCTATTTTGTCCTTAAAGCAAAAAATCTGTGTTCTTTTGCCTCTCCCTTACCATGACAGAATATAGAAAACTGATTTGTTTCGTTGTTAATGTAATGAATGATATGAATGCCATGCTTTTTAAGTCTATTCAGGCAATTTGGTTTTTTGTTTGTTTCAGTGCATCAGGGATTAATCAGAATTTTCTCCAAGCCAATCACATTTCCGAAGGTAAAATAACTGTTTAAACATATTTATTTAATTTGGATTCCTTGAGCATACATTGCGTTCCAGTTCTTGACAACCTAACCCAGCAAACAAGGGAAGGCCCAAAGAAGCAAAAACTGTCAATTTTGTTATTAGTCTACTAGTGTTACTAGATATTGGCTCATTTGTTCTTAGTCTCTCATCCTCACCTCTGCTCAGCAGTGTGAATGTGCCAGTTCTGCTGAATAAAGAAAATTACATGAAATACACTTCTGTTTGGTCAGGTCATCTGTAATAAAGTAGGTTGTAAGTAAAGTCATCCAGCTTTCTTCCAGGTTAAATTCTGGACATTTTAAACATTACTGAATTCTTGTGTTAAGCAAGGATGTTAAAACTTTTTAATCCTGTGCAGCAGAATAACTGTAGAATTTTTCAAATAACTGAGCGTAGGAGAACAACCTTAGAGTTTTTTTGGGTTGTTCTGTGCTCTTTTCAGATTGATAGAGAAAGCTAAACATTTCATGTTTCTACCAGCAGCAGTAATGTTATATTGTGTTGCGTGGGTCAGGTAGTTCCATAGGTAGTTGTACTGGGATTTGACTGAGATGGAGTTAATTTTTCCTACAGCAAACCTCATGGAGCTGAGCTTGTATTTGTAACTGGAAATGTGTTGATAACACACCAATATTTTGGCTACTGCTGAGCAGCACTGGCACAGCATCAAGGTTGGCTCTACAACATTTTCCCCTCACCAGCAGGCCTGGGGGACAAGATCGTGGGAGGGGACAGAGCCAGGACAGCTGACCAAACTGATTAAAGGGATATTCCATGCCATATGGTGTCTGGTCATCAATAAAAGCTGGCAGAAAGGAGGAGGTGGATAGCATTGTTTAAGCTGTTTGCCTTCTGGAACTTCTGCTTCATGCACCAAAACCCTATTTCCAAGGAAGTGGCTGGACATTGCCTGCTGATGGAAGTAGAGACTAAATCTTATCCTTTGCTACTAAACTGCTTTTATCTTGACCCATGAGTTTTTTCAATCTTATTTTCCCCTTCGCAATCCTGGTGGGGAGGAGAGTGGTAGAATGGGCTGATGGGTACCTGCTATGCACCCAGGGTCAAACCACCAGAGCAATGTGTCTGACAGATATTGTGTCCCTTCAGGATTTTTTTGGCAAAGATACTTCTGGATCAGAAGAAGCCTTTGAAGCTGGAGAAGGTGGGACACAAAGATCAAAAGTACCAACTTATAAGGACTACCTGTACCTCTTTAGAAGTCTTCTGAGCTGTGATGCAATGAAGGTAAAGCATAGTTAACATGGAAATACAAAATGAAACGGAAAATGAAAAACAATCCTGAGTCTTGTCGTCCTATTACTGCTTTTCTAACTTTGGATTTTTTCCAAATGTCTTGCTGTAGAAGGGCTATTTTCTGGTTTTAGTTGGAATTTATGGCTGATAAATTAATTGAACAGGGATTAATTTATGCTTTCATAGCTGAGAAACATCTAAAACTGGATTCTCTGGGTCATTTAAATGTTAGTTTGTACATTAAAGAAATAATTTTCATTTGTGTTTTGAAATACGAACATTTTTGTCCTACAAAGGAATGTGTTTTTGAAGATGCAAACTTTCTTACTGAAAATGCACAACTGCAATCCCTGAGTCGTATCCTGTATGATGAACTTATAAAATCTGTTTTGAAGATTATTGAGAAATTGGACCTGACTGTTCAGAAACTGGATGTTAGTGAACAGGTGAGACCTGAGGACCTATCCATCAACTCCTGCTGTTGCAGGGGAACCAAAATCACATCCTTTATTTTGTTTTCTTTATGCCTAGATAACATCCGCTAGTGTCCTTGAAGTAACATTTATTCTAGATAAAATATTTTACTTAATATTTTTGAACTTTGCATTGCAGTGTTAGGAGATTGAAACATCAGAATCAATAGAAGTTCACAGAATCTATTATTTTAGACTTTCTACTCTAGAATGTTTTTCATTTTTCAACTGGCTTTCTCCTTAGAAGAAGGCATCTCTTATTTTTCCTTTGACTTACTGATGCATCAATGGTTAGTCCTTCATCTGTCAGAGTACCTAGGAACAGCTAGAAAAAGACAGACTCTTAACGTGGACAAAAAAGTGTAAAAGGTTTCTGTGTTGTCACAGATCCGGTGTTCTTTCTTCAATATTTATTTCCAGGATGAAAATGGAGGTGACAGTGCTTTGGTTGGGCCTTCTTCTGACCCTGCTTCAAACCTTCAGCCAACAAGGCCAATAGATTTTATGGCCTTTATAAATCTCGTAGAATTCTGCAGGTATTGATACGTTTTTATGTACTTTGAAAGTTACAAAGTGGTTGGAAGAAGTTTGAGGTGAAATGTGTTTAAGATGCTTGTTTCTGAGTTAATTTGATAGATCATATTTCAAAATGCACAAGGTGATTAGGAGGGAGACAGAAAGTGTTTTTCAGACACCTGGGCCATAGGTAAACACATACAAGCTTGTCAGCTCAGTTTTTTTAAAAGAGTATAAGTGACATTCATCAGCATTCACTTTTGTTATTTGGGTGTAGTTGTCTTTCATTATATGTTGTAGCTTATCCTGATGATGTATCCTAAATATTTAAGAGACCAGAGATACAGTCTTCATAGACTAGTAAGGGGCATTAAGTGAAAGGTACAGCATTAGTTGCCTGTGGAGGTCCAGTAATGAAATGTGATATGTGAGGATGTGTGTTTGTATAAATTCAATAATGAGATATGATAAGGGATAAATGGCTTTGCCCTCTTAAACAAAATGAAAATTTTCCTGTGCTTGACTCAGAAGGCAGCATGTATTTATTCTCCGTCTTTGGAGCTGCTCTGTTACAGCAATATTTTCCTTGTACTGACATGAAAGTTTTTTAAAAATGAAACATTGTATTTTGTTTCTTTTTAATTTTTTTTCCTCCTGTGTTTTCTATTCATTGGTTTTAGAGAGATACTTCCAGAGAAACATGTGGAATACTTTCACCCTTGGGCATATTCCTTTTCTTATGAGCTTATTATACATTCAACAAGACTACCTCTTATTAGTGGATTCTACAAGCTGCTCTCAGTTGCAATGAAGATTGCCAAGAGGATAAAGTACTTTGAGGTGAGATCTTTTGCCTAGTGGAGGGGTAACTTGTTACATTAATGACTGTCCCATTCTTTATGTATTATATTTTATTCCCTATGAAAAATAGTTCATTGAAGCTGTGAGTCGTTTCAAATGTTCATAGTTTCCTATGGCTCCATAATTAGAAGCACATTAAAAGTCAAAATTTAGACTAGAAGCCCAGTTCCTGAAGAGACACCATCCACATATAATCACAGAATCTCCAGATTGTTAGGGTTGGAAGGGACCGCTGGAATTCATCCAGTCCAATCCCCTCTGCCAAGGTAGTGTCACCTGGAGAAGGTGACACAGGAACTCCTCAAGGTGGGTTTTGCAATGTCTTCAGAGAGAGAGAGTCTGCAACCTCTCTGGGCAGCCTGTTCCCAGTGCTTTTTCCAAAATCCTGAGCTGGGTGAACAGAGAAATGGGAGGTACACTTGCAGTGCAGGTGGTATGAAAGGTATTTTGGATAGAAACAATCTAATCAGAACAGCAGGGTCATGTATGGGTTAATTACTCAGCTTCTGGCATATACTCCTATTCCACTCCCTGATTTCCACAGGGAATATGATAACTCTATTGGTGGGTGCACTGTTTGTGGTGTAGAAGCTATTGGGCTAAAGCATGTGGGTGTGTAGCCCAACACAGAGCCCAGAGCTGTCCCTGCCGCTGCTGCTGATGGCACCAAGTGAAACACATTTGGGAACTCATTGGTGTAGATGCTTGTAATGTGGATGCTGTTGTAAATGGTTTTCTTATTACACCAGCCTTCTTGCCACTTGAGCATGCACTGTTAGGCAAGTTTGGGTTTTTCTGGTTTGTTGTATGAGAGGAGAAAATTAAACCATTGAAAAATTACTTTGCAGTCATGTATCTCTTATTTGCATAATATTTAATATATTCCAAAAAGCTGACCCTCAGTGAACCATTTTAATGTTAATTTTCTAACTAACCTTTGAAAGATCAGCAATACATTTCAAGTTTTCACTGATGCCAGTTTCATATTGGACAGTATGATGTTTGTATTCTTAGTTGAACTTGTGGTTCATATATGTACTATGTGCTTTTTAATAGCATTGACATGTGGTTTCTATTTGGTAGGGTGTCAGTCCCAGGAGCCTCAGAAGATGTCCTGAAGATCCAGAAAAGAGCTCTTGCTTTGCTCTCTTTGTAAAGTTTGGAAAAGAGGTAAGGAATTTTGCTCACTAACTTTCTTAGTCTGAATATAAACATACGTGATTCAATCAAAATTTTTTCTTTTGAGGAATCTTACATAAACAGTAGATGCATCCTTGCTTTTTGAGCAGTGCAACATAGTGGGGTTTTAAGATTTTTTTCTGTCTTTTTTTTACTTAATGTCAGAAGAGGTATATTGGTCACCAGTTTGTATACAGTTGAGAAATAACAGTATAAATACTTCTGGTAACTGTCTGCAGGTGAATGAGATTCCAGTATTGGTTTCAGCTTGTTTATTTTACATGGGTATTAATACAGTTAAGTCAACATTTCAAAAGGTTTATGTTTTGTTCTCAATCTTTTTATCTGAATTTTAGGTTGCAGCAAAAATGAAGCAGTATAAAGATGAGTTATTGGCGTCTTGTCTGATTTTTTTGCTCTCTTTACCACATGACATCATCATGCTTGATATCAAAGTATATATTCCTGCAATGCAGGTGAGTCAGAGTGATGTACAGCTAACACTTTTTGTCCCTAAGATATGTACAAACATTCTGTACCAAAGTCAGTATTAAGGTAACTATTAAGCTCTCTACAGTCTTCAGTAAGATAGAATACAAATTACACGACTCTTTGGATAAAAGGTAAATTGTTGGAATTTGCTTTTGCACTAAGCAGACTCTCTTAGTGCCTGTGTAGCAATATAAACGTATCTCCTGTGCTGATCTTGAGTGAGATGCTAGACAGAGAAAATTGCTGCAAGGGGAGATGTACGCTAAATGCTTTTAAATTTGTTTCTTTTACCATTAAGTAACACTGGTCAATAAATGTAAAATGCTGATAGTTTTGTATTTGACACTTAGAATGCATTTAAGCTGGGCCTAAGCTGTACCCCCATGGCTGATCTGGGCCTGGATGCTTTGGAAGACTGGTCAGCTCACATCCCCAGACATATGATGCAACCCTATTACAAGGATGTCTTGCCTCTTCTTGATGGTTATTTGAAAAGCTCTACATCTGCAGGTACATATGTACAAAAAATTGCTAGTCTTAAGGAAGAAGAAAATACTTTTTTGTACAGATGTGGACGTGCCATACTTTTTGTTTGTATTGTGCACTTTCTGTGTTTGGAACAACATAACTTCCCTTACACCCCAAAATGCACTTTTTTCTCAAACTAGGATTTACTTGCTTCTGTTGAACAATCAATTATTGTTGCCATTTTATTTGTTATTTTCGTATATGTTCTTTTTTCACTTAAATTGCTTAGTTTTAGTAAGAGAATTAATTTCCTTAATAAAGATTTTAAATGAAAGAGTAATTGTCACATTTTAAAAATAAAAATGGGCAAAACAAGAGTAGGTTTTTTTAAAATGAAACTGAGTAGGTGCATGAGATGCTTGTACCATAAACTGGTGTTGATATGCTGTTTTTTTTGTTCATCAGTTGAATCCCATAATAACTGGGAAGTAAGGAAACTTTCTCAAGCAGCCCAGAAAGGACGTAATAAAGTTGTGATACAGCGTATAAGAAAAGCAAAAACATTTTCAGTGGTAAGAACCCCCTTTTGTTTTAGAGTTAAATGTTAATCCTTTCTTCCCACTGCTTCTTTTCCTCTCTTGCATGCATACTTTTTTTTTTTTTTCCTGTGGGCTAGTTCTACCTTAGAAGAGTTTAATGAATTCCATTCTACAGTGTGGTTCTATAAGCTGTTACATCAGCACAGCTGGAAAGATGACATATTCTAGGGTGAGGATGGGAATTAAGCAGGGAAAGGGGACTGAAGAAATCCTGTAAATGAGTATCACTGCTAGACCGATACATTATGGCAACAAAAATTTAACTCCAACACACAAAATCAGGTCCCAGCTTAGCAGCTTTGCAGTATGCAGTACAGTTTTGTGAATGTTTAAGTGTTTGAGGGATTTTTAATTGTCTTGTGGATAGGCTTACAATCTTTAGAGGCCAACATATGTATTACTTTGTCTAGTGGCCTCTCAAGTGTAAGTGTAGTTTTATTTGTATATTTCAGTACACAAACTAACTTGGAATAAACCTCTCTTTAGGTGTGACATTTTTAGTTACTCCTATACATAGAACTCTTTCCAACCTGATTGGTTAAATGTGAGGCTCCTGGAGTGAGTCCAGTGGAGAGCTACAAAGATAATTAGAGGTCTGGAGCGCCTCTCATGAGGAAAGGCTAAGGGATCTCAGCCTATTTAACCTGGAGAAGTGAAGACTTAGAGGAGACCTGATCAATATCTATCAATATCTAAAGGAAGGTGTCAAGAGGGTGGGGCCAGGCTCTTCTCGGTAGTGCCAAGCAACAGGACAAGAGGCAATGGGCAGAAACTGATACACAGGAAGTTCCATCTAATATAAGGAAGAACTCCTTTACTGTGCAGTGACCAAGCATTGGGACAGATTTCTCAGAGAAGTTATGGAGTCTCCCTTGCTGGAGATTTTCCAGAACTGTCTGGATGCAATCCTGTGCATGGGCTCTAGGATGACCCTGCTTGAGAAGGGAGGTTGGAGCAGATGACCTCCAGCAGCCCCTTCCAACCTTGATAATTCTGTGAAACAAAATGAGTTAATTTTATATCCTACACAGGCTGGTTCTGAAAATCAGTTGCCTGATAGATGCACTGTTTAGTCTGGAGAAAGGAGGCTCAGGGGAGACTTTATTGCTCCTTACCACAACTATCTGAAAGGAGATTGTAGCTAGGTGGGGATCATTCTGCAAGTGGCCCCAGGTTATGCTAGAGGAGGTTTAGATTGGACATTTGGAAAAATATCTTCATGAAGGAGATTGTCAAGCATTGGAACAGGCTACACAGGTAAGAAGTAGAATCTCCATCCCTGAAGTGTTGAAAAATGTGAGTGTGGCACTTGTGGACATGGTTTAGTGATGAGCCTGGCAGTGCTGGGTTAGTGGTTGGACTCGATGACTTTAGAGGTCTTTTTTAATCTAAATGATCCTGTGATTCTATACAGGTACAGGATCTAAACTTTAGATTCTAGAATTAAAACAAGTGAAAAGAGAAATTTTTGCTTCAGATTTGTTTCTGCTTTTTACATTGTTATGTCATTCTGTAGGTATGTGTTATCTGTGATGATAAAATTTTACTTTAGAAATGGTAATTGAAAGCTCACAAAATGCAGTGAAAATGCTCTTGCCCTCTTTTGTTTACTAAACCAAAGTTCTTCTCTTGTTCGATGCAATTCTTTCCCTCAGGGTTTCATTTTACCTTCTTCATCTGTATTTAATATAAGCCATAAGACCTTTATTTACTCTGTAAATCAAATTACTTCTATATAGAAGTAACTGTTCTTTCACTAATATTAATCTGTTGAATTATTTAGGATAATAGTCCCTCCTTGGAAGCAGTAAGGACTAGAGTGGCACGCCTTCTTGGATCTTTGGGAGGACAGATTAACCACAACTTAATTACAGGTGAGTATCCTGTCGAAAATATGTCTCTGCTGTCTCTCTTGAAAGTAGATTTCATTAAGGCCTCAACACTGCTTTAGTATACCTGTTTTTTGTTGCTGTCATTTAAACAAAATTACTTTTATTCCATTTTGGAGTTTAGTAGAGCAAAAATATTCACCAACTTAATATGGAGTAGGGAAAGTGTTTAGGAAACCACAGTTGAAAGCAAAAAATTATGCATCTTAGTAGATGGTTTTATTTATTCCACCCTTCACCTGCTGGCTGCAAAACAATTTTAAAACTTTGCCCCAATCTGTAGCTCCTTAATACTTATTTCTAACTCTAATACAGTTCTCAGTATTTAAGAACTACGGTCATGAATTACATAACTCTCAGCAAGCTTACTTTTTCACTTGTGAGTTTAAGGTACATCGTGCCTTTACTATGTGTGAGTAGCAGACTTCCGTTTGGGTGCTCCTCAAAAAAGAGACAATGTTTTCTCCATTTCTCTGTTCAGTCCATCAACAAGTTTTATAATTTAAATATTAAATATCTTACAGTCTAATAAAAATGAAAAACAGTAGTGTAAGGCTCCCATGAAATTCAAGGGATAAATTCAGCACAAAATATAGTTAATCTAAAAATTAATGTAGTATTATGCATTTTTTTCCTTCGTTGCATGCTTATGTTTGTTTTTTTCTGCCTTTACAATCAATTTTCTTTCTGCCAAGTACTTATCTGCTACTTACTCAAAAATACTGGGGGAAAGTAGCCTTATTCTCTGGAAATTAAATACAAAGTGTGGTCAGATTTTGTTAACCAAATCATATCTGGGAATATAGGGAGAGAAGGGAATAAGTATGCCAGTTTTCCTTGGAGGAAATAGCTATAAATGACTGTAAATAGAGTCATTTTCTGTGGGATTGCAGGAGTCAGTATGTTGGATCTTCTTGTCTGATTGACCTTCAAGAATTTTCTGTACCATTGAAGACAGATTCATTTTATTTGATGTCTTACAGAAATGTTTTAAATCAAGTGTGATTCAATGTCTTCTGGATTTATTTGTCTCCAAACTTAACCTGTGTTGAAACTGGAGAGTGCTGCAACTCTCACCTGAAACCATTGCCTACAATTTTTTCAGTAATTTATAAAGCATTAACATTGCATGGCAATCTAACTGAAGTTGGAAGGCTACAGATTTTTTTTGACTGAACTAAGTAAATAGTTGTGCTATGTATATTGCATTAAGCTTGTTTTCATCTTTTAAATGCATCAGCTACCTCTGCAGAAGAGATGATAAAGAAATGTGTATCCTGGGACACTGAGAAGCGCCTGAGCTTTGCTGTACCATTTGCAGATATGAAGCCTGTCATCTACTTGGACTTATTTTTGCCTCATGTGACTGAACTGGCTCTTTCTGCAAGTGACAGGCAAACAAAAGTATTGATTTATTTTTCTACATCTTCCTTTATGCTAGCTGATAAAATGGCATAAAATAATGTCCTCCTTGTTACTATAGACCTGTTTTAATTAATTCATAGGTAGCAGTGTGCTTCTTTGGTGCCCTTTCATATTACACAATTCTGAGTGTTTAGAAGCTAAAGAGAAGAAGTTGCTGTAAGCTCTGCCAGACAGCTCTGTCCTTGATTTAACATAAAAATTAATGTTTTAAACTAGTGTGTCTTTTTAAACTAGTGTTGTTTAGCCTCCTTCTCATACCCAGCCTATGAACTTTTGGGCTCAGTCCAGCAGAGCACTTAAGCAAATATTTTGGTGCTGTGCTGGATTGGGATTTTGATACCCAAAGAAAGTCCAGACTGGAGATATCTTTGAAGACACTATGGGTGACTTATCTGATGATGAACTTTCTCCAGCTGTTATGTGACTGCCCATGACAGAGACTAAAACATTGGGAGAAAGGCTATTTAAAATGTGTGTAAATTATTTCCATGGTCATGATCCATTCCTGGAATGGTGATTTAGCATAGGTGTGATTTCTCAAGTACACCCTTTCATGTGACTCATTCTCTCCTGCCCACAATTTTGTCTTCTCTGTGAAAGTAATGGATGCATAACCAAAGGGATTTCTAAATTTCAGGTTGCAGCATGTGAGCTGCTACATGGCATAGTCACGTATATGTTGGGGAAAGCCTCTCAGATGCCAGAAGGACATCAGGGTCCCCCACCTATGTACCATTTACATAAGCGAATATTTCCAGTACTGCTTCGTCTTGCTTGTGACATAGACCAGGTAAGCAGATTTTTTTTAATGTGAATTTTAGCTTGTTCAAGTACCTTTAAATGTGAGAATTAATTAATAGCTTTATTTAGAAGTTTTCTAACATGCTGTTTTGGTTTTTTTTCCCAAATGAAGAGTATTTTGTAGGCTGAAATTCTATTCTAGGGATGGATCGTCCAGATTTTGGGAGTGAGGTTGAAACCTTTTCAAATACTGGTTTCAAATACTTCTATAATGCAGTGTAGTTCAGAGTACCTCAGAAGAGCGTACAAGAGAGATTTAGGTTTCGTGGGTCACTTGGGGAGTTTGTGGCAGTAACCCTCTTTATCACCATATTTAATTTCTGTAGTCTTTCAGTAAGAAGTTAATTGGAGGTGAAGTTGATTATGTTGATGTTGAGTGTCTGCAAAGCTACAGTCATAGGAAAAGCATTTGGGAAATAATCTGTAGCTGCCTCTTGGATACCTACAGATGATACATTTCATTCAGACATTTGAACTTGGTATTTCTCCTCCTTTGCACAAAACAGAACAGACACATAGGTTCGTCTCCACTGAAATGACAGGTTTTCATGCCTTTTGAGACTACTGTTTAGACCCTGGCATCCATATCTATTTTTAGATCAAAGGGATTTTGTGTTCTGTTAAAATAGACAGGAAGCTGTGCTACCAGTTTAGGTGAAACCTCTTTTGTTGGTGTGTGGCTGAACATAAACCACAGGTAAATGATGTCTGGATTTATCCAAGCCACAGGCACTGCACTTGAAGCATGTGTATATGCATAAATAAGTGTATTTAGTGTTTCTTCCCTTCATGCTATAGTGTGACAGTACTCAATCAGGTTGATTTACAGGTAGAATTGTTGAAATCCAGGAAGATAGATTTTTAGATCTAAATATGGGTTAAGAAACTAACATTCTTGTTTCCCTGACTGTGTTTTGGCACATCAGTCTGTGGCATGCAGTGTTCTTTGTCTCAAAGGATATTACAGAGGAAAGCTTGGAGGTCGTTGAGACTAGCTGAATAGAAAGTATATAACCCATTCTAATTGGGGCTTTTTGGTCCTTGATATGGTAATGTAATATGCAATTGGCTATTCATTTCATAGACCCTTTTTCAAACTACTGGTTTTTATTCTTACATATTAATAGAGTAGCATAGAAATGTATTAATCCTAGAAATGCAGTTAACGTTTGCTGTTTTCAGGTAGCAAGACAGTTGTATGAGCCTTTAGTCATGCAACTCATTCACTGGTTTACCAACAACAAAAAATTTGAGAGTCAAGATACAGTGGCATTCCTGGAAGCTATCCTGGTAGGTCTTAAGTTTTTTCCTCTCTTTTCTCTGTGCCATGTGACGTTATTTTTAACTAGCACCATTTTACTGCTGAAGGAACCAAGAACACATGAAGAGATAGAATTGCCCCTTAACTATTTAAAAAAAAAAAGAAAATGGTTGGTTTATTTATTTATTTTCTAATAACCATTTAATATTTCTTAACTGAGATTTTGATGATGGATTTCTCATTCTCTGGCATTCTCAAAATGCAGGTATATCTTCTTCAGATAAATGAAACATTCTTTATCATCAGTGTGATATGGCACATTCACCATTCATCCCCCTAATGCCTTTGTTGTGTGCTTAATTTTTCTCTAAGTATCTTTTCCTTCACCAGGTGCAAAAGTTTTGCATTTAAAACTAGCTTTTGCACTGAACTGAAGTGGTTGGAGGGCAAGGTAGGTCAAGAGGATTGGAGTACTTCTTCTTAATGAAAATCTGTGTTGTGATACCACTTCTTACAGAGAGGAAACACACCCATCAGAAAATGAAGTGACTTAGACAAGACTCCTACGCTGATAGCTGAGACAGGAATAAGAAATCCAGATCTTTGAGCTGTAATTCAGTACTATAAGGGCTGAAAGTTCTGTCCCTCCTTTGAGCAGTAGCAATTTTGAACTTTGTTAATTTCTAGTAAACTGTGAGTAGAGTTTTTTAATTTTCAAATAATGCAATGTAGATAAGTTCCTGTAACACTGCACAGAGACAATGGTGGGTTTTTTTCTCATTCTTGAGATGAAATAACCTTGTGTAATTTCAGAGTGGCATAGTGGATCCAGTTGACAGCACTTTGAGAGATTTCTGTGGTCAGTGCATACGAGAATTTTTGAAATGGTCTATCAAGCAGACAACACCGAGACAGCAGGAGGAAAGCCCAGCAAACACCAAGTCTCTTTTTAAACGGTTGTACAGTCTTGCTCTTCACCCCAGTGCTTTCAAGAGGCTAGGTGCAGCACTTGCTTTTAACAGTATCTACAGAGAATTTAGGTGAGCAAGCAGAGCTTGAAACAGTAACTAACTTGGCCAGGAGGTTCAATGAGGTAAAGAATACAGCTCAAATAGTCATCCACTGACACCCCTTCTATTAATGTATATGATAGGTGTAAAATTCAGTTACTCAGCTTATTTTTTATAATAAATGTGTTGTTTGGGCTTTCTGTCTGTTTGAAATGTATAAAAATAAATTTACATCACAAGTTTATAAGAAGTTTTTTTATGCCTTTTCAGGATGCTCAGGAAATTTTACTGCTATTTTTTTAACTCATTTAGATGTATTTTTTTTTGTGCAAACATCTTTTGCAGTCTATCTCAACAATATTTAATTTGGTCGTTTTTAATTAGGATTTTACATTTAGTGCTTCTTCTACTCACGGATCTCATTAAATTTTTTCCTGTTTTTTTAAAGGGAAGAAAATTCTCTGGTGGAGCAGTTTGTATTTGAAGCACTGGTGGTTTTTCTGGAAAGCCTGGCTTTAGCCCATACAGATGAGAAGTCATTAGGTGAGCTACAGTTAATTAAATGTGGAATGAAGAAAAAAGTTACCCTGTTGAATCTTGGATTAAAAAAGAAAAACTGTAACTGTAAGAAAAGTACATTTGCTTACTTTTGCAACAAAGGAAGAATTATTTTTCATTATCAGTAGAGAGGTCATTTGATATCCAGTTAGGAACTCCTTGGATCGACTCCTTGCGATGTATGAAGGTGGAATATTTTGAGCCCAGGAGAGAGACCCTTTTAATATTTACAGTTATTTACAGTTTTGTAATATCACTAAAAATATTAGTGATATTATTATTATTATTAGTATTATTATTATTATTAGTATTAGTATTATTATTATTATTATTATTAGATATTATTAGTAAAAAGGCTGGTGGTGCTTCAGACTTGAGTTGTGGTTTTGCAGTTACATGGTGTAAAGAAATGTAGCTTGATGAGAATCAGTCTATATTTATGTAACAAACAAATGCTCCAAAAATTGTAATTTTGATATATTCAATGGAATATTTCCACTATTTTGTGACACCTTTTCCTCATTGTCTTGTCATTCTTTACAACAGTATGTAGTTGTGTGAAGAATCTGTGACCTCTTTCACAGTACTAACGATTCTAAATCTACTTTTCTCAGTCTTTTTTTTTTCCATGATCTTTCATCAATTAATAGTAATTAGAACATAAAGCCAAAGGATGGTGTAACAAAACTTAATTTCTTTCAGAGGAAGAGTTCAGCATATGGTAGAAGTGTCCCTAGAAGAATTACTCACATGGAAAAATTTTAGTTCCTCTAAGCATGATCACAGAAAGTGGAATGCAGTTTTACACCAAAGGCCTCAGGCTTGGCTCAGGCCAAGCTGGCCTGTCTGGTGTTTCTGTGATTTTTCTTCTGCACCTTTCAAAAATCTGTAGAAGCACAGAGTAGTGGAGCTGGTAGACATTATCATGTGTTTACCATGCACCATGTCTACAGTGCTACCTCAAATCAAATTACTGGCATTTTTTTAGAGATGTCAATTTTCTGTCTCCAACAGGTACTGCCCAGCAGTGCTGTGATGCTATTAATCACCTGAAGCGCATAATCAAGCATAAAGCACCTTCTCTGAACAAAGAAGGAAAACGGCGGGTACCACGGTCAGCTATTTGCATTTATTTTCATATTGTGTTTTAATGAACATTATCAGTAGTTCCATTAAGAGCTTGGGATTCTGAATGAGGATTTCATCTGATGACAATTGCTGATACAGACCTCCTGATGTGTCTGTTCAACCACTGGTGGGAAAACACTGGACATAATATGAAAGGAGCATGATTATTTATTCCAGCATGGTGAACTTGATACAGTTTAGCAAGAAGAGGCAGAAGAGAAGAGCATGTTTCCCTCACAGCAGTGTGTATAATAGCATTAACACTGGTGCTATAAAGCACTTGGAGGAAACTGCTCTGAAGTCTTTCTTACTGTTGTTAAATGTCACCAGAAGCAGGATAAGCTGCAACAGGATGATCAGCAATTAAAGAAGGGAAGCAAAAAAGGTAAAAGAAGCAAAAAAGGATTCAGTATCAGGATGGATGAAGCTCTGAGTCACCTAGCTGACCCTGATTTGGTGAGGAGATTGGAGTAGAGACCTCCTTAGTTCCCTTTTTTACCCAAATTACCATGTGATCTTAAAGAAACTGGCAGGTGGAGTTTAGATTTGGGTCACTGATGTGACATTTGATAAGTTATGAGACTGGATGATTATAGGGATGGAGAAAAACTGTGCAGGCTTATTTAATCTCCCTTTTTCCTCTTTGAGTTTACAGAAGAGAAGGGAACTTCTGCATTTAAAATTTCCAAAAGGATTATGCTTTGGGGATCTCAAGTAGAGTGAGGAAAAAGGAAAGCAGTGCCAGACATGATGGTGGAAGAACTCTTTCTTGTAGCACAGATGGGTTGTGGTTAGATAGATAAAAGGGATTCATAGTGCTCATGATTTATTTTTTTCAACTGAAAGACTATTGCTTCTTGGTAGATGTCAAGAGGACTGTTAATCCCTAATATTTTTGTGCAGGGGATTCCCAGCTACTAAATCTGTGTGTCTTCAGGACATTGTCATGTGGCTCTTAGTGCAGTGTGGACGACCTCAGACAGAGTGCCGGCATAAGGCCATGGAGCTCTTCTATGAATTTGTTCCTTTATTACCAGGTATTTTAAGTCACAGTGCACTATTATCTTTGCTTCCTATATTCTCTGCATGCCTTCCCTCTGTGTTTTCTATGCATGGTAGTAATTACAAGTAAATATCTGTTCACCCAGCGCTGTTAAATAGAAACTGAGTTGTTGCTTATATTGTAAATTGGGTACTGTGAGAACCTCAGGGTTTGTTGGATGTTTTGGGGCATAGAATAGGCTTTTATTGCAGATTTAATTCCAGCCCCAAACTGCTGTTGTGTATCCAGCTAAAAAAAGCAAAATTTGTTGATGGGGAACTGTGAATGTCTTAAAAATTAGCCTCTTCTTATGGAAGGAAGAGATGTGTGGGAATTTTAGGGATGTGACTAAGGCTAAACCAGAACCAATACCTTCTCTGCTAGAAGACACAGTTTAAATCACAAAGTTGTTAGTGTCCTTGCCTCTAGTTCCTTGCTATTTTGAAATGTGTTTTTCCTAAAAAATTTATATTTCTGTTTCTGTCAGGAAGCAAGTCTCCATCTTCTTGGCTGGCTGATACTCTAAAAAACAGAGATGTTTCTTTCCTCATTACCAAATTTGAAGGAGGTGGCACCGATGCCAAGAGTCCATCTGGGATCCTTTCTCAGCCAACTCTCGGTGGCATGCAGGAACCCTTCAGTTTACAGGCTGTCATGCAGTGGATGGACATGTTCTTAGCGGCACTGGATTGCTACAATACATTCTTTGAGCTGCAGATGATCAAACCTTATGAAGTACTGGGTGAGTGATTAACTGTTGCATTAGTTTCATTTGTGTGTGTTACACAAAGCCCACCCAAGATGATTTCTGACCTTGGAATTTAAGCCCTTTTCTCAAATGTAGAATACATGGTTTTACAAACTCTCACGAAGTTTTCCAATGACAGTTGTAAAGGGATGGGGGTATTTTTATGAAGTACTGTGTATCTTAAAATGTTTCCTTTTAGCTCTAGAAGTACATATTTGCATTTCTGAGTCATCCACTTACCAGCAACTTCTTTTACTCTATCTCATCTTCTAAAACTATTCTGTACAGCTAATTTCCTACTGCACAGAAAAGCAATAGATTTTTTTCATATTTTTCTTGAAGTCCTTCTAAAGCTTTTTACCCTGTCTTTATTAATATCTGGAAGAAGCTATCAGAAAACAATGAAATAAGGCACCTTTTCACTTCAAGTCCCATACATGCTACCTTTCTCCAGTTCCTGATGCATCAACTGCATCAGGTCCAAAAACCATGTTTGAATTTTGGTCAGATAAAATAGCAACACCTTGTGTAGACACTGGATTTCCCAAAAGGTTTTTCTTTCAATTACCCTTGCAAGCCTGTACAAAATGCTTTTGTTCAGCAATAGTACACTTTCATAGTCTTGTGCAAGTTTCAGGTGGTCTGTCTGTCAGTGTTATGTCTGTCTTGGTTTAAAACAACATTGTAAGATCATTGTTGGATGCAGCTAGCATAGGGCTAAGTGATTTGAAACTAGGGATTTAAAATTTTTATCCATTTTATTACACAAGCCTAAATCATCATCATCATTGTTAATAAGTGGTTATAGTGGTCAGTTTCTGGAGTGATCACTAAGTACAATGCTGTCCTGCTATTCTCTTGCCCAGAATGGTAGTATTTAGAACTGACATAGAGCTTTCAGAAAACATTGGTGTGAATGTGCCTCTTTCTGTCATCTCAGTTTGACTGTGTTCTTCCAAGCATGAAACAATATATTTTTTTTTAATTGAGAGTTGTTGTATCATTTCAACCTAATGTAATTCCTTCTTTCTAGGTGTAAATGAAAGTTCCTTGTTCTTGGAAGCTGTGCAGTTCTTCCTTGACACTCTTGCTTTGCATGATATCCACGCAGCAGAGCAGTGCTTTGACTGCAGCTCAAAAGGCAGCATGTTCAGTCCTCAGGAAAGGGACATGTACAACTACAGCAAGTGTACCATTATAATCCGGATCATGGAGTTTGTCACCGTCATCCTGGAAATGTGCCAGCAGGATTTCTGGAAGGTAGGCTCTGAGGTCTGTAGTGGATAAAATATATAAATTTTATATGTAGTTAAATATACGTGCTCTGTATATGGAGTACTTGAAGTGAATGTTTCCTGTGTGATTCCTGATGGCATTAAATGTATGGAGATGGTAGCTGCTTGAAAGGCAGAAAGAACTGACACAATCTGCCTTTCTTGAATTCAGGATGGGTATTCAGATTTCTCCATTTGCCTTTCTCTATTTGTCTCTCTATTGGTCTCTCTATTTGATGCAATGCAAGTCATATTTAATTATATAAAGTATAATACTTATGAGACTCTTAGGAAGTTTACACTGCCAGATTTAGTTCTGAGACTGTGATTGGCTCATCAGCAAATCTCTGAGAGTGTGTACAGAGATGTGTATCAGGATTTACAGGTGTATAGTCAAGACTGAAACAGGCCTATGTGCTTTAAAAGATGTAAATCCTATGTCTGTGTTTACAGATACCTAATTTCTGTGCATTAGCATAAACGATTGAAAGTCAGACATTTCAACAGAGAAAATCAGTAAGAATAGGTACTGTTTCATGTTTGGTTTCATTTGAGATAGGATTGATGGTAAGTTATGAAGAATTAAATAGAGAAATCTGAATGAATTTTTCAAGTTTTTTTGTTTAATTTTTTTTTTCTTCCTAGCTGCTTGAGAAGCAACTGCTAAATGCAAGCTTTATAGAGCTTGTGGTGATGACAGTGTGTGATCCATCACACATAGGCTTTAACACAGCTGATGTGCAGGTTGTGAAAAACCTCCCAGATATCTCAGTAAAACTGATGAAAGCTCTGATGAAATCTCCATATCAGAAATCTTTGATACTGTGCATAAAAAAAAGAATCACACCACAAAGGTAAGTAGGAGCTTTCTGGTAAGCATGAGTCCAGAACAAACCCTCACCATGAGAAATGGAAAATAAATAATGTTGTCTATGGATGCACTAATGTAACATTATTGCTTCTCTCTCCTCTCTAGCCTTGAGGATCTTTGTTCTGTTGATGTGTTTAATTCAGAGGCACGTTTGGATCAAGTTAAGTTTAGTGCTATCCTTTCTGCCTGCAAGCAGCTCCAGAAATCTGGCCTGCTTCGTTCTGTTCTTCATGGTCAGGTAATTGTTAATACAGAAAATAATAGTGAACATTTGTGCATTGTTAAGAGCTTTTCCTGTGTAAAACACCAGGATAAAAACAGAACAGATCAGATGAAGTTGTTTAAAATGAGATCAATAGCGAAGAGCTAGTGTAGAATGGGATCAAAAATAAATGTTTTATGGTTATTCTACAAATCTGAGTAGCACAATACTGAGGCTTGAACAACCTTTATAATTATGTTAGTCTTTCTCTGGTCGGCTACAGACACTGGAAATCAGAATGTAGATTCTCTAACTTCCTTTAAGTGAGCTTCACAAGAGTGAAAACTTAATCCTTTATAGGATTAACTATCCTATAAAGAAGGGTTTTTTTTAACAATTTTTACACAGAAAACATTCAAAGTGATGAGGGAAATTAGAAAAGGAGTATTTCCTGACTGATCAAAAGCAATATAATGGGTCTAAGTTGCAAGAAAACGGGATAGAGACGTCTGAAGTGAGAGGATGTAGCCTATACTACTCAAATTCCTTCCACTAAGTTTCTGATTGTAGTAAATCTATACTTTGGGCAATTGAAGGAATAGGTTATACAAGAGCCACAAAGAGAACTTGTGAATGAGACTGTAACAAGGCCTGAGCGAAGCTAACAAGTAACAAAATATTTAATTTCTGTGTGCTATCCATTCTCTCTATCAACAGAATCTAGGCCTGTGGTTGAAGTATATTGATAATCAAAGTGCTGTATGGTTTACAATTTGAGTCCCACCCATCCTGACTTAGCTGTTCATTTTAATTCTGTAGTCAAGTAAACCTGAAGAGGTGGAGGAGGATAAGAATATTTGGAACATTTTCAAGTTACTTTTGTACACAATAGGGTTGTCTCATTTAAAATCTTGTGCCTGACTTAGAAAGGTGTCTTGTCATGGCATATTTGCATTGCTGCATAAGGAAATTATCTGGAGTTCAAGTGTTTTAACTAACTATACAGATGAATTTGAAGCCTTTTTTCAGGCTTTATTGATTGTCACTTTTTTGTTGGTTTCCATAGGATGAAGGGCCTCATTTCTCAGTTGGCTCCAAGCTTCTTTCAGTTGTTTATAAAGGCATTGCACCTGGGAGTGAAAGGGCCTCTCTTCCATCCTTAGACATCAGCAGGAAGCGATTAGCTGATAGTCTTCTGCAGCTATCCTTTGCTATTGATGAGCAGGTAGGATGTGGTTCTCCAGTTACAATCCTTAAAATAAAATAAACAAAATAAAAGGTTAGGGATGGGAGCTTGGGAAAAAAAAAATTGTTTGCTTTTCTAAGAAATTTCTAAATGAAATGTGATGTCCTTGAAATAATTCTTATCTCCATACCTTGATTTTCAGTGTGAGGAGCTAGTAAGTCTGCTGTTGAACACAGTAGTGTTGTCTGTGCCACTATCAGGAGCATCCCAGAACCAGCTGATTAATTTATCTCATGGACAGTATTTCTACAGCTTGTTCTCAGAAACCATCAACCAACAGCTACTGAAAAACCAGGATGTGATCATAGTCCGTCTTATGGAATCATCTGTCAGCAACCCTCAAATGGTACTGGACTTGCTGGACTTGACTTGGTGACAAGGCCAAAAGGGAATGTTAGAAGTAACAATTTTATTATTGTTTTTAGAGGTGGAGTGTGTAGCAGGGGAAAGAGTGCATTGGGTTGAATTTCAGGCAGCAGTGCATAGTTTTTGGTTTGAGTTTTGGAGGTTTTTTGTCTTGACCTACTGGTGCCACCATCATGATCTCTGGCAACCTGACATTACTCTGTGATCTCAGATCAAACGGAGTGGATATTACCTATCCTGAAATCTATGTATTTCAGGAAGTCTGTGCATAGTACTTCAGATCAAAAATAATCTTTCAAAGGAGGGACCCATTTACTGTGCTTTGCTTTTCATTGCAGAATGGTCCCAGAATATGTGATTTGGATTTGTTTTGGATAAAACTAAACTTAAAAACAAACTCCAACTACTAATGGGGCATTTAGTCCACAGGACTAGGGTAGAGCTAGACCAGGGTATTAAAAAGAGACATATGCATGCACAACCCTCCTGAACTGAAATAAATATGGGATACTTTGTCATATCTCAGCGCTGCTTGTTTGGCTCAACAGACTTCTTCGTGTTTGTCTAGAGCACATACAGAACTCACTGCCATGAAGGAAACTTAGAAGTCTTCCTTCTGTGTTTCTGACAAACAGAAGGGTCAAAAATATCAAAAGTCTGCTTTTCCTTTTGAATATAAAGATGCTCAGCAAAGTAGAATCATCCTTCAAAAATAATTGGCTGTTTCATAATCCAAAATGTTATGCTTAGACATGCTGCATCCAAGTAGTAGTTTAAAAGACTCGAAGCATCATTTTTGGTGATACCAAAAATTGTTTAATTAAGCTGTAGAGGAATGTTTATATTCTAATAGGCTGTTTCTGGTTATGATTATCTAGTGTTTCCTCTGCCGAGTATGTTTTAATTAATTGCATACACTAATTCTTTTAAGTGTATCTGATAGATGACAGTGACTATTAGTTTTTGAAGAAAAGATATTTCAAGTATACTGAGTTCATACCTGCCATGCAAGGATTATTTTTCTTTCCAAAATGGATGCCAGTAAGTTAGCATGGGTGTTATTTTTCAACTTCACACTAACTGAAATTATCAAGTATTGATCTTTATTTTGGATTATCATTTATTTCTCCATATATACACAAAAGGCATCAGAACTAATTTCTGCATTGTACTTTGAAACAGGAGTAATTTGGAGAGATGTCTTTTTTTTTTTTTTTTTGAGAAGGGAGTGTTTTTAATTTCCTGCAGAGACCTTTCTTCTGCATCCTTTTGAGATTTAAATCTAGCATTGCTTTGTGATGCTTCTCTTTAACGACTACCCATACCAGTGAAGTGATCCTATCATACTTTCATTTGAGGTGCAGGAATCTTACCTGTTACTTTTCCAGGTTGGGAGCATTTTGAATGGCATGTTAGATCAGAGCTTTAGGGACCGTGCTGTGCGCAAGCAGCAAGGAGCAAAACTGGTGACAGCTGTACTAAGAAACTGGGAGAAACTGGACAGCTGGTGGGCCAAAGGTTCATCTGCTGAGAGCAAAATGGCAATCCTGACCCTGCTGGCTAAAGTTCTGCAGGTATGTACTGCTTTATAAAATTCAGGTAACTTTTCTTGTTCTGTAGGGATTGCGTTGTCTCTTCAAGAAATGCTGTTCAAGTCAAATGTTTTGTGTTTGGGGAAAAAGGAAGAAATTGGACAATGTTAGAATCTAGCTGTTTTTATTAGCAAAGTACAAAAAAATTTGGGGCAGGTAGAAATTACTAGATATTGCTCTTCTTCCCCTATACCACCTATTTTATTTGTTTTTTTAGTTGTTCTCATGTTTTAGCTGCCGTTTTCCTTTTGGAGAACTGATACAAGTACAGAGAGTGAACTCTGAGTAGCCTCTGGTAACACTCTTTCCCATGATGGCATCCAGAAAGTCACAGTGGAGGAGTTCTACCCACACTAACAAACTTCAGAATCACCTTTACTTTAAACAATTTCTGTGACATTGAAATTTTGGTCTGGTTTTTTCCTCTATTTTGAAAATGTAATTACCTACTTATCCCTTTGGGATTTTTGTAGGAACTTGTAAAAGTACTTGACAATGTAGTTGTACACAAATATATACTCAAGGATCAACTGTTGAGCATAACTTTTAATTTTATAATTAATTATTTTAAACTTGAATTGTTTTAAAGTTATGTGTTAGGACACAGAATGTGAACTGTATTGCTGTATTAGCTAGCACTGAAATGATCAGTAGGAAATTTTGCTTTCAGAAGGAGATAATTTTTTTTTTAATTGAAAAATACCTCACATTATGATTTTGTTCATACTGTGTAGGAGCTTCTTTAGTTCTTCTTTTAAAACCAAAATCATTCTGTATGTGCTTTCTATTAATTCAGTGTATTTTTGGAAATAAATAATTCTATAGCTCAAGGGCTTTTTATTATTCTTTAGTACAAATCTCATTAACTAGTTAAAAAAACCCAAACTAATTTTTTTATTTCTTCTACCTTTCCAGATAGACTCTTCAGTTTCTTTCAATACCAATCATGAAGCATTTACAGCTGTTTTTAATACCTATACCAGTCTACTTACTGATCAGAATTTAGGCTTAAATCTTAAGGTAAATTGCTCACTTCAACAGCTTCCCTATCCTCCCCAGATTAGAATGTTAGTTGTTCATGGAATTCTCTGTTATTTGGTTTAATTTTTATCACAGACTTCTGGATTTTTATTCTTCTGCTCAACATCCTAAAACTTGTAAATTATCCTTTCTGTTCTTCTGTTCAGACAGAAGCTACTATCACAAATGTCATGCTTTGGTTTAAGGTGCTCTTTTTTTCCCCTTGCTCAGAAGAAAGGAATGTAATTAATTGCTAGGGAAAAAAAATAGCATCAGTTGTAAGTCATCTTGGACTCCCAAGTGTTCATTGGGGAAATGACAGCTAATCAGGCTTTTAACAAGGAGTGACATTTCCTACAGGTCCAATTATGAACATCTGTCATGATTTTAGCATCCATGTCTGCAAGTATGAGACCAGTATTAGTGGGATTAGCTGCTATATGCAGCTTGGTCAAGAGAGGGAGATAAAGTACTGCAGACTGAAAGTGGGAGTTCAAAAGATGCTGGTTGGACTAGAATAATAACCAATTTTGTCCTTCTGAAAATTTGTGTAGTTGCTTCTCAGCCAGCCTGCCTTTAGTTACGCAGAGTTTTTTACTTTCCTACGCGTTCAAAATAAAGGTTGGGATTTTGCTTTATCTACAAGGTGATTCATTAAATTAGTTGTGTGAGAATGAATGCTTGCTTAAAAGAACAATGAGATATTATTCATAGCCATGCCAGCCATGAGATATTAATTAGCTTTAACTCTCACTCAGCAGTGACATGAGAGTTAAAAGCTGTTTCCTGATCCAGCAGCTGGAAAGAAGAGCAGCTATATAACATAGTTTTATTAGTACACTGAGCCATTGAAACAGTAAGAAAAGCCACTGGAATAGGAAAATAAAATAGGAATTCAGCTGGCTTCATAGTTAGGGAATAATTTATTTTTTAGTGTAAAACTGTATCTCTTATGTTTTCATTTTTTTATTCAGGGCCAAGCAGTGATAATCCTCCCGTTCTTCACTAATTTGACAGAAGAAAAGCTTAATGACCTTAAGAGCGCTCTGGATCAGCTTGTAGCTTTCAATTTTCCCATGAGGTCTGATGAGTTTCCTCAAGGAACCTTGAAGCACAATAACTATGTAGACTGCACTAAGAAGGTCAGTGTTTTTAACGAATACATAATTAGAAGCCAGGGTGAACTATGTCTGGAAACAGTGTTTCACAGGATCAGGAATTAAAGAGAGATTCTTGGTTCACATGAGATCAGCTTTCGTGTTCCTGGGTTATGTCTTCATCCCAAAATTGAATCTACATAAGCACATTAAAGAAGCACACTTGTGCATCTGTTTCTGATCAGCATTAAAAAAACAATTACATCATTAGATTGAAGTGATTTGATCCAGTGTGGCTTTTCATGTTATGTGTTGCTTCTTCTTCAGTTTTTAGATGCATTAGAATTGTCTCAGAGTCCAATGTTGTTGCAACTGATGACAGAAATCCTCTGTAGGGACCACAGACATTTCATGGAGGACTTATTTCAAGCTAGCTTCAAAAGAATTTCCAGAAGGTGGGTTTAGTCCACTGGATTTTGTTCTTGTTCTCATTGAATTTTTGCTAAAGCAAATGTGCTTCTTGCATTTTATTGTCCTTACAATAGTGGTGATTTACACTATAAAGTTTTATGTAATGGTTTAAATTCAGATTTTGCTTTTGTCTTCACGTTGTCAAAGTATTTCCAAAGTTTGAACAAGTGACATCCGTTTCCAGATTACGCTTCTAGTGCCTGTGCAGATTTGGAAAGCCTTTTGTAAATAAGCTTGTTCTGAGAGAATCCAGTTGACAATAGTATTTGTTTGTTATATATTTGCTATCCCTGTATAACCACATGATCATTTAAGTTGATAGTACTTAAATTGACAGCGTATTAATTTGTTCAACCCCTTTGAAAATACAACAATGCACTTATTTAATTAATTCATCCATTCCAGGGTGGTTAATTGTACAATCAAACATGCTCTGTCCACAAAAGAAGTATTCAGTATCTCTTCCAAAACCAATATTCCAGTTTTTGATGGGCTGTTGAGTAATGACTATTATGTAATTTCCTGGACAGAATAATTTACCTTATGACCATATACCACTTTCGAAATTTTAGCTTTAATAAAATTATTCAGAATAGCAGATCATCTAGTAGTTTTTGTGTTTGATAGCCACAGCTCTTTTTTTCCTTTTTTCTCACATATACTCAATAATTTTATTTTTTTTTTAGGTTGTTCAGTAAAAAGGAAGTGAGGAAGTTAATGTTTGCTTTAGGATTAAATTATTAGAGATGCACAAGTTTGCCATCTCTTGCAGACTAAGAAGCTGAGGTGGGCTTTTTTTGAGAGCTTCATAATACTTGGTAGTTCAACCAAGATCTTGCATGTCTTGTAGGATAATGCAAGAGGGCATGAATGCAGTCAATAAAAAATTTAAATGTCCTAAGGATGCATAAGTGAAGTCTGGTAAAAGAAGTTTTCATCTTTAGATTTCCATCTTGTTTAGGAGCACCACTGACAAACAAGTGATGCTGTTGGACACTGTTCACAAAATGTTCCGAAGTGAAGAACTTCTTTCAAATACTGCTCGCCAAGCATTTGTGGATCGCTCCCTCCTCACTCTTTTGTGGCACTGCAGCTTGGATGCACTGAGAGTGTTCTTTGGCAAGATTATAGTAGAGGCTATGGATACACTTAATTCCAGGTTTACAAAGGTATGAATTACTAATTTTTTTTTTAGGGTTAGGGAAGGCCTAAGAAAATGTTGATGTTGGTATGTTCATTTTGCTTAACTTTCAATGAAACACTGATAAAAACAGTTTGATTTTCTAGTTTTGTGTATCCTGGAACAGAAGCGTCTGCCGGTTATAGAATTTGATTATTACTGATAAACTTTTCTTTATTCCCCAACACAGTGTTCCTTTGGAGTTAATGCATGTTTGCATATCTACTGCGTATATAAAAATTGGAGTTGAAATGAAAGCCCTGAAATTAGGTACATTGCTTCTAGAGAAAGAAATACACCTGTAATCATTGCAAAGGTTCTTCAGTAAGGGATTAGGAGCACAGATCTTCCTTTCTCTATTTGCAGCCTGTCTTCCATTTTAAGAGTATAGTTGCATGCCATGATCTTGTTGCTAGTGGAGGTCTCTACTCTTGTTATAATTCTTCAGTCCCATGGTTTTGCTGGTGCAGATGTTCATAGGCAGCAGGACAAGCAAGATGCTGAAATCACCACAGTTTAGTAATAGTTATTGAAACAAAATGCTAAAACTTAATATCTGTGTAGAGTCACCCACACCATGTTCCTGTTGCTATAAATGTAGGCACCAAAATGAGGTGCATAAAGAAACTCATGAATGACACCAAGGATGATAACAGGTTTGTGTTTTGCTTACGTGAGGCTGAGTTGTCACTTGGTACTGGGCTTATTTTCCTCCAGTATCCTTGTAATAATTTAGGCCAATTGTAGTTAAGAGAGCTCACCAGACAAGCATGGGTCGACACAGCTTTAATAAATGTACTACACAGGAACTCAGCGTCTGTCAGTCTTTTATTATCATTAGCTCTTTTCTCTCTTTTAGAAGGTAGAAGTAAACTGAAAGCTGTCAAAGAAGTTTCAAGTAACTGTGGAACTATTTAGAAAGGATGTTTTAGTCAGGAAATTTCCTTCTGAGATTCTGCTTATTTGTTTCTAGTCCCATGAATATACTTTTGATACACAAGTCACCAAGAAAATGGGGTATTACAAGCTGCTAGAGGTGATGTACGTGCGTCTTTCAAAAGAGGAGGTTTACTCCAAGGACTCTAAAATTAACCAAGCTTACCGTGGCTCCATAAATGTAGAAGGAAATGAACTTACCAAGACTCTAATAAAGTAAGACCATTATTTATTTTATTTACTTTATATTTCTGATAAGGTTTTTACCAGATATGCTTCTTTAAGTAGGCCATATGAAGCAAAAAATGGATTTGTTCAAGGGTAAATATGATCTCTTACTTAGCTTTTGATTTTAAATGAAGTACACAATATTGAGTTTGCATTGATAGAATTATCTGTAGTGTAAACTACAATCCTGTGTTAAGATAACCTTTGCCTCCTGCTTTTATAATTTTTTTAAATTTGTTAAGATTGTACATTTATTTTATGTTTTCAGTATGATTCTTGGCCTTTAATTTGTGTTTTCACAACTTCAGTTTCAGTGTACTCACACTTCTATGTAGAGTATTCCTCTGTATTGCAAAATTGATATTTATATGATTGATGAGAAGATGGGATGGATTTTCATTTACATTTCATAATACAGCAGCACACCCAGTAGGAGTAGTTGGCTTGATCATCACTGCAAAGGGGGACAAAAGAGAAATCCTGAATATATATGTTAATTAGTATTAGTTTGTTTAATATTCAGAGAAAAGAATAAGATGCCTGAATTGCTGTTTGTTTTGTTTTGATTTTTGTTTTACAATACTATGCTCTATGAGGACTTCAGAATTTCTTGGCTGTGATTTGCAGATTTATAATTAGCTTTGAGCCAAAGACCTTTAAAAGTCACATCTGAACTTTTTTTTCTAATCCATAAATACCTTCTCATGCATGTTCATTCATAATATTTTGGCAAAGGACCATGAGAGAAATTTATGTATGCATCAAAACAAATAATCATCTTATCTGGACATTACCTGTCATCACATTTCTGACATTAAAGACTCCTGTGTAAGTACCTGGGGAAGTTTTCTTTGTCATTGCTGAACGGTTCCAATTTGGTTTCATTTACCTGGAGGATACTTGAAGAAGTCCGAGATGGTTTAATTGGATACTGCTTCCTCAAAGTTCTTTTCATTCGCTGGTCCCTGATTGGAACCCTTCTTGTACTGCTTAATAAAAGATTTCTGATGGTATTTTCTTGCCTGTTTGTATTTAAGGTCATGCTATGATGCATTTACAGAAAACATGTCAGGAGAGAGTCAGCTGCTGGAGAAGAGGAGACAGTATCACTGTGCAGCATATAACTGTGCTATTGCTGTCATCAGTTGTGTCTTCACTGAAAGTAAATTTTATCAAGGCTTTCTTTTTTCAGAAAAATCAGAAAAGGTGAGAAGCTTTTGTTGCTGTTAGGCTTCCAGAGCATGAGACACAAAGTGATTTTACCTGATGGCAATAAATCAAAGAATGAAACCTGAATGACACACAATTATACTAACTACCCAGTGAGGCAATAGAAGGAGTGGTAGCTGATGAAAGTTTTACCAGCTGTTTGGGAATGGGTGAAGTAGTGATACTGTTTTCTTTCCACTCCCAATCAATTTTCTAAAATAGGAGGAAAAAGCCCCTATTGTTTAACTTCTCCAGTGCTTGGAATGTACCTGAATAAGAGAGACCTTTTTACGGAGCACATTCTGTGCTATGAATTCTTGAGTAGTAAAGTAGCAAAATTCTCTTGGGAGTACTGATGTAGAAGAGAAAACATGGCACACTTTCCATGTTGTACATTGATCTGCTGAATTTTTTTAAAGAAATAAAATATATTCAAAGCAATTGTGACTGTGTGCAGCATTATAATTTTGCTATTTCCAAACGTGCTTTGGTTTGCAGAACTTGCTGATTTTTGAAAATCTGATAGACCTGAAGCATCAGTATACATTTCCTGTTGAAATTGAGGTGAGTGGAATTTCTGGCCTTTAGTGTTTCTAAGTAAAAAAAGGATATGACTATAACAGTGTCGTTTACTGAAGACAAGGTCAATTCTCACATATGGAGGAAGAGGATACAAAAAATGGAGTAGCAAATACAAAAAACTGAGTATTCCTCTAATGGTTTAAAATACATTTTTCTGAGAGAAATCCAGACCTGAAATTTAGAACATACCTATAATGTACGTAACTTTTAACCTAGTTTTAGCGTACTTACTTTGATAATAAACAGTTGTAGGAATAAAAAAATTCTGTTGTTTTTCTGTAGCATCAATAATAATCATTTACAACATGAGATCTGCATTCGTGTCAAATGGTTTCAATAATTTTTTGGTATCTCTGTAAATAAAAAAGTGTAAATAATCTGTAATTTTTAAAAAAAACTAATCAACTATTTTTTTAAAAATTAAGTAATTAGAACTTTATTTCTTGCTGTTTAGGTGCCTCTGGAAAGGAAGAAGCGGTACATTGCTATTAGGAAGGAGGCCAGGGATGCAGGGAATAGCAGCCAGGGTATGAAAGTCATTTATGGTGATGAAAAAAATGCTTTCTTACCTGTCATACAGTGTTTCTTGATGTGTTCTTCACTGGCTTCTACAGTAGTAGGAACAAATAAAAACATTCAATGTATTTCATCTAACAGTCAATTCCCACCTACCCTTAAGTTTTGCTGGGCAGTAAAGGCTTGTTTCTTATAATTACCTTGATTAATGGACTGTTCTTCTTTCCTGTCTAGATGAACCCAAGTATTTAGCTTCTTCATCATACATGATGGATAGCAGTTTGAGCGAGGAAATGAGTCAGTTTGATTTTTCTACTGGAGTCCAAGGTTTTTCTTATAGCTCCCAAGATGTTACAGCTAGCAGCACTCGTTTCAGGAGAAAGGTAATTTAGTGACTTACATACTGTGAGAAAGGAAATTTTTATGCTTTTGAGGAATTGCATACATTTATTGGGGTTGAGAAAGAGAAATTTCTAGTCTTGTATATTTGTTCTACCTGACTGAGAATAGCTTTCTTCAGAAGATGAGGGAGGGGACTTGAGCTGTTTTCTCTCACATTTTTCCTCTCTCCACAGTCTACAGTTCAAGAAAAATAATGCCCTATTGGGTTTCTAAAGCTGTAGTGTGAGTGAAGTGCGGCCTGAGTTGTAAAAAGATAGCTTGTAGCTGCACTCAGGCACACCTCTGATGATTATGTTTTGCTGTTAGGCATCTGTTCTCCTCATTTCCCTCTTCTTTTGGTCTGTGACAGAACTGGCTGCATCAATTGGATAGAATAAATAATCAAACAATTGTTTTTGTTGTTCTGTTGTGGCACCTTGTATTTAACTGTTGCTCTTGGGAGCTACTAAATGCTGTTCTTGAAGTGAAGACTTGAAGTTGTGTTCCTTCTGCAATCAAAAGATGTCCCACCAGCAATAACGCTGATAGCATAAGTATCTGCTATGAAACAGAAAGCTTGTAATAAGTATCATACACACTGAAGACACAATCTGTCAAAATAACTGTTAACATTGCTGAAGATAAACAGTTTCCATGTTTTGGAACAAGGAGATGTATTAGCTGCATGGAAGTTAAGCAAGATGGAAAGTATGCTTCTAGATTGCCTAGTAATGTTGTAATTTCTAACTAAACAATTTTATTTTGTGATTTACTCTGTAGCAGAAGAGAGCTGCTACAGATGCTGGTCAGTGTGAAACAACGCATCCATAAAATAGAGGTGTTACTATACTCTTTGAGCTATGAAATTAGATAATTTGAGGTTCAGCTTATCTCCTCCTGCTTTCAGCATTTGCCACACCTGTCCTGGCAGGTAGGAGAGTCAGAGTAACATAAAGGTGGCATCTGTTGGCACAGAAAATAAAGAATGTGCAGATCTGGTGCATGCATTTGGGAGGTGTCTGTTTGAACAACACATTTGATATATTCCCAGTTGCACACACTGAGTGTGTAGTCAAATCTAAGCACAGATAAGATCAGAATGACTCACAGCGTTATTAGGATTGTAAAGAAAATACAGTGTTGTTATTAACCATAGTAACGCCTTTTTTTTTTTTTTCCCAGGAGCCCACAGAACACAAGGTTTTAAACGATGAGATGGAACTGGAAATGGATGAATTCAACCAACATGAATGTATGGCTTCTATGACCACTCTGATTAAACATATGCAGAGAAACCAGATCACACCCAAAGTAGAGGAGGCCAGTATTAACTAAAAAGTTGGCATTTTTCTATTAATGCTACCAAGAAAAGAGAAAAGAGTCCCTTAATTTATTAATTTTCATGGCTATTTTTTAGTAATATATTACTGTGTGTTTTGTGCTTGGGGCTTTTTGGCTTGGTAAGCCTGTTGGGTGCAATAAGTGATTTCATTTTTGCTCATCCCTTCTAAATTTCAGGGGGCAGTTCCAGTAGATCTTCCTCTTTGGATGAAATTTCTTCATGGCAAATTAGGAAACCCATCAGTACCATTAAATATTCGCCTCTTCATAGCAAAACTTATTGTTAATACTGAGGATGTGAGTAATTTTTATTCATAATATCAAATGTGTAACTCTTGCAGGATAAAATATTTCATCAGCTGAGACATTGGGGGCATTCAAATTGGGGAGTGCATTTATGGCCCAAAATTCCAGATAATGCAAGTAGTTTGAATGCATTATTAATCCTTTTCTCAGAAATTCTTACTTCTATAACTAGAGGGTGTCCAAAATATGTGTCTTCTAGAAACCACAAGTAATGCAGTTTCCAGAATATGATACTAGGCAAAAAAAAAGAAAATTATGCTAGACAAGAGGTGGGACTGATTATATTTTCCATCTTTACAGGAACAAATACAATGTTTTATTAGTGGACATGGATGAGTCTTATAGAAACACTTTGAGCTAAATGGTGTTCTTAATGCAGAAAGACACTAAGATAGCATAAGGTGTGTTTGCTTGAGAAACAACATTTTCTAACTCTCATTCTTGGCTAAAATATTCTCAGACTACTTCATACAATGTTTTTAAAGTATAATGGTTCTGTCTGCAATATTCCAAATCCAAAAATGCTGAATTTCAGAATTAATTCAAGAATCTTTACATTCATTTAATGCTACTTTCTTAGTAAACCTTTCTGAAACGGAAGGGTAGATGAATGGCATACTCTTCCAAATCTTTTACGGACAGATTTTCTATGTGGGAGCCTTACTGTCTGTGCTCTAGTGAAATAATTCACTTTCTGTGGCTAAAGGTTGCTAAGCAAAAGTGAGAAATGTAGTTATGGATACTTCCTTATTTTTAAATTTTTATGGTTGTTCCCTCGGGGGTTGAGCAAAGTTGAGGTTGGTTTAGCAGTCTTACCAGTAATGTTTATTGAACATTAGGTTGTTAAATAGTTGGGTAATTTGAACTATGTCATTGATTCTCCATAGGTATTCCGGCCTTATGCAAAGCACTGGCTTGGTCCATTGCTGCAACTTGTTGTTTCTGGAAATAATGGAGGTGAAGGGATTCATTACATGGTAGTGGAAATAGTAGTTACAATCCTTTCCTGGACAAGTGTAGCCACTCCCAAAGTAAGGAAATATGAAATTCATTTTTATTGCTATTGTGACTGTTTGGTAAAGAACAGCTGAGTTTTTATGCTTTTAAGTAATTTTATACATTAGTACACATTTACATTTTACAACTCTTTGACATATTAACTTCAAACATAACTTGTTTACTTTCTTGCTTTCATAAAACAATATATGTCTTCTCAGAGTCACTGTGTTTATTTTTGGTCCTGGTTTTTGTAGGGGAATATTAAGGATGAGATTTTGGCTAACAGATTGCTTGAATTCTTGATGAAGAATGCATTTCACCCAAAACGAGTTGTGTTCAGACACAATCTGGAAATCATAAAGACGGTTATAGAGTGTTGGAAGAACTGTCTCTCCATACCTTACAGGTAAACATTTGGACAATTGCTTTCTTTTATTAGTGTTTCAAAAATATAAGCGAAGGGTCTCAAAGGACATGGGAAGGTAAATTCAGCTGTGATAGTAAATTTTTGTCCCTACACTGAACAGTAGAACTTCAGAACCAAATTCTCCAAAGATTGTAAATTAATTTGAAAAACAACAAGGAGAGAGAAGTGGGAAAACGTGTCAAGGATTATAGCAGCAGCAACAAAAGCAGGAGTAATCTTTGCAAAGACATTTTTTATTTGAAGTTTTGAATATTATCACTGAATATTGGTGCACTGTTATTAAGACTTACGCTATCTGCCATGCTTGTGACCATGTCAAGCATTCATTTGGGCTTACGATATCTTTTCAGTTGTTTTGGTGTGGGTTTCTTTGCAAAGACTTCTTCATTGAAGCTAAATAGCTACTGCTTTCTGACAATATCCCTGTGATGGGTTGTACCTGTGCATATACATCCCTGTTTACAACGACAGTGTCTGTTTGGGGGTTTTCATGTATATCATTCCTTTGTGTTTTTATCCAACAGTTTAATATTTGAAAAGTTTTCTAGTGGAGACCCTGATACAAAGGATAATTCAGTGGGAATTCAGCTGCTGGGAATTGTTCTTGCTAACAATTTGCCACCCTTTGACCCAAAGTGTGAAATTGATCGTGTCAGGTGAGAAATGCAGTTTTTTGTGAATGATCTAGAAAAAAATCTCAAGCCAAAGAGAGCATGTTAAATTTGTCAGCAGGAAGTACGGGAGCTTGTTCTTTGGAATCCTTTGTCCCATCATCCCTTTGCTATCATCTGTCAGATGTAATACTTCTCTAGCTACAAATTGCAGACATTTATTTCAGAAAGTATCTAGAAGGTTGTATGCTTTTTTCAAGTGGGCCCCAGGGTTGCAGTTTTGTGGAAATTCATAGATTCAGGAATTGCTGAAGTAGAGATTTGAGACACTGCAAGTGGAAAATACATGTTTTACTTTATTCAGTTCTTCAGAAAGCAGTCACTTTTACTCTAGGCAGCTCAGATTAATTTTTTGCTTCAGTTTAAATTTGTGCACTGGAGTAGTGGCTTACAGCAGGTCTATCTTTTGTGCTAGGTATTTTCAAGCTTTGACCAGCAACATGGGCTTACTAAAGTACAAAGAGGTTTATGCAGCTGCAGCAGAAGTTCTGGGACTTGCTCTTCAATACATTGCTGAGAGAGAAAATGTAAGTGAACTGTATTTTGTGTTTGACCTTTCCTGTTTTAATTTTATATTCATCTTTTATATAACTACTCAATTCAGATCCAAAAATGAATGTATTTAAAACTCAGCAGTCTTTATCCAACAGATTAATTAAAGATTTAAACTACTAGGAAAAGAATTTGAGGGCAGACTAAGTGCAGAATTTTTACCTTGCACTTTTGGAGCTGACACTGAGTGATCTCTTTCTGAGGCTTTCTTCAGCTTTTGCCAGCCAGCAACACTAGCACAGTATGTTTTAAAGTTTTGAGGGGGTTTAAGAGGAAAAGAGAAGTAAGTTGGGAGGTTTGGAACTACCTTTTGAATCCCTGTATCTGAATCCAGTTATTTTATAGGTAGTGGATGAGGTGAATGCAAGACTTAGCAAATCCTACAGTGCTAGAACTGAAGGATTATGCTTGATGATCACAAAAGTCAGTTTGAGATATATGCTAGAAGTAATTCTTTACACAATAGTTCAGGAACTTCTGTAGTTTGGTGCCAGAAGAGGTTCTAGGGGTAAGCAGATCAGCAGGTTCAAAGGGAAATTAGGTAAATTCATGCACAAAAAAATGTCATGGACAGGTTCTAAATACAACAGACAGCAATGTACACTCAAAGATCCTTAATCTAATGACAAATGTGTGGTGGGTTGTATAAGAGAAAAAGAGCAGCCAGGATCATGTGTTTCCCCCTAAATATAATTCTGTAACTGCTATGAGGCAAAAATACCAAGTTGTTGGCTAAGTGGAGTATTAGCCTGACCTTGTAAGTTATTCTTCCTTATCTCCTTATTATCCTTGCTTCTTTCCCCATTTAAGTGCATTCTGGTTGTTCTTTCACAGTTTGTAGAGCATATTTCATAAATCTTTGTTAAGACTTTGTTAAGTCTTTCTCAGTCTTTCAAATTCCATTATAAGTAGTATTTTGAATAAATGAGAAAATATGGTGTAAATTTTTTTCCTGAACAAGGCTTGTTCCTTTAATGTTAGATACAGGTTGATGGTTGTTTTTTACCTTTTTACTAAAAATGTCTCATTTTTTTACATTCTTTGGTTGGACATCTTCTATACTGAATGAGAAGTAGCTTATTATCTACCTTAGTACACTAAGCAACTTGTACTACAAAATTAAGGTATTGGTTCCAAACCAGTCAAAGGAAGATCACAAATATATTTTTTTTAGGCAGCAGTCACGTGTTTTAGCCAGGCAAAGCTCTTCAGGACCTATGAAGCACCATAAAGTTTAACATGAGTTGTCTGGATCTTGCCTAGTGAAATGCACAAGACTCAAACAGTATAGCAGCAAAACTGTGTTTCATTAAGGTGGTTACGATTTTCATGGGTATCCTTGTCTTACTGTCTTTCTCTTTTTCAGATACTTGAAGATCCAGTTTATGATTGTGTCGTAAAACAATTAAAGCATCATCAGAACACACAACATGATAAGTTTATTCAATGCTTGAATAAAGTTGTTAAGAATTTTCCACCTCTTGCTGACAGGTATGTCATGATCTATGTGGTATGTTGACTGAAAATCTAGAGGAATAAGAGAATAACTTGCTTTTCTTTGTGGGCTCCTGGTTATGTTAAGGTTTATGAATGCAGTATTCTTTTTGATACCCAAACTTCATGGTGTGATGAAAACCTATTGTCTGGAAGTAATAATGTGCCGGGCGGAAGAGGTTCCTGATCTCCACTTGCAGTTAAAGAGTAAAGACTTTACCCAGATCATGAATCATAGGTAAGTAGTCGTGTGATTATGGCAGATAGTTCAGGCTTCATTTTCTATGCTGCCCACAACCTTTTTGCATTCAGCAGCATTTATAATTCATCTTCACTTCTTGGTCATTGTTCCCCGAATTTGAGCTAATGTAATCTGGGAATTAAGATGGTTTGCTCATTGTGAAAAATGAGCAAGCACCCCTAAAATAGCCTTAGGGTGAAACACCAGTGGGATGTCAATTTCTGTAGTTTGTATTAGTTTGCTTTTATTCTTACTCTTAGATTGAGTCCAAAAGTATTTACTTAAAGCCCTTTATGCAAAACCAAATATTGTTGCTAAAATGTAAACTAATCTGGTTCTGTGTGTAGCAGTGATGAGAAAAGCAATGTAACTGTTTTGTTTTTCCCCTCTTCTTTTAGGGATGATGAAAGACAAAGGGTTTGTTTGGATATAGTGTACAAGATGCTATCTAAATTAAAACCACTAGAACTTAAAGAACTTCTGCCTGGAGTGACAGGGTTCATTTCTCACCCCTCTGTAATATGTCGACAGCGCATGTATGATATTCTGATGTGGATTTATGATAATTACAGGTGTGTGTTCACTGCAGATATTGTCTTTCAGTGGTTTGTCACAGCAGAATGAAAGTGTTTATAACAGTCTTCCAACTTCATGTCCCTCGGAGAAGGATTTTTCCAGTTGTCAGAAGAATGGAGTCAGTGATTTGCCTAACTGGCTCTGGCCTTTGGTGACAATTTTATCACTTCCAGTAAAGGATAAATACTTGAACCAGAACTAGGATGTTGCATCACCACTGCAGGATGGCATGAGAGGTCTTAACTTTGATGCTTCAGCGTTTTTTCCTTGTTGCTGGAATTTGTAATTAGTAAAAATTATGTATTAAAGAAATTTGCTTGTAGGTAGAAGATAAATTAAGGCACATAGGCATGATCTGGATCGCTTCAAAGTGGTATTATAGAGATGGTCTTTCTGTTTGACCCCTTAGAATAGAGAGCAGGCACATAGTCAGTTTAACAAGTAGGTTGTTGTTGAATTATCTAATTTAGTTATATGTGCTTTTTCCCACGATAACGATAATGGAGAGTTACTGTGAAGAAAAAGTACAGTCAGCTTTTACTCCAGCATCACTTGTGAAAAGCATTCTCTGCTTGTTTTTTCAGATTCAACCTTGCAAGCTTCATAATAAATACCTGACATATTAATTAGCTTATTAGATGATTTCTTTTTTAAGTAGTGGAGATACAAGGCATTTTTGGCAAGGAAGACCTCATGTTATGTTGTCATGCCAAGTTGAGATTTTTATCAGAGGGCATATTCCTCCTTTTTGTCCCACCATCCTCATCCTCTTATTTTGCTATGGATTGTTTGAGAGAAGTCATTAAGAGATATTTTTCTCCTGTCATCAGTGATCCAGAAAGTCAAGCAGATGATGATTCTCAGGAGATACTCAAAGTGGCAAAAGAAATACTGCTTCAAGGACTGATTGATGAAAATGCTGAACTGCAGTGAGTAAAGAGTGTTGTGATAACTGTCTGAAATAAAAATACCTCCATTTCTATTACTTGGTTTATAGCAAAAGAGTTGGTCCTTAGAAGTTTTTTAAATATTTCAATATAAAAGAGTAATGCTGAGATAATACCATTTATTTTTCTTCCAATACATTAATTTATAAAATTGTGTCCCATGGTGTTACACCAAGTGCAAGTGAAGTATCTGAGCGAACTTCTAAGCCGTGGGAAGGTTGTTTCACTATGTTAAATCTACTTCTGCATTAATGTTCCAAGAGTTTTTGAGCAAGGAGGACAAAAGGCTATACACAAACACACACCAGTAGATTAAATGTTGGATTTTTAGAATTCCTTTTGGTGAAGCAAAATTAAAAAGAGGAGATCTTGGTGCTTTTCCACCCATAGCACTTCTCAAGAGGAAAAAACTTGACAGAAATAATTTTTTCAGAGTAAACCTTTTATATGAGGCACAGAACATGATAGATGAAGGAGGAATTCAGTGGAAGATTAATGGCATGAAAATGTTAGTTTAAGGCCTTAACAGCTTATTGTTTTGGAGTTTTTTGCTGATTTTAGTGTTTTTTTCCCTTTTTAACTTGGCTTTTTTAGAAGGCGGGGGAGGTGGGTTCTGTTTGAAGATGACCAAGAATAACTTTATTCTTTGCCTTTACAGATTAATTGTTAGGAATTTTTGGAGTCATGAGACAAGGTTGCCAACAAATACTCTTGACCGCATGCTGTCATTGTTAAGTTCTTTATATTCCACCAAGATTGAAACACAGTACTTGAGTCTAATCACAAATTTTCTGCTTGAAATGACTAGCAAGAGCCCGGATTATTCCAGAAGAATATTTGAGCATCCACTGTCTGAATGCAAATTTCAGGTGAATTGTACTGTTGTTCTGAATGCAACTGTGTGACAAATTCTACTCCTTAATGTCGTTGCAATCTAGAAAAGAATGGCATAATGAAGGAAATTTTTCAAATTGTTTTTTGCTCCAATGTTAATAGGTGCAGCAGTTGTGAGTTGTGCATAGTATCAGATGTTTGATGATTTTGTGGGGACAATAATTGTACTTTCTTTTAAAAGAATTATATTTAATTAAAATAGTATACCAAGTATAGCTGATTTGTAGAGTACTGAAATACTAAAAAAGAAGGTAGCAGAGAGAAGCACCATCAACTGGAGAAATACTGTCAAGAGCCAAGTATACTGGTGAAAGAGCTGTAAATTAGTCCTCAGCTGACCAATCTAAATTAGTGAGCTTTTTTACTTAGCTGTGGAGAACTTCTACATGTTTATGGTTTGTTGGTTTTTTTTTTTTTATATATAGTCAAGTTCTGCCCCTATACCTGGGAGGGTGTTTTGATTTCTGCTGTCCTGCTCAATGAAGAAATGCAGAAAGCCTCTATCGTTATTGTTCTACTTAAAATCTTTCTTTGTTCATAGGACTTTGTAGTTGATTCCAGCTGGCGTTACCGAAGTACTGTGCTCACACCAATGTTTGTGGAGACTCAGGCTTCTCCAAGTATCCACAGGAATTTGTCACAGGAACGATCCCTTTCTCCTTCTGGGTCACTCGGTGGGCAAGTGAGGGCTACCCAAAGGCAGTATGAATTTACACCTACACAGTATAGCAGTAAGTCCAGACCAGTGTTTTCTGAAATGTTCTTTTTTGCTGTAGGAATGATGTAATTCCTGTTGCATGTGATTTTTTAATATAAAAGTATAAATATGTTTAGTATATTTAAGTTATGTTATCATATGTTAAGTTATGTTATCAAGGACTTTTTTTTTGTGCATGGTATAAGGAAAAAAAAATCACATTTTTATTAGTCTCATACATATTTTATGTTCTTCCTAATTTAAAAGTAACACTATGTTACCGAGCAATAATCTGTTCTAACCTTAAACAATAGGAAATTATATTTTTGGGAGGGGAAAAAATACCTGCCTCATAGATGTTTTCACTTTATTTATTCATCTGAGTATGTTACAGCTTTTTGGCAATTTCTTGTTACAGGTGGTAGAAGTTCTTTTAATTGGCTAACTGGAAGTAGCATTGACACATTGGCAGAGTATGCAGTTCCATCATCCTCTGAATCCCTGTCTTCATCCATGCTGTTGGTTAGCAAAAGGAGTGAGAAGTTTAAACAAGCAACCTTTAAACCAGTGGGGCCAGATTTTGGGAAAAAACAGTTAGGTTTGCCTGGAGATGAAGTGGACAGCAAAACTAAAGGTCTGTAAACCTTACTGTGTAAATTCTATGCAATTAGTACACTTTTACAAACCATCCTTGTCAGTTATTTGGCTGGCAGTGCATTATTTTTGAGACAGTCCAATTGAGGCTAACCTTGAGAGATTTTGTTTCTGGGCGTGTGTGATGATATAACATGTGACAAAAAGCTAGGATTGTGCTAGGAATTGTAAAATTATATGTTGCTCATTGAAAGAGCTGACTGGATGAGAAACCAGTCAGTGTGAAGTCTGCATTCCTACCTCTCCCTAAGAGGATCACAGCGTGAATATCAGACAGTTCTGACCCTTCTGTTTTAAATTTAACTCTTTAAAGGAGCGGCCTCTTTAAATGTATTTTCTAAACCATTTCAGCTGTGCTGACATGATCTGCAACATCTTGCAATCTGTCATTAGCAGTCCTTGCCTTTTTCTGAGAATGCTCCTTCCACCCGGTCAATAAGTGAAAAATATCAGTATTGCTCTGAAGTGACTTAGGATCCTTCTCCCTCTTTAATGCTTGTTTACTTTGTCATTAAAATTTTGACCAAAAGGATGGCATTAGGAGTTCAGGCATAGAGCTATAAAGATCAGCCTTTTCAGTACCTGAGAGGTGTTTCAGGGCAGTTGTGAATAATGGACTGTGGTTCATGCAGAACTACAGAAATAGAGATCAGTCTACCTTTTATTTAGCTCCTGGTCTTCTACCCAGGAAGATACCAGTTACAGTGGTATGTTTTCATTTGCTCATTCTCCTTTTCTAGGAAATGGACTGATCTGACAGTCAGTTAAGTGGCCTTTCCCCATGACTGTCCTGAGCAGGAGTTGATCCAGTGGCAGATCTGTAATCGTACCTTAAAAAATACAGTACAATATTCTTACTACACAGTATTTTAATATCCTCTAGCACATCTTTTATTTAGGGAGTTACATACTTTCTAGAATATAGTGCAAATGCCATACATGCCTTTGAAAACTTAAAATGTCTGGCATATGAGGCGTATTTGTTCATGAGTTTTAGTGTCTTTCCCTGTAGAATAGTTTGATCTTTACACCTCATCCATGCACTTGAAGTCTCTGTATAAATGCTTATTACCTCTTCTCCTAAGAGCAGCCTAATTTGTTATCATTGGCTAGCTTGTTGAAAGGCCTTGCATTCTTTGCTAGGAAGTTTAGTAGACTAGCTGGTAAGCTAGTAAATACAAAGATGATGTTTGTTTTTATATGATGCTTTGGCCTTAAATCTGAAAGGAAAAGCTGTGGACATGATCATATGTTCCCCTAGGTATAGAAGAGCGAGCAGAAATTCTAAGACTGCGGAAACGTTTCTTGAAGGACCAAGACAAACTCAGTCTGATTTATGCCAGAAAAAGTCTGGCTGAACAGAAAAGAGAAAAGGTTTGTCAGTCCAAATGGGTTTCAAGCTTTGTCTCGATGCCATTTTCAGTCTTGTACTTCATCTCTTATAGTAACTTTGTGAAGAAAGGGTAGGTGTAAGGTACTGGTTGCTACTTTAAGAGCTTTAGAAGGTTTAATTTGGAAATAATGCTATTTATGCCTTAAAGTTAAATGGTGTTATTTAGCATAGGTGAGAAAAGAGCTGTATGATAACACTTCTAGTCCACCACTTAAAATACATGAAATTATTCTGTGATGGGAGCCCCAAACAGCTATTGGGAAGCCCTTTACAGTTGTTATTCTTGAAATTAAGAGCCTTAGAGCTACAATACACAGCAGAAATAGTTGGAGAACATTATCCAGTGTCTGAAGGTGAACTCAAAAACAGCTGATGGACTAGCTAGAACTGGTTTGAACTTTTAACCTGAAGGAATGTCAGTAATAATTTGCTGAGTCTTTATCAAGGCCAGAAACATACTACTTTGTGGGTTTCCTGTCTGTGTTATGTACTTACAATAAATCTAAGTGTTTTTAAACTCTGTAGCAGTTTTTCAGAGGTTCCTGTTACTAAAAATAGCACACATTATCCCCAGAAAATGATAGCATTTGGTCCCAAGAGCAAAGGAACCCAGGACTGAGAGCTACTAGTTTGAGACACTCCCTTAATACTCTGCAGATGCAGACAACTGTGTAAACAAGACTTGTGTCTGGAAGAACCACACAAACACCTATTTTAGCCCATTTATGTTTACTTGCAGGCTAAAGCTACCATTTCCTCCTATCCTACAAGAGAGAACCTGTAAATGTGTTCTGTGTGGCAGTCCAAAATATAACCAACAAAATCTCCTGTGTTTTAAACACCTCCAGTGGTGGTGTTTCCTCCACTTCTGAGTGAGGCTTGTTTCAATGCCTGACCACTCCTTCAGTGAAGATTTTTCATAATACCTGATTTAAACCTCTCCTAGCACAGCTTGAGGCCATTTCCTAATTATTTTTTAACATGATTAATGCATTTCAGGAGATGAAATCTGAGCTGAAGATGAAGTATGATGCCCAGGTTACTTTGTACAGAAGTTACCGAGTGGGAGACCTTCCTGACATCCAGATTGAATACTGCAGTCTCATTGCCCCTCTGCAGGGCCTTGCCCAGGTCTGTCTGCTTTTCAGAGGTCACTTGTGAAGTTTTCTGGTCCTGTAGGGAAAGTGTCATGTAGCTGGGCAGCCACTTTGAAAACTGATTTGTAGTTTTGCAGTCAGCCACATTTAAAGACACTGTTTTGAGGGAGTGTCTCCTACCCCGTACTGGTGCAGTATTCAAAGAGGTTTTGTTGCTTGCCTCACCTGAGCAGTTGAGGACTGGATACATCAGCTGCTGTCCGTTTCCTGCAGGTTCCTCTGCTTGAGAAACAGATGGTGGTCTCTGCAGATATTATTGGAAGGGACATCTATCTGTTCAGTAACAAAACAGCCATTTCTCTTCTATTGTATGTCTGTAATAGACTTGTAAAAATACAAATTAACTAAGTGTCACTAAGACTGGGCTCAGACTGCTCAGTAAAGCTGATCTAATATTCCTTTTCCTACATGACAGAGGTAGAAACTATAGACTGAACTGAATGGTAGACTGAATCCCATTTTACAGTCTTTGGGAAGTCTCAGTCTTCCTGATTACCTTCGTATTTCATTACTTTTGATAGTCCCTTATCTCTCTGGAAAGAATGGAAGTAGCACGCTCACCAGTTCTCTGAATAGCCTTAGATAAAGAGTTAGACCAAATTCCAGACCCATGATAGACCAAGATGCATAGGATTATGTTACACACACAGATGTGTTTCTGGATTGGAAAAATGCCTTTAAATCTCAGATGAAGCTGTCTGTACAGACAGTTTGTCTCTCTGTTAGCTGCCTCAATTTATAGGACCAGGTCTCCTTACACATTAATGTCTTCTTTTTTTCCTGAAACTCACTTCATGGACTGTGGTGTCCCTAATGTGATATTGGGTGTCTGGTTCCTGTAATGGGAGTTGTGAGTATGTGAAAATTACAAATCCACCCTCTCCACTAACATTCTGGCCTGAAAACCTACATTGCCTTGGAGTTTCTTTAAGTAGAAGAATTAATATGGGAGTTGAATGGGTTGTATAGGAATTCCCAGCACAGGTGAGATGCATGCCAGACTAAATAGTCCAATTCCAAAGAGTGTCTATGGATTAAGTACAGGTGATATATTTTAATTTTATTTAATAGTCTATTGTGTCACAGCAAAATTCAGTGACCTTACCATTTTTGTCATAATTTACAGAAAGATCCAACATTTGCCAAGCAGCTTTTCAGCAGTTTGTTTAGTGGAATTTTTTGTGAAGTAAAAAAATCTAAAAACCCTTCTGAGAAAAACGCCATTGTCCAGAAGCTGCTGAACGACTTCAATAATTTCCTCAGTATGAGCCTGTCATACTTTCCACCGTTCATTGCGTGCATCCAGGTAAATGTCATGAAAATAACTGGATATAGTGTCTCTGTCTGAATATGTGATAAACCCAGTTGTAGGGAAGGTCAGATACTGTCACTGAAGTTTAGACAGAGATGGAAGGAGAATTGTTAACCATATGGGTACTTCAAGTGACACTTAAGGTGCACAAGGTAGTTCATACCTCTGAACTGATTCTTCAAGGTTTCTATTATTCCTGATCTCTAGAGTTTGAGTCACCTTTTAATGTTTTAATTGCATCACTAACAAAAAGATGTTTGATTACAAATGAAAGCTATTTCAACTGAAGTGGGAATTGAGAACAATTGAAAGGGTTATGTGGGTATCTGCTTATCTTCCTGTTTCTGGGAAGTGCTTACTGAGGAATTCTTTGATGTCTTGAGGATATCAGTAGCTGTCAGACCGTTCGTTGTTAGCCTCTCTTGTTTATTTTTTTCAACTTAGTCCCCTGAAGAAGTTGTCTGGAGGTTTTCAGTAATGAAGGAAGGGCTCACCAGAGGATGAGTGGGTGCACCACAGTTGTTCCACTGGAAAGGAAACACGAGCCTTTCTGTTGTGAGAATATACTGACATGGAATAGATTGTGAATTTCATCTTTTAACCCAGTTTTCAGGGAGATAAAAAAAACTTGTCCCAGCACCTGTTACATACCCATTGTCACTGTATTTAATGATACTTATCAACTGTATTGATGTTGTGTCCTATCTCTCAAAAGAATCTTTTTTCAGTGGCAGATAAGGGTTTCTTTCTTGTTAAGGAAATTTAAATACTCTGTGACAGTAGGTGTCATTCCACATATGGGAGAACCATCTATTTTGAACTAGCTTTGTAAACAGAGAGAAACTTTGCTTCTTAGTACTTGTAATTACACATCTGAAAAAATGTAATTTCTTGTTTACTTTTTTCTGTGCAGCTGCATAAAAGGTCAAATACTATGGGGATTTATCTGGGCTGTCTTGGTATTTTTTGAGCCAGCATCTCACAATAGCTGTCTGTTAATATTCCCTCTTGACATTGCATTTGTTGGTTCTCTGTCTTGATGATATTATTTGTGTTGAATTATGCTGTCTAGACCCTGCTAATAACACTGTTGCATTAGGCTACTTTTTTTTTTTTCTGAATAGACATAAAATGAAGCCTCTAGAAGCAGGTAAGTTCAATTTCATGAAAAATACAGACTTTGTAAGAGCAATGAGAGCATCTCCTTGCCATCCTCATCAATAACTGAAGTACAATACCATGAAGTATCAAACAGTCTGCAAGCAGTGAGAGGAAGTTTTTTCCCAGTAGGGAATTGAGTTCACATTGATCAAGGGAGCAAGCTGGGAGAGTATGAGGAAGAGCACGGCACTGTCAGGTCTTTCATCTGGCTCACAAAAAGCTATCCTAGTGGCTTGGCCATTTGGAAGTACAGCTTTTCTTTCCTGTACACCAACAGCATAATAAAAATACTGGCTGGTTTCAGAAAGGCTTCCTACTTTACTGCTGTTTCCTGCTGTTTGTTTGACTTTATAATCTTCTACAGGTTCATGTCCCATCAGGGGAGTAACATGGTCGGTTAAAAGAGCTGGTTTTGTCTACACATATAATGTTAAAATTTACTGTGAAGTTCTGGGATTCACTTTCAGGGCAGATTAAGAACCAGCTGAAATACTAAAAGAGGTTAACTCTGTGACAAAAGTTTACATAGCTTCCAAAGAGAAGCTTGGCCTCTGGAGATCACACAATTGCCTGAGAAATATTTTAGCTGCCAGGCCAGCTTGGATGTCATTCTCCCTAATCTTTGAACATATGGTGCAGGTAGACAGTGCTTGTTGCATATGGAGCAGGGAACATTCCCTCTGCTTTGAGGAGATAAGTGATCAAATAGTCACCAAAACACACTAAATAGAAAGATACCTCCTTTGATGTGGGACAATGTCTGTAAATTTTAAGCTTTGGAGGATATTCATTCTTGGCACATACACTTACATTTGCATAGTTCTTACGCTTTTTCCTGTGCTATGAGAAAGGGCTTTTGGTCTTACCTTAGCGAAGTTGTTCTTAAGGTTTTAGATTGTGCAGTTGTCACTGTGCTCCTGACACAACCCCTAAAAGCTGGCAGTCAAGGAATGTGTCTGGGGCATGTGTGAGGCTAGTTGAAATTGTCTTAATAGTAGTTGCAATATACATGCTAACCCCTCCTTGGGTTCTGCCCAGTCTGTAATTCAGGAACCTACAAGATGCTGTGTTTTTTTGCCTCTTTCTTTATGTAGCACAAATTTATTAGTGTGAGTCCTGACTCTACAAATTTTGTCATGAGTTTGCTTATGCCAAGTGCTTCTTCTGTAGTTTTTGTGGTGTTGTCATTTATCAAAGAAGTGTAACTTGGTTGTTCTCAGTCTTCTGTTACAATTTCCAAACAGTGGTTTCTTTTCGCTTAGTAATCTTGAACATGCTGTGTTGCAAGAATCTGATTTTAATTTTTGTTCTAAAAGATGGTGCTGTTTCTTGTAATGAAAGCTATACTGCACCTCTTCCATGTTGTGAATTTTTTTCTTGTATTTATTTAAGATACTATTGCAACTTTTCTTTAGTGGAAAATAAAGCAAAGGAAAAATGTAATGTTAATAAACATGCTGCTTTCCTGATTTAGTTACCTGTATTTAGAATAGTGATTTAAGTATTTAAAAAAAAAACTTCAGCTTAACAAGAATGTTTATCCCTGAAGAAGATATTCTGTAGTTGGACTAAGGTTGAATATGATAAAGAGAAGTATTGTCATGTCTTTAAATCAGGCATGAGTAGATGAATACAGCACTAGAGGAGTCTAACAGGAAGGCATGATGTGCTAAAACTGGCTGTGTGTAGACAGAAAACCTCCAGCTCAGAGGAGACTTGGTGGTAAATTGTGCCTTTGGCTTATGGCAGGAATGCACCACTGAATAGGCTGAGTGAAGCACAGCTGCTGTGTAGCAGGCAAAATTCTGCCAACAAACAGAAGGAAAAGTTCAGGCTGTCAATGTCTCCATCTACCTCTCCTCTACTTTCCTTGTGATTCTGTCCAGAGAGTTGTCCCATGTCCTGGAGCCAAAGTGTATGGGGTTAGTCTGTACTGTTCTCTGTCCCAAGATCAACAGCACAGAAGGAAAAGATTCCAGTTTTCCCCAGGTTGGGAACTTCTGGAGGCCTAATGGCTTATTTCCAAAGCTTGCACTATTAGAAAAAGAATACCAAATAAGTGATCTGTACGGTTTTACACCAAGTAGACACCTGTTGTTTTATTTTATAGGAAATGAGTTACCAGCACAGAGAGCTACTGGAACTGGACTCAGCTAATGTGAGCACGAGCTGCCTTGCAAGTTTGCAGCAGCCAGTGGGCATCCTTCTTCTGGAGCGTGCCCTGATGGCTCTGTCCCCTGTGGAGGAGCCCCTGTCCAAAAGGATGCGTGGGAGGACAGAGCTGCCCCCAGATGTGATCAGATGGATTGAACTTGCTAAGTAAATTCTTGAGACAATTTACTCCCACTTAGGTTTGCCTTGTGAAGAACTCTGCTTTTATGGCCTGTGGGATTTCTTTTTTAGTCTTTTTGTCTTTTAGAATTAGATACACTTTTAATTTCTTCTCAGTTAATACTGTCAGTGGGAACAGTTAGACTTTAAAACTGCGCACTCTTATAATTCTGTCAGACTGTTGAAAAATAGCTTGTTCATAGCTTTTCAACTGCAGCAGTTTCCATAGTTCGGCTGTTACTGTACAAGAAGAAGTTTATGTAATAAAGTATGTATTTCTGATCTTACATAAGAAATGCTTCCTAAAAATTTACTATTTCAAGCTGGTAGTATTACTGCTTATTGGATTTTTTTTTTTTTAAGCTCGCTTCTGTTTGCATTTTTATTCATCTGCTGAGCTACTTACAAGATTTCTGTTTTTGACTTTACTAGGCTCTACAGATCCCTTGGGGATTATGATGCCCTTCGTGGCATTTTCAGTGGTAAGATTGGGACTAAGGAAATCACACAGAAAGCTTTGTTGGCAGAAGCAAGGAATGATTATGCTGAAGCAGCTCAATATTATGATAAGGTAAAATTACAAGAAGATATTTTTGTTTCATAAATCTCTCATGACTTAAAACTAATCAAATTAGAAAAAAGTGCAATTATCTAGACAGACGAGTAAAAACACATGGGCATACTGGAACTCCAAGAGAGCAAATTGCATGTGTTCATGGCATGAGTTGCAGTGGGTAAAAATTTAGACAGATCCCTAAATTACTTTTAAAATGTTTACTCTTCAAAAATGCAGGTTTATTGAAGACAGCTACCTGAAATTAATTTATGTATAAACACTACTAAGCTTGAATTTCCTGCGTTTGATGTTGCTGTCACACTCTGGTAAATGGATAGATATGTTTATGAGACAATGAATTACAGTTAAGTGCTGGTGACTTAGAATTGAAACAAGTTCTTGGCTGGAATCTGGCACTATTCTCCCCTCCAAATTCATTCCCTAGGCACTCTCCCAAGAAGACTGGCAAGATGGAGAGCCAACAGAAGCAGAGAAGGACTTCTGGGAACTTGCATCTCTGGAATGCTATGACCACCTCACAATGTGGAAGTCTCTGGAGTATTGTGCTACTGTTAATATTGATAGTGGAAAACCTCCAGACCTAAGCAAAATATGGAATGATCCATTTTTTCAGGTTTTTAGAAATTATTTTATACTGCACTGTTTTTATCTCTGCAGGGATGTCCTACAGTACTGAGATTATGGGTGAAATACCTATTGCATTGTGGTTACTTTATTATGAAAATGAGTGAAAAGTCTGATATATTTTAAATATTGAAACAATTACTTCTGCTGGTTCTTTTTAATGTTTAATTTTTACCTCAAGTCTATGGCAGATCCCATAGGACCAGCTTTATCATCTCCTTCTTCCCTTTGCAAGTCTTTTTTGTTGCTTTTCTTGCTCATATTTGTTTCCTGTTTTAAGAGTTACCAAACCATGGATTTTGAAACTGGTAGAATTTACTAACAACTTCTTGAGCTATAGGAAAGGCTGCTGTGATTTGTCAGCAAATAGGAATTTGTCTAAAGGGAAAATATATTTTTAAAAAATCAAAATGTTTTTGTATTTATTTGAATTGCCACTGATAACAAAAAAAAATTGATCATCTAATATCCCATTCCTAGAAATAAAGACTATATTCTCACTTTGTAGGAGACATATCTGCCCTATATAATACGCAGTAAGTTGAAGTTACTGCTCAGTGGGGAGAATGACCAGACTTTGCTAACCTTTATTGATGAGGCAATGAAGACAGAACAGAAGAAAACCATTATAGAAATGCACTACAGCCAAGAGCTTAGTCTCCTCTACATCCTGCAAGATGATTTTGACAGAGCCAAATATTACATTAGCAATGGCATGCAGATCTTCATGCAGGTAATAATGTCTTCTATCTCTGGTATGGTTTTTTTTGTGTAAACTGGAACAATGAAACTGCTGTTGCTATTACTTCTGCTAGATTATACTCTCAAGAGAGAGTATATCTCCTTCAAGTACAATGAAATTTAGGTGCCTTCCATATCATGTGACAAAATTTCTTTTAAATTCACTGCTTGCAGTGATGAAAGATGAGTGAGCCAGTGGAGTGCATCCTCCTGTTTTAGTTTCTTTTGTTTTGCTGATTTAATCTTTTATAGATTTTTCAGAGTAATTGTTTGTGCAGACAATAAAAATTTTATTTCGTTCATCTTTTCAGGGGCCTCCTATACCCAGACCAAGCTTGCAAAGAGTGTTGCATTGAGAAGTTACAAATTCCATCCATTACCAAGTTTTGATTAAACTGTAGGACTTTGCTAAAACCTAGGCTAGGAATGGCAGCTAGAATATACCTATGTACTTGTCCAAAGCAGAGTTGCTCTCTGGCAATTAAATTACTTGTAAGAGGCTGGGTTCTAAAGCATAACATACAGCAGCATCAGAACAGTAATTTGTAGAGGACTGAAGAGAACCATGCTTTAAAATTTGTCTTTGATTCTCTCCCTTTCTTTTCAGAGCTACTCCAGTATTGATTCCTTGTTATATCAAAGTCGAATGACCAAACTGCAGTCTGTACAAGCTTTGACAGAAATACAGGATTTCATCAATTTTATGACCAAGAGAAGTAAAGATTTTTTTTTCTCAAGCAATTATCCTTTTGTATTCCGTAATTGTGGTTTCTTGAACTTTGAATTTCTGAACTGCTGTTTGAAGCAGCATAAGTCTGGAATTACTTCCTACTGTCTTCTTGACAGGAAGACCTCTTACAGTTTTGTAAGATAGGATTGAACATAACTTCATGTTTTATTGCAAAGTTTAATTAGCATAACTCTTGTGATAAGAGTTGATCATCTCTTTTGAAAGTGTCAGTTAAAGTTTTAATCTAAGATTTTTTGTTGCAGTAACTTTTTGGTAGTAAATAGCAGTTAGCAGAGATGAAAAAATTGATGTGGTAGATGAATTGCACCTACTGACATAGGCCTGAAGTACACATTTATGTACAAAAACCAAATTAGATTTCGTTAACAGTTGCACTATATTCCAGCATATTTATATATAGAAAGGAAACTACCAGGTGGTGATTCCCACTGGTAGTTGCCACAGATGTCCTTATGGAATCCCATGTGCTTCAACAATAAACAAAATTAATATGATGATCACTGAGTAGTGTTTATAGTGCAAGCCCAGAAATGCAAATGGGTTGCTTAATTGCAGTTTTCTGATTTGAATGTTAGACCGTATTTTGTTTAGCCTGTTTTCATGCTGTTTGGCTTCAGACACATTTAAAATGTCCTTAATTGATTTCTAGGTAACTTAGCTTCAGAGGCTTCCCTTAAGAGACTTCTCAGAACTTGGACAAGCAGATATCCAGATGCTAAAATGGATCCTATGAACATCTGGGATGATATCATTACAAATCGGTAAAATTGCATTCTTGGGTTAGCTTAAGTTCTGTCTGCCTGTTGAGTTCCAGGAAGTGCTTTTTCTAATGCTGCTTGTTTTCATATGGGAGGGTTTTGATCCAATGTATGCCTTTGTTTTTTTTGTCTTTTTTAACTGTGATAGTAGCTTTCTCAATATAACTGGGGAGTTTGTGTGACTAACTTGTGGTGAGGAGCAAAAGGCCGGGCCAGGGAATAAATTAATTTTAATAGGGAAACATAGATGTTAGTTTAGTCATTTTCTTGCATCAGTGACTACATGCACTGTGTAAGCTGGCCCATTTCAGTATCCCTTAAACATATTCACTTGTAATTGAGTAGATCAGCTGCATTTAGCTCAATGAAACACCACTCAAAAGGCCAATCAGTTATGAATAAAAATACTTGCCTACTTTGTAGGCAATTCTAAAATGAGGGAGCATACAAAACAAGCCTAGCCCTGTCACTCTGTGCTTCACCTGTTTATGGGAAAGTTAATGACCACTGCTTTAATTGGAGACTTCTGTTGTGCAACTGTTGCTAGAAAGAACAAAGGCTCTCTGGAGACTCCTTTGGATAAGCTCTGAAGAAACTGGAATGTAAAATTTGAAAGCTTTCTGTCCTTGCCATGGTGTCTGTCCCAATTCATTCTTCCAGTGAAAATCCAGATTAATCCTCCCTTCCTGTGTAATAACTTGTTCAGTAGCTCTGCTGATACATACTGTGCTCTGTGATTTATTTTGTTATCTCTTGGTGTCAGGAAAGCATGGCTACAGAAGAGCTTATTGCAGTTCAATATTAGGCAGAATACATGGCATGGCTTACTTTTGAAAAAAGTCTCGAAAAGATTATGACTTGAAGGGTTGTCGGGGTTTTAAACACTTTATGTGCTTTTAGAAAACCTTTGTCTCAAATTAGTAGCAAAGGATGTGCCAAGTGCCACTACTACAAGAGTTTAGTGCTGTCCTCTGCTTTGTGTAACAGTCTACATGAGATGTGCTATTAAATTAGATAGGACTAGTTGTGGAGTAACAGGATTCAGCATTGATTTGTGGCAATTCCCTTTCAAAAGGTGAGTATGGTTGCTGATTTGCCCTGCAACACGGATTTCGATGTCGGCATGTGTTGATGTGATAAGCATTTGAGTAGCAGGTTGACATTAAATACAGCCTGGCACTCACATTAAATAATTGAGACTCCTGTTTGTTTGCACATCTGTGAAGCTGGAATGCAAGTTATGGTTTGGTGTGCTTAGGAACTGAAGCTTGCACAAAGGAGCCACACTAACCAAAACTCCCACTCTATAATGGACATGTGCTAATACTAATCTTGTCAGTTCAAGATCCTGAATGCTCTCGGGGTCAACCTGATCCCTGTTAGGTGTGTTTAGCCCTGCTAAAGGTGATAGCTATTGTTAGACATTTTTTATCAGCTTTGTTTGCTGTTAGGCAGATCAACACTTTTGAACACATTTCCTTGAAGGTATTACCAGAGTGATCTATACCCCTGTTGTTGTGCAGGTGTTTCTTCCTTGACAAACTCCAGGAGAAACTTCCCTCTGATCAGGCCGATGACAGTATGGAGGTGGATGGAGACTACAGTGCTGGAATGGAAGTGGATCAACAGAGTGAAAACATTCACTCAATGATTAAAAGCTGCAAATTTAATATGAAAATGAAGATGATAGAGAGTGCCAGGAAACAGGTGAATATACTGTCTGATAGCTTCCAGTTTGCTGAGAAAATACATAGAAAAAGCTGGAAAAGCCTTTTAGGTGGTCTTTGGTACCCTTTTGCCTGGGCAAACCTTGTCTCTTTTTGACCCTGCTGTCCAGGACATTTTGAAAGTTCAAGGAAGTCAGATCCACAGTGAAAAAAGAAAAAAGAATAAATGTTAATTACAAAGTTGATGATAATTTGTCATTACCGGAAATGTGCCTGAAGTCCCCTTTGATCCACAGATGGTTTTGGACACTCTAAAAGGCAGATAAGATATCTGAAATGTTTCAGTCTTTAATAGAAGGGATGCTTGCAATCAAGCATTATGCTTTTTATTTACAAATAATCTCTTCTGTACAATAAAACAAATCAAATTCTGATTGGATTAGTATCATTTACTTCAATCAGCAGTGCTGAATTTCTTTTTTTTTTCACAGTTTTCATTACTGCTGTTAGTTAACACTAACAAAGAACTAAAGTTAGAAATTTTGGGTTGAATCTGGCTATTGAAATTACTGAAACAGCCTTTTTGATGATTGGCCTTTGGTGTTTCAAGTTTGCGACAAGATGAATCATTAAGTCAAGGTCCCCCATATTCTGAGATGCTGCAGAAATCTGCAGTCATTAACAGGAGTTTATTTTAAGCAATCTGATAAGCAAATATAACATTATTGCTTTGTTGACTATACACTCCTGAAGGAGTAAGTGAAAAATAAGATTTCCTTTAATGTTACTTCTATGAAACTTCTCATCAAAACAAAAACATAAGTGATTTTCTTAATGATATCTTAAGTTGTGTTTCCCACATGTGTCTGTACTACAGAGCAGTTATATGCTTCATGCAGGTGGAATTATTTTCTCAGGTTTTTAAGCCTTTGTTCTTCTCTTCTGCTATTCAAACTTCATCGTTAGCGCAAATATGATTCTGAATATAAGACCCAGCAAACAGTGAACATCTCTTTGCCTTTCTGTAACTTTACTTGTGTTACTTAAATCTTCTCATCTCTAATTTGGTTATGGGCAGGTTTTAGTTCCTCTTCAGATACATGGTCTGAAAATTCTCTTAATCTGAATACAGAACAGCTTTGCAGTGGCCAAGAAGCTCCTGAAGGACTTGCGCAAAGAAGCCAGAACGAGGGAGGACTGGCTGGTGAGATGGAATCATGCCTATTGCCGCTTCACCCACAGTAGCAGCCACAACCTGAGCTGTCCTGAACGTGTGCTCTCAGTGTTGAAAACCATCTCCCTGCTTGGTAAGAGCCTTTGCTTCGCCTTGTTTATTTTACAAAGTTGCTTTGTTGTCCAGTTACTAACTTTTGTTTTTGAATTCCAACAGAAGATACCAAATCTGACTATCTCAGCAAGAACATAATGGCCTTCCGGAACCAGAATCTTCTTCTGGGTACTACATATCACGTCATGGCCAGTGCTCTTAGTCAGGATCCAAGATGTCTTGAGCAAATTGAGAAAGAAAAGGCTGGAAAGATATCACTAATATCAGGAGAAAGCCTTGAGAACCCTAAAAAGGTAAATAGGAGGGGAAGATCTTTTGGCAATTTCACTGTCATTATTACAGACTACTACTTCAGTAGGTAGTGATGGCTATGGGTAGATACAGAACATGTGAAACCTGTCTGCTATTAGTCGTGATTTGTCCAGCAGCACCAGATAGAGAAAGAAAAAGGGGAAAAAAAAGAAAAAAAAAAAAAAAGGCTGTGGTTGGTGTTTCTTCTAGCTTTTGTTCTCCTGGAGTTCTGCATCACTCTAACCTTTGTAAATAGGAGAATGTTCTTGTGTTTCTCTGTACCTGCATTTTGAGTGGAGGGGGAAGACATAGTCACAGCATCTGCATGCACAGTGGCCAGACAAGGCTTGGAATCCTCAAAGAATGCCTTGATTTCAGCTGGGCATGTGTGACCTGCTTCATGCTCCCAGACTGTTCTCTTTGATAAAGAAATATTTATAATAGTGATACACTTACTTTAAGTAATTTTAATGTAAGAGAGAAGAGGAATTTTTTAAGACAAAGTACATGCAGGTTGTCTTTGCCTGTTTTGGGTAGATGTGCATTTGAAGAATACAGTACTAGACTGTGCTGCAACTAAAATTATATTTGCTGTCAGTTGTCCCAGATACTGTGGCATTGATTTCTTGTCTGTCAAATGGATTAAGAATTTCAAGTACCACTGCTGACTTATTTCTACTAATTTCTAAAGCCACCATGAAGACCCTTACATATGTATTCTTACATATAGAATCATAGAATGGTTTGGGTTGAAAGGGACCTTAAAGATCATTTAGTTCCACCATCCCTTGCCAAGGACACCTTTCACTAGACCAGATTGCTCAGAGCTCCATCCAGCTTGGCCTTGAACACATCCAGGGATGGCAACATGTTCCAGTGGCTCACCACCCTCATAGCAAAGAGCTTCCTCCTAATATCCAAGCTAAACCTACTCCTTTTCAATTTGAAACAATTGCTCATTGTCCTGTCACTACATGCTCTTGTAAAAAGTATCTCCATCTTTCTTGCAGGATCACTTCAGGTAATATGAACTGTATTAGCATTAAAAAAAAAAGCTCTTAATTTATGTTTTATGGTTGTTAAAAGTAAAGCAGATCAAGAAGAAATTCCTGCAAAAAAAGGTTTTAAATTTTCAGGTGTGTAGAAACTTAAGTAAAAGCTTGAGCTTCATTTATTAGCTAACTCTTAAGAGCATTCTTTAGGGATAAAGGATGAGCATAAAAGTTCTTCTGTGTCAGATGGTCAAGATTGCCGTACCAGGGATTTCTGTAACATTAAGAAGCTTAGCCTTATTTTAGCTTGGTATTAAGCAGCACTCTGACCCTGGTTGGTTCCTTCTACCTACCTGACTATTTAATTTCAGTTACAGCATTTGGTGTGGCCAGAAGGGCCCAGGGAAGTGTTTGATCTGCTGTGATTAGTAGTCGTGAGGCTTCACCTTGAATCTTGTGTTCAGTTCTGGGCCCCTCACCACAAAGAAGGACACTGAGGGTCTGGAGCGAGTCCAGAGAGAGGCAATGGAGCTGGGAAGGGTCTGGAACACAAGTCCTGTGAGGAGCAGCTGAGGGAGCTGGGATTTTTTTAGCCTGGAGAAGTGGAGGCTCAGGGAAGACCTCATTGATCTCTACAGCTACTCTTCTGCTATGTTCCAAGTGAGAGGGTGAGATGAAATGGCCTTAAGTTGTGTCAGTTAGGTTCAGATTTGATATTAGGTTGTTTTTGGTAGTTTGTTTTTTCCTAATGAAAGAGTGGTCAGGCATTTGAGTAAGCTGTCCAGGGCAGTGGTGGAGTCACCATCTCTGGAAGAGTTCAAGAAGCATCTGGATGTGGCACTTTGGGGTATGGATTAGGAGTAATTGTGGTGGTGATGGGTTGGTAGTTGGACAGATGATCTTGAAGGTCTCTTTCAACCTTTTCTGATTCTGTAAAGAATCCTGTCAAGTCACCCATTGAATGAGCTGCATTAGAAAGGTATGGTGAATATTACTATATATATACTACTGTATTTATAATAGGGAAAAAGGCATCAAATTCAAAATAGTTTGATACATTCTTTTTTTTAACACAAATTCCAAGTGTAACTGTTATGCAGATGTTGTAGATACATCTTAATAGGAAAAAATCCTGAAAGTTTTATTATATTTTCTGTTAACTCTTTCCAAAATCTCCACTAACGTTAACTTTTTTGCAGTGACAAAAAATCCACTTAACCTATCCAAAGACTAATTTAAGTTTATATGCTTCCATTGAAAATTGTGGAAAATTAAGTTCCAGAAACCACTGCCAGAAATAACATCCCAGTTTTTTTCCTTTATATCAGCTGCTCAGAACATCTTAGAACAGTTGATGTTTTATCTACTCAAGAATTGCAACAGTTTCAGAAAGGATCGTTCAATGCTACTTGCTAATCGTGTATTTTTTTCCTCTTTTGGTTGGGTTTCAGGTGCTGGCAGGTCTGGACAAGAAGGCTTTTCAGTGTTTCAGCTGTGCTGTAAGGAAGTCAGAAGAGGAGGTGCAGTCCCACCCCATGGACCATGTGGACATGGTGGGAGTTGTGGATGCATATATGACTTTGATCAGCTTCTGTGATGAGTATCTGCGCAGGGAAGAGGAAGGCTTGCTTGGTTAGTCAGGATTTCTCCTAAGCTTGTGAGGTGTATTAATGTGTGATCCGTGAGCTTTTGCTGTACCCAGGAGATCCCCGTGAGCAGCACAGCTTGAATTTAAATGGGGCAGTTTGACCTCCAGTTCAGCAGTATTTGTATTCCTTTTTTTACCTCCACTGTTACTGCTAGCTTTGGTCCTGGTGGATCATTTGTAGTCTCGCTCTTACTTGTAAGAAATATATCACATCCAGCAGATGCTTTCCTTGTTCCTTCCCAGACCACAGCAGCCTTGTATTTAAAGCAGGCAAGATACCAGCAGCGATGCAGCTTCCTGATAAAGCTAATCCTTACAGTCCCCAAGTACATGTGTTGCAGATGTGTGCAGTTCAAACAGATGGGAAGCAGAACAAAGTAAAAATACTAAATAAATGCTTGGAAAAAAATACCAAATTGTAAAGATGAATGTTTCAGATGATCAAAGACATGGAACAAGTGATGGTGTTTCTGATAATTCTCGTTTAACGTCTCTTGGCAGAAATTAGCACTGTGGATCTGCAGCAGTTCCCAGCTATTGTGGTGGAGAAAATTATAAAAGCTTTAAAACTGAATTCCAGAGAAGCCAGGCTGAGATTTCCTAGACTGCTCCAAATAATTGAAAGATATCCAGCAGAGACATTGGGTCTAGTGACACAAGAGGTTAGTTGCTTCAGTTTTTCTGGCAGCAAATGTTGCTGTAAATCAAATTTTAAAGGTGGGGGTGGAGGTGGAGGTTGGATACATAGAGAGGTTAGACTGGTAAGTCTTGCTTCAGGGAAATCAGATAAATTTTATCCCATCATTGTTCCTTGTCTTTTCTGTAACTTACTGAGTCTAATCCATGTGGACAGAAATTTTTTCTTAGAAATATAACTTTTTATAATTATTCTGATTCCAAATGTTTGTTTGAGAGTTGCTAGAGAACAACTGTGGTACGTGTTGTCTTTTTTTTTTTCCCTTCAGAACAATCTATATGGGCTAACAAAGGTGGTTAGCATTAGAGTGAGAAATGTATCTTAGTCCTGTAGACTGAGTTTCCTGTATGCAGGAAGCCAGCAGCTTTTCCAGACTCATTTCATGTCACCCACCTTTCCCTGTCCTTCTTCACTTCAGAGGTTACTACAGCTTTGTCTTCCTTTGCATTTCTCACTTCCTTCCTTCCTTCTACAACCTGTCTTTCCATTGCCATTCCATGAGACCACGAGCCTTCCCTGCTGCTGTGGCACAGATAAGCTGAGACCTTCTCTGTGACTCATGCCTGTTCCTGCCTTGGCCTGCCTGCCTTTTCAAGCCCATGTCATTGTGCTGCTGCTCCCAGAGCAGCAGGCCCTTTCAGAGAAGGAACTCAAGTGAGGCAGAAACTCGGGTTAGTTTTCCCAAGGAGCTGAAAAAATAGCAGAAATGGCTGAGGTGCAGAAGGTGTGGCCACAGAGAAAGACCAATAGTTCAAACAGAACCTGACACCAGCTGACAAATCTCACCCAGAAAGGAAGTTCACCAGGCATTTACTTATCCTATACTCTGTCTTTCTGTGAAATAAATACTGCCAATCTGATCTTAAATTCTATTAGAAATGCTTAAAGACGAACAAAAGACAAAACTGGTAGGAGTGGTAGGAGTTTCAGTGTTCTCCTTCCTGGCATTTTTTACCCAAGTCAAGACTTAAATACAATGGTGTTGGAACTGAATTCCTTCAGATTATTTAGTTATTTGTATGTGATGATCAAAAATTATTGTAATGCATCTAGAGACAAAAGCCACAAGTTTGAGTGTAAAGCCTCATATTGATCAACAGGCCGCAAATTTTTATAATGGAAAACTTATTAAGGAGCAGTGGTGGTGGCTGTAGTAGTGATAGTAATAATAAAATTTGTGCTTCACTGGGGGATGTTTGCACACTAGTTGACATTCTCTGTTTCCTTTTCACGTTTCTCTGTCAGGCTGCACCACGGAGCAGTTTTGTTTGTTTGCTATGTTTGGTACTTTCGAGGAGGGCCAAAGATGAAAGCAGTGTCTGTGTTTTTGCAGCTTTCTTCGATTCCCTGTTGGCAGTTCATTGGTTGGATTAGCCAGATGATGGCACTACTTGACAAGGATGAAGCAGTAGCAGTACAACACACTGTTGAAGAGATTGCAAATGCCTACCCCCAGGCACTCATCTACCCTTTCATGATCAGCAGTGAAAGTTACTGCTTCAAAGATACTGTAGCTGGCTGCAAGAACAAGGACTTTGTAGAAAGGTGAATTTGCAATCGGAGTAGCTCTTTTGTATGTTTTTTATTCAGGAGTGGACAGATTCATTTATTTTTCCTACACAAACCCTTTTCTTTAGCAAGCATGAAAAATATAGAGGGTAGTCTTGAGTTTTCATTTAAAGGCACAGGGAAATGTAGTACATCAGCTCTGTCAGTGTCATACATATTCAGGTTAGTGGCATGACACTTCATGAAGTGCTGGGTATACATAGTCCCCAGGCTGTTGAAAGTGAAAAGTTTTCCCAAGATAAAACAAAAAAAACACAGAGAGGCAACCCCTTTTTCCTTGTAATTCTGTGGTATTGAACATTTATCATCTTTCTAATACCAAGAAGGAGCAGCTATGTTTAAATAGAATAGATGTTCATACCAGACTTTAGAGAGGGCAGTGAAATGGATGCATGTTATCTTAGGAATGACAGCTCTTGGCTGTGGTGTTCTCTGCTTATTGAGTACGCACCATGCAGCTTCTTACAAGCCTTCCCTTACCCCTTTTGGCATGCAGTAACACTTGAGTTAATCCCCAGGCAAAAATCAGTTTCCATCACACAATGCTGTAGAACCACTCTTAAAATTTTGGGTGTCTTTTTGCCTTTTCTCAAATTTGATACATTTGCTGAATAAATTTTTGCTTAAGATGAACATACAAAGTCATGTGTTTTGCAGACAGTATCACCCTTCAGTAACTGTCCTGACAGGGCATATGGTATGGCCAATGCCTGTGTGTTTCAAGCATGCTTTCCACTCACCCACCAAGTTCCTATTTTCATAGTGGGACATATAATTTAAAAATGGGGAGCTGTGTGGCATGTTTAGTCAACATATAAAGAGTCGTGCAGTGTAAGAGGGAATTCTGAGGGAGACTTACCTACTTACACCTGAATTATTTTACCAGATTCTTTTATTTTATATAGCAGATTCTTTATATTTTATTTAGCAGAGAGTCTAGATCATTGCTTATCTGCAGGTGAGGTGGTGATTGTAGTTCCTGTTGCATTGTGATGCATTTTTCTCTTCTTTTAAAGGATCAAGAATAAGTTGGATAGAGGAGGAGTAGTTCAAGATTTTGTTCGCTCCCTGGAGCAGCTCTCTAATCCTGTAATGATTTTCAAGGTAAAGTGTGTATTTCCCCCCTTCCCCTTCATTCCTTTCCCTCTGTTCAGAAGAGTAAGTGCTGGGTGGAGTCTGACACAGTTCAGTTGACACCACAGCCACAGGAAGTGGTTCAACCCAGCACCAACTCGTGATGATGATGATGATGTTGGGGTGCTGTCAGCAGCTTTCACTGGTGATGGACTCCTTCCCTTGTGCCAGCTGGATGTTCTGCTCCAGCTCTTTTCAGCTTTCCCCTTCAGCGTCTGTGCCCTGCCCCGCAGTCAGTCTTCCTTAATCATTCTGAAACCCTTACAGAATTATCATTTGTGACCATCTTTATAATCTTGGACTACTTGTGTTCAACTACATGTGTTCTTATGCCCTTTCCCTGCTGGGCATTCCTGTCTGTGTTCTGGGTTGTTTGTCCAAAGGATTCTTGTCCTGTGTCTGGTGCCACTCCTGGCCCCACAAAGGCTTTCTTAGCATTAAACACTATGGTAGTAAACATAATTATCATAATAAAGTAGAAACATTTATCAAGACACAGAATGAAAGGAAAATATTTCCACGGTCTTTTGGTTGCTTTTTTTTTGTCAGAAGACAAATAATAGTTGACTATTAGTAAATACAGTAACTGCAGTGCAATTTGAGTGGCCTACTGAAGAGCAAGGGTCAGTAAATCTTTTCTCAGGACTCATTTGTTTTCTTCTTTTTACAGGATTGGGCTGAGGATGTCAGAAATGAGTTGTCAAAACCTCAGAGAAACAAAAAGAAGCTTAAGGAAATGTATGAAGGAATGTACAAGAATTTGGGAAACTTGGAGGCTCCTGGCCTTGGACTGATGAGGAAAAGGTTTATTCAGGTATATGTGGTTACAGAGTAGTATTGGCATCATGGCTTTTCTAGAAGGCAATAGAAAGTCAAAAGAGGGAACTAGATCACAGCTTTTACAGGTGCTGCAGGACTTGATGAGACTTGATCTAGTCAGGAGTACAGGACTGGGATTTCTTTGCTAGAAGCCATGGACTTAACATAGTTCACTTTCCTCTTCTAACTGCCCTGCAGGGATAGATGTTCTGTCTTACACAGCTTCTACCTCTTCTGTCCTGCATGTTGCCAGGTTCTTAGGACCTGAGCCTCTAATCATCTGTGGGAATCTGGCCTTGGTTTTTGTTCCTTGCTGCCAAGGATTTATGAGCACCTTAGGGAATTTTGCTGTACTTTACTACTGAAATTTGCTGCTGACAAGAAGTTACTTAAACAGAAGAGTTAAAACTATGAAGAATTAAAGAAAAGACTTTACAAAACTGACTGAATTCCAAAGTGGTGAAAATCAGCATAGAAAATGAAATGACACATGTGGCAAGAAAATGTAATTGCCATAGTAGCATATAGAAATTCTGTGTATTTTAGCTGACTATTGCAGTTCAAGAACAAAATCTTGATTTGTGATGGTTCTTTGAAAATAGCAGCTGTGAAAACTCAAGGGCAGTCAAGAAAGAAAAGTGAATGTTCATCATTATAAAGAACAGAGAACTAAACATGGATTTGTAAATTGGCATAGCAGCCTTCTCTGACTCTTGCTCCTTGAACATTCTAGTCCTCATCTGCAGTATTCTCGGCACAGGTAAAGTAAAATTGGATGAGGTTCAAAGTGGCAAGAATAATCAGAGGTACAGAGTAACCACTGCACAAGCAACTTTAGCATTCCTCCAGTTGGAAAAAATGCAATGGTGCCAGATACAGTAAAACTCTTAACATCAGTCCCATGGCTGGACTTGGTGAACTTAAAGGTCTTTTCCAACTCTAGCAATTCTATGATTCTGTCAGGAGTGCCAAACATGAAGTAAATACTCTATGGAACTGGCAGGTTCAGACAAGTAAGAAGTGTTTCCTCATTCAGTGCACGCTTAGGTGCTGAACTCCTGCTGCAGGGTATTAAGGTGCTTTCATGGGTTCAAATAGCAAGCAGGCAATAGAGAGGGAGCAATTCTTTGAGAGCTTTTACATACAAATGCACACTCCCGGTTCCAGGAATCCCTGAGCTGCAAATTGCTGAGGCCAGGAGCGTGATACTCCTGTTGAAGGAGTCCTGACTGTATGCTTGTACTGTATGTGCATAGCCCCATGGCCAGGGCGGGGTGCATCCAGCTCTCTCCCATTGTGGCCATCCTTATGTCACATTAGCCTTAGATAAACTAACCTGGGTGTCTGTAGGGAGATTCCTTCCCCATGAGTGGGAAAGGTGGAGGATGAGAGTAAGGTGGAGTTGGGAGGAGGTGAGGTGATAATGAAGCAGAAAGGGTAATTGGGAGTTTGGGGGCACACTAGCCCTCTGAATGTGTTGCTGTGAGATAAGGTGGGTCTTTGATGATAAAGACTCCAAACTTAAAGAGTGAGGGATAAGAATGTGTCAGGAGTGGGGGGTAGGGAGAGGGGAGCAGCTATAAAGTGTACATGAACATCAAGGGACATAGCAGACATAAGCACAAAGGCTGTTTGGATTACTTGTGTGCCCACACAAAATAAAAATTAAAAATCAATGTCTCTTTAAAATGCTGAAATGTGCAGTATTAGAGGATAGAGAGAGAAGAGCAGAGGAGATGCTGAAGAGGGATATCAGGGTTGTTTCCCCTCTGTCAAAGGGGAGAGGGAGAGCAGAGAGTAGCTGCAGAACAGTCATTCTGAATTCTTTGCATTTACGATGGATTATTATGAAGAAACAAAGTGTGAATGCTACTGTGTCATTCTGTGAAAATGACTGTATCATTTCTAGTGTCCTTGCTGGGGGGGAAAAAAACAAAAGTTGTCTCTCTTGACTGACACAAAATTGCTCTATTATTTGGAGTACTTCAGTCTCATAATCTGGAAATAGATCTACTGATAAAGATGTTCTTGACTGTAGCAGTCAGATCTACTGATAAAGATGTTCTTGACTGTAGCAGTCTCCTCAAAAAGGAAAATGTTTTTTGTATTTTCATTTACTACATTTACATGTAGTTTCATTTACTAGTGAAATAGCTGTGTCTTCATAGCACAGTAGAAAAATGATCAGGCATTAAAAAAAAGACTTTCCAAGCCATTAATACCCAGTCCAAGAAGGAACATTTGGTTTTTCTAGAACCTTGAATTATGAACACAGGAAGTCAATTCAGTTAATTATTTGTAGATAGTACTTACTTCGTTCATTAAATGGATCCATGTCCAAAACTTAGCTCTTTTTCTTTATCAGGATGTTTAAAATACTTTAAACTATGGGTTTATACATTTTATGTCCAAAGTTATTGCTAGGCAGTAATAAATCCACAAATAATAAATCCAGTAGTAAATAAAACATATAAAACATTTCATAGTTACAGAATTATTTGGGTTGGAAGGGACCTTAAAAATCATCTGGTTCTAACACCCCTGCCATGGGCAGGGGCACCTCCCTCTAGACCTGGGTCTCATCCATCTTGGTCATGAACACTTCCAGGGATGGGGCATCCTCAACATCTCTAGGCAACCTTTTCTGGTTTATAATAAGAATTTCTTCTTAATATCTAAACGAGCTGTGTGTATAGATAGGAAGGTACCCTTTTGGTGTTCTTGGTAGTTTCTAGCACTGTGTAAACAGGGTCCCTTTCTATAAATGATTATTAGGCTTTTGGGAAGGACCTGGATCGTCATTTCGGCAGAGGTGGCTCAGAACTGTTGGATATGAAGATTAGTGACTTCAATGCAGTTGCAACTACTCTCCACTCAAAAATGAACAAAACCCATAAAGAACCTGGGAACCTCAAAGAATGTTCACCATGGATGAGTGAATTCAAAGCTGAGTTCTTGAGGAATGAACTGGAGGTTCCTGGTAAGTTCCCCTTCAGTGTTTTGATAGTGAATTGTCCCTTACAAGAACATTGCTCTTGAGCTTTATTACTTATATTGGCTGTATGATCCTTCCTTCTGGCCTTAAGCCTCATCTGGCCTTATTTTAAATAATTCTGTTCACTCATTATCTCTTAAATCCTTTCTTAAGCTGTAGTCCCGTTTTTTAAAATTGTATCTAAGCTTGTATCTCTTACCTAAGAATTTAGTATTTTTCTAAAGGCCTGACTCCAGGAAATCTGATATATAAATCTAATACATGTTAAAATGTAGTTCAAAAAAGGTTGTGTCTTCTGAAAGCATCAAGAACTCTATTCTAACAGGTAAACAAGGAAAAGGTGTCAGTAATTCATAGATAAAATCATACTCTGTGTATGCTGGATTCTTTTTACACATTTAAAAGTATTTTCTTCATAGTTGTCATTCTACCAGTTTGACAAAAACACTTGGATGTGTGTTCTGGTGTTAAACACACTTTAAAATAGCAGCAGGGTAAGTACTAATATTTTTTTTCCACTACCACTTTAGGTCAGTACGATGGAAAAGGGAAACCACTGCCAGAATACCACACAAAAATCTCTGGATTTGATGAACGGGTATGTTTTTAAGATTGAGTCAAAATCCTGTGTGGTATAAATCTGTGTCCATATACCATTTGAAGAATTTGGTAGTAGTAGGGTCACTGCTTGTTTAGACATCTTGCAGGATACAAATGAAGGGCTGCAAGTGGGCATTTGGTGTTCTATTATAATTGAGTAACTTGATTATGTCATCTAGGAATGACAGATATGCTTAATTCCAGTGATAATTCTGTAAGACCAAGTCTTCTGTCACAAATATTTTTCTTTTTCCTGTCCTTTTCCAAGATAAGCGTGATGGAATCCTTGAGGAAGCCAAAACGTATAACAATCCGAGGCAGTGATGAGCGGGAGTATCCTTTTCTTGTCAAAGGTGGTGAAGACCTGAGACAAGACCAACGCATTGAGCAGCTGTTTGATGTAATGAACATTATCCTTTCCCAAGATGCTACATGTAGCCAAAGAAATATGCAGTTAAAAACTTACCAGGTCATCCCCATGACAACAAGGTAGGTGTTTATTTTGAAGGGACAGAAATCCTTACGTTAATTACTTTTGGGATGTTGAATGTGAAAGTGAGAATTTTGTTTGCCACATTCAGATTGAGAGTGTTTTGTGCCTTGGCTTAATGTATTTTTTCCTTTTCCTTTTAAACAACATTTAAATTGCTCTGTCTGGAAACCGTTTTTCAGAGCATATTTAAATTGGTAGCTTTTAACCTACTTTTAACAGGCACTAGAATGTTTTGCTTCCCATTGTGGTGTTCCTTCTAAAGTTCCTCTGAGCTACTTGTTATCTCTTACTCTGTTCCAGACTGGGACTCATCAAGTGGCTGGAAAATACTTGCACCTTAAAAGAATTCCTTAAAAATAGCATGTCTGAAGAGGAAGATACCAGCTATTACAGGTGATGCTTGATATAGCTGTCTGCTCTAATAGAGACTATTACTAATGGTTTTTTGGATAACTGACAGTTTTGTAGCAGGATTTTCTTTTTCCTTTTTTTTTTTTTTTTTAATTAAAGTATAAAAGAAAAGCACTTATAAGCAAGAAGGCAGTTTGTACTTCCTGACCCAAATTAGTAATTGGCAACCGTTTGTTTAATGAGTGCCATTGTAGCTGGAGTATCCTCCACCCAGCTTGTTTAAACAAGAGGCTTATAATTATAATCATGTGTGACGTCATTATCATCATCATTTCCTTATCAGCAGATTGATTTTACAAGGAGAGGATTTTGATCTCTTGATTTGATCAGGCAGGAAATGGACTTAGGTCAATGGGGGGCAGGGGAAGGGAGTAGAGACAGAGCTGTTCAGAACCTGGGTTCAGCAGTGAGTCAGTGATGGGGGGTAGAAATTGGCAGCAAATGCACAGAACACAACTGTAAGAGAGCAGTCTCTCTGACTTGATACAAATGCAGGGTTTGAATAAGTTATATTGCTTTCTCGTGATTGTAATTGCACGTTGAATATTTGTAAAATTGATTTAGTTCTGGCATTTCAACCTGGTTCTGTCCTGGAATTTAGAAATGTGGTTTAATTTACAAACGTGGTTCTTAGTTACATAATCTCTGTTTGGGTTTGTCTGAGTGTTGTTGTCACCATTTATTTTTACTAGTTAACATTTATGGGGCGGGTTGGAGGAAACTCCAGCATGGAGGTTGGACTCCAAAGAGTCTTTATATCTATGGTTATTTGATTTGTGAGCAGTTCAGGAACTGCTAGAGCTCCTGCATTACTGTGGTCTGATTCACTGTTGTGAACAGCAGTGGTATTATGTCGATCTCAATTCACAGAGTGGGAAAGTGAAGGAAGATTCACATGGAATCATCTAGTGAGGGGAGGAAATCTATAATATGCTCAATGTAGAAGATCAGTGTCCTTCTTAAAGAAGGTCATAATTTATTAAAAAAAAAAGAAAAAACAACTTTGCTTTATTGTGTATATAGACTTTAATATTTTCCTATATGTTATTCAATCAAGATGAGACATTTTATATTGAGCTATGGTTAAGTGATAGCACTCACAATGGGAAATTTTGGTTGAGGTGGGGGGAACAACTTTCTGAATTTTTGAAATCCTGTTCTTTACCTCAAAGCGATGGGCTACAGTCTATAACTGAAAAATGCTTCTTAAATGGAAATGGCATTCTCTATCTCAAAACATAGAAGGAAGAGAGAAGGTGGCTGCTCTGCTAAGTTGCTGCCTCTCTGGAATAGAAGTTTAAGATCTGATGTATTTAGAAAAATATCAGATCATTTCATAAGCAGTGCAATGAATGAATACTGGCTTCTTATGGATTAATACCCAAAGTTCAAGTACCCATTTCTCCTCTCTGGCACATGCTGAGGATATACCAAACTGCTTTCCTGCATTCCCTGCCCATTTGGAAAAACAAAGGGCAGCATGTACTGTGGTGGACTACATACTGCTTCTCAAAGGCTACAAGACTGTCAAAAATACCTTTCCCTCCCTGCAGTAATTATTTTGGACCTTTCTTCTGGAGGTACTCACAGTACCTGTTGACAAATTAACACCCTTGAGATGTCTAATCTTCTGTCAGATATGACTGAAGTGTGTGCAAAGCTGGGGCGAAGGAGATTAATGGATCAGCCTATAGGCTGCATAAACTTCATTTCCATAGCAAGACTAAAATTAATGTAGGCTGTATCTTCCTGACTTTTCCTTTGCATAAAAATCTCATGGGTCAGAGCAGCACATAGCCTGTGGATAATCAAACAGAGAGTGATGAGATCATACAGAGAAATCATAAGTGCTTTTCTTCTTTTTTTGTCCCTAGCCCAAGAGGACCTCGTGCTACCTATTCTGAGTGGCTGTCCAGGATGGGTGGGGAAGCACAGGGCATCTCTCGATACCATGCTATGTACAGGTAGGTTTCAAAAGAGAGCTGCGAGTGAAATATAGAAGCTAGAGTGTGCACATATGCAGAGATGTAGAAATTCCAGGAAAAACACACCATCTCCATTATAATATGATGGCTGGATCTGATTTTTTGCTCATTTTACTGCTTTGTCTTCCTGGAGATGCTCTGCAAAATTCCTCTTGCCAAAAATCCTACCAGAGTACAGGAATGCTTCCAGAAGCTTGCTCACTTCCTTTAGAAAGTGTCTAGAAGCAGATGCTGCTCTTCAACTTTATTTTCTAGGCATCTTGTTCCTGATTATGCAGTTAGGTAGGCTGCCTCAGAGCCCAAGCATCTGCTGGAGTTGGACAGAGAAAATCACCATGGTTCACTGAGAATATTTGATGGTTTAGGTCCTGACTTGAGCATCCTCTCAGAGAAATTTCCACACCTACCTAGATCTAGCAATGTGGGTGGTAAAGTGAAATGTCCAGAGCATTTCTTGTAAGATCATATCCTGCTTAAGCAAGTATCTTGCTTCTTAAAGGAAAGCTTTGACTTGTTTAACTGAGTTAATACTTGTATTCAGATCCAGAATGTGCTTTTGAAGTGATTCCAAATCACCCCCACTCATCTTCAGTCTGCTGCATCAAAGGGCTGTTCTCTATTTCTCAACTGCTTCTTTCAGAGGGAAGTAGACTGGAAGGAAAGCACCCGGCACATTTCAGCTCTCACATTCAGAACTGGATATGGGCTAGGACAAAACCTCCTCCCCCAAATCTGCATGGCATGAGTGCCCTCAGCACCAGTTCTTCAGTTTTGGTGCTTCTCCTCTGCTGCACTACCTTCTAGTGTCAGTATAGCCTCAGCCTGCTGCTGAGACATGTAACTGGGGCCTTAATTCCTCTGCTTGAAAGAGACTGTCCAGACAGAAAGAACATGATAGTATTGCTTTATTAAAACCTAACCCATTAACTTAATCTGGAGGAAAATACACAAAACCACACACTCTTCTGTCTTTAGAAATGTCAGTCTTGGAAATAACTGTTGGAATGAAGAGGGAGGATGGGGCACATCTCATATCAGATAAAATTTGGGGTATGAACCCTTTGTGGCTTGCTGTACTGTTTACTGGAGTAAGCACCACATGCTGCTGCTGTCACTAACGTATCTTGACTTTGAACATCCCGCTTTTTCTCCACTACTTTGCAGAAATGCCAGCCGTACAGAAGCAGTCTCATCCTTCAGAAGCAGGGAGAGCAGTGTTCCAGAAGACCTGCTACGGTAAGAGCTGCTGATGGCTGCACATTGTAAAAGAAATGTTGGTGTTTCTCTGCATTCAATGAGTTCTGTTTTGTTAAGGCGAGCCTTTGTGAAAATGAGCACATCTCCCGAGGCCTTCCTGGCCCTGCGCTCCCACTTTGCCAGCTCACACGCCCTGATGTGCATCAGCCACTGGATACTTGGGATTGGGGACCGGCATCTGTCCAACTTCATGATTAACAAGGAGACAGGTGGCATGGTGGGAATAGACTTTGGATATGCTTTTGGTGCAGCCACACAGGTATTTGTTTTCAACTAATAGGTTACAGCTTTTGTATTTATTACATGCGACTACACGTACGTTCTCAGTACTAAATTTGATGCTCTTCAGTTGCCATTGTTCTGGTGCAAAATAATCTTTACAAGTTATTTCTAGTCAGTTGAATAAAATATCAGAGTCCAGATACTCTCAGACAAGCAGTGAGCTGTAGAACTCCACAGAGTCAATATGGTGGTGTTTTACATAGTTCAGCCATGGTTTCAGTCACTATCACTGAATACCCATGACTAGAGCTTTGATGTTACAACTTGGTTCAGTTCTACTTTTGCACGTTATTTTCAGTGAAGTGACAAAGAGGCTTTCAAAGCTTAAAAAGAATAAAATATTCCAGTCTAATCCTTCAGTTCCAAGACTTCTTACTTTTTGTTTTCTTTTGACTGTCCTTCCCCTTGGCTAGTTTTTGAGTGTGCCGGAGTTGATGCCCTTTCGCTTGACTCGCCAGTTCATTAATCTGATGATGCCAGTGAGAGAGTGGGGACTCATTTACAGTGTGATGGTGCATGCCCTGAGGGCTTATCGTTCAGATCCAGACCTCCTCATCAGCACCATGGATGTGTTTGTAAAAGAGCCTTCTTTGGACTGGAAGGTGGGGTTTTGTCCTCTTTCATTTTTCTTCATGTGAAAATTCTTAAACTGTAATAAGAGTAAAACTGATGAAAAAGGAAGTATTCCTTGAGGCTCACTCTCAGTACCTTCATGTACCCATAGTGATACCTCAGTATCTTTGTTTTATTAAGTTCTCAGAGAAATGGAACTTAAAAGTATTTAAAATGACAGGATTCTATACTAATGCACAAAAAAATAGTAGCATGTATCTGTGTTATCAGTTCTTTATCTTTCGTGATAATCCTAAGGACATGGATAACTCTTGATCACGTTATGCACCAGCGTAAATATTTTCAACTTTCTGCATTCAACCTCTTAATTTTACATAATAGCACTGTATATATCAAACTAATAGTTACAGAGAAAAAAAATCTGAAACTAGTTGCACTTCAGTAACTTCAGCTGTAAATTAAAGTCAGAGGCAAGCTAGATATTATCTCACTGCTTTGTCTTCCACTGCATCAGCAGTTAAGATACTGGCTTGACTTGCTATGATCTGTGGCTTAAAAGCCTTTTTCAAGTGTGTGATTTATGATAAATAGGACAAATGTGTTTTCTCCTTAGAACTTTGAACAAAGACAGCTAAAAAAAGGAGGCACATGGATTAAGGAAATAAACACATCTGAAGTAAACTGGTACCCTTTGCAAAAAGTCAGCTATGTCAGAAGAAAGCTCACAGGTGCCAATCCAGCCATAATCACTTGGTAAGATGCTCTCCTTTTGCTTTAAACTGCTCCAGCTAAGAGCTTTGGAAGGCTTCTGTGTCTGATTTTGCTGCCTTTGGATAGAATGGTGGCTAGGAAAAGAAAAGACATAGGGCAAAACTTCAGCAAACCTTCTGTCAGAATCATTTTGGTCCACATACAAGCTCTCTGAATCACCCTGCCAGCCAAAACACCAGATATCTCCCTGTGAGTTTTCTTGCTCCAGCTCAGGCCTTCTGAGCAGTTTTACTGCTCCTGGCAGCACATGCCTCTCCTCCCTGTCAGGCTGCTTAATCTCATACTCCTCAGTCCCACTGTTCTTTATGCTTGTCTCCACTGCTTTTAGAGTAGGGTATATGCTTCTGATGGAGGATTGCTTGAAATGGAACCTGTACCAGCTGTAGGGGAGGCATGGAGGAAAGCTGCTTATGAGAAACATCAAATTCAAATCTGGTGACATTCTCAGGTTATTTATGTCAGTCTAGTCAAGTCTGGCTCAAGCCAGAATGTCTTTAAAGTTCACTTAAAAGTACAATTAATCCCTTCCATCCTCTCTTAAAAAGTAATTTTGGATTAATCACGGGAAAGACAGAAAAGCAAAGAAAGCAAGACTGTTTTAAAACCATACAAATATTGAGAAGTGCAGGACTTGGGAGGAGTCCCTTTTGCGGTCAAGGCTGAACTGGAAAAGGCAGGAAAATATTTGTTATAGGCACGAATCAGGAAAGCAGGTAAAGAGATCAACAGCTTGGATGTGAACTGCTGGATCCTTCTTTCATCTGGAGACATTAGATAAGATTGGCATATTCATGGTAAATACCCATTAGTGAAGAGCCACTGAAACCATCAGTCTTCGCTGGCCAAGCCCTTTACAGCTCTTGAACAGCCTCCACATCTTGATCTCAATTCAAGCTTTATTTTTCAAGTGCTGTTTTTTATTTAAAAATCCATCTCAGATTTTTTGCTTGTTTCTTTTAGTAAGAGCTTATTTTTGTGTTCTCAATTTCAGTGATGAGCTGCGCCTGGGCCATGAGAAGTCGCCTGCTTATAATGATTTTGCAGCTGTGGCTCGTGGTAGCTCTAATCATGATATCAGAGCCAAAGAGCCAGAGGATGGACTTTCAGAGGAGACCCAAGTGAGATGCCTCATTGATCAAGCAACAGACCCCAATATTCTTGGCAGAGTCTGGGAAGGATGGGAACCCTGGATGTGAGGAACCCTGTCTGCCAAGAGACCTGTACCCTAAAGCACAGCTGCAACCAGATTAGAATTCTAAGGCCAAAAAGGAAAAAAAAAACTCTTTAACTATTTTTATCACCAATTAACTTGACTAATAGAGAAAATAAACTTTTTGTATTAAAGCTGTATTCAAACAGTGATTTTTGTGTCTTTTTTTAAAATTATTTTTCTTGTGTGTGGTTATGTAACAAAGCAGCTTTATTGTCTTTGTGTTAAAATTCAATGTAGAAAAAACTGGAGACACTACAGAGCTTAAAAGATTTATTTTACAAGCACTGAGATACCTCAGTGGAAAGCACAAATTCATACCCCACAAACTTGTGGGCATCAGTGTAGTGATGTAGTGAGTCTGTGCTTTTTTTTTGCAGAGACCTTGATGACAATCAACTGAAACCATTCTGCAGCCACATATTATTTGTAGTTAAAGCTTGTCCTTATCAGTAGTATCAGTGGACCACATGGTGAAATTAAACAGAAAAGTGCTCTTAGCTCTAGATAACACCTAAAGTATCTGAACAGCTTTTTCATTACTGGATAACGAGATAGCAATGATGAGACTGGTTTTAGCAATTAGAGGTTATACCCTGTTATCTTTGTCCTTTGGAAGTCTGCACTGCTAACATTGTGTTATTTCCAAATTATTGTTTGCAACAAGCCAGAAGTAGTCACTGCTGACAGACCTGAGCATGGTAAGCTTCTTGCCATAACTGCAGCGCAGCACTGGAATGTCTACTGCATTTTGGAATTTGCTTATGCCAACCTGTGGAGGTTGTGCCAGATGTGACTCTTAAGTCTCCAGCAGGCAGTTCTCAGGTGTGCTGGGTTTGGCTGGGATTGAGTTCATTTTCTTCAGAGTAGCTGGGGTGGGGCTGTGGTTTGGATTTGTGCTGGAAACTTGATGGCACAGGGGTGTTTCATTATTGCTGAGACAAGGCCTCTTCTACCTCTTACACCATGAGGAGTCCAGGGGTGCCCAGCCAGGAAAGCTGACTCCAGCTGACCCAGGGGCTATCCCATACCACAGGGTGTCATGCTCAGCATGTAGAGCTGAGGGAAGAAGGAGAATGAGGGAGATGTTCAGAGTGATGGTGTTTGTCTTCCCAAGTCACTGTCATCCCAGCTTTCCTGAGGAGGGCTGACCACCAGCCTGCCTATGGGAAGTGGTGAATTAATTCCTTGTTTTGCTTTGCTTGTGTGCACACCTTTTGCTTTAACCTATTCCCTGTCTTGACCTCAGCCCCAAAGTTTTCTCACTTTCCAATTCCCTCTGGGGAGATTGAGGAGCAGCTCTGGGGGGCTGAGCTCCCAGCTGAGGTTAAACTGCAGCACAGGCAGTGAGGGAAAAAGAATTCTCTCAAACACTGCTGTTGCTCATTACCCAGATTTACTGTAGGATATAGATTTCATTGAGGCTTTCAATAATTATCATAAAGGGTGTAATAAAAATGAGTCTTTGCCCTTTCACTGCCTACAAGATTGCCCTTCTGTCTTAGTGGCAGTGGGGTAGTTCTGGTCCCACTGAGGGCCACGTCTGCTGCTGGCACCAGTCTCAGATCAATCTGTCAGCTGGAGAGTAGAGAAATCTGTCCTCTGCATACAACTCCATGAAAAACTCACAATATTGAAGATTGCTGAGGCCTAAAGAATGAGGAAGGAGCTTTTCTATTTCAAATACTTTCCAACAACAATTACTATTTGTTACCTTTCTTCCTAATAAACATACTCAATGGTTTGTGTCAATAGTGTTATAAATCAAGAAATCAAATAATTTTTGTCACTTTATTAATTAAAAATATTGTTTGGATGTATTTTTATAGAGGAAACATTTAAAAATAAAAATAAACTTTCAGCTGCATACTTCATTTCAAAAATTAATTTAGGGCACTTCAATCACAAAAATCTTCTGCATTTACCCATTTATAGAGATGATAATTAGTGGACAGTAAGGTGGGGGGGGCGTTTTATAAAAGTTTGATACAGTCTGATTTTATATACACTTAAGTAAGATGTCATGATGTTTTGTTCTTTTGATCCCTGCTAACAATTAGGACTGCAATCTTATGACTAAAACTTGGTCAGGTGAGGTACCCTGGCTTTCATGCTGTCACTCTACAAATAAAAGAAAGTTTAAAGCACAATAAAAAAGGCAACATGAAAAGGCAGGGGACATTTAGAAATTAAGTGGCTGGGTGTACGAGGTGTTTAATGGCACTTCTGGCACATACCTCAGATAGTTATTGGGTACTTTGACCTGCACTGCAGAGGACAAAGTTTAAGTTTATACTTTAACGAGGCTCTTCTGGTAGGACTTTTGATATCCTCAGCACCAGCAGATGTTTGTGCACAGCAGGCCTCCCTCCTTGGCCTTTGGGAAGGAGAGTTAGAGTGCAGGCTGGCCCTTCCTGGGGAAGGGGGCTGGTGGTCACCACTCAGCGCTCTCTGCTCCCTGAGGTCCATGGCAAACGGCCCTTGGGCTGGGGGTGAAGGCCTGGGAGACAAACGTGGTACGGGTTCTTGACAATTCAAATAGTGAAAAGCTCCATCTTGGCCCTAGAATAAGTGGAATAATGGGAAGCCTCAGGTACATCAGCCCTTACTAGTCATGTTTTGTCAAGCTCATGTGTCAGCTGAGGTGCAAAGCACGAGGCTGCTGGGTCTTCAGCGCAGAGATACATCTTGTGCAAAGCAGGTGGATTTTCCCTTTCTTTAGGGAGCTTTCACTGTGAAGCTGAATGGTCCTGGAAATACCCTCCAACACATGTAAATGCTGTCCCCAGGCCTGGCTGCTCTCAGGAAGATGCAGCAGCTAAATGGAAAGGCTGGAACCAGCCTGTGAAGCAAATGCAAGCCTCACGTTGCTGGGCTCGGTGTTTACAGAGCGGGTTTATTTGGCTCCCAGAAAAGAGTTAAGATGATGTGAAGATCAGAGTCAGGTCTCATCATGCAAAACAAAACTTGGGAACTGTTCACAAGTACAGCAGAGTATTTCCTTCTCAGATTAAATAACCAGATGGATGGGCACCATATCTGGAAATTCATTAGTTGTATCTAAAAAGTTATGTAAAACATTAGCATATATTCTAACTAGGTTTTTCTTAGAGTATAGAATGATGTCGTGTTTAAGCTAATCCTTACCATGCCTGCCAATCTTATAATTTCCCCCTCTAGCTAAGAATAACAGTACTGCTGAATCCAGAGGAAAGCTCTGGAACTGCCACCTGCTGTCTCCTTTCCTGGCTGATAGAAAGGCTCCTGCATGCTGCTGCTTGTGCTCAGGATTTTCCCTCTTAGTCCCCACCACTGCCCCCCAGTTTAAATGTTGTCTTCTTGAGGTCTCCGTGGCTCACGGAGACCTCAAGAGCCACATTTGGGCACAGGCAGGAGCCTATGAGCCTTCCACAAAAACAATGAATTGGGCTTGTGTTCAGACATGGAAAAAGGAATTTCCTACAGCTCTTCTGGTCTCACACTTACGGGTTTGGCCAGCTGCTTCCAAAAGTAGCATCTATATATAGAGACACTTCTCCCCAAAATTCTTGTTTTTCAAAATCAAGGATAAGGATTTATTACCTCTGCTTTAAAACTTTTTTTTTTTTTTCTCTAGGCTAGGGGTCTGCTGAGTCATTTTATTAATAGTGTGCCTCATTTGGAAATTACATGGGCTTTAAAAATTTCATTTTTAAGTTATGCTGCCTGTAAGAAATGGCACCTACGCAGGAAGCTCACACCCTGGCAGACACCCACAGCACCAAATGGTGTCACTGGTCTTTGATAGCAAAACTACCAAAGAGCCACACCTTATGCCAAATGAAGATGCATCCAGAATAGGATGCTCAGAGGGATATTTTCTTGTTGCAAAAAAGGTTGGGAAGTTTTTTGGGCCGCAGAGGTGATCAGAAAGCTGAAACACCTCTCCAGTGAAGGCAGGCTGAGAGGTTGCTCAGCCTGGGGAAGAGGTGGTTCTGGGGAGGCCCTATTGCAGCCTTTCAGTACCAAAGGGAGCTTGTAGGAAAGATGGAGAGGGACTTTTTATCAAGGTCTGTAGTGACTGGACAAGGAGGAATGGTTTTAAACTGAAAGTGGTTTGGTTTATATTAGATATTAGGAGGAAATTTTTCACTGTGAAAGTGATGAGACACAGGAGCAGAAAAGATGTGGATGCTTCATCCCTGGAAGTGCTCAAGGCCAGGTTGGGTGAGGCTCTGAGCAACCTGACCTAGTGGAAGTTGTCCTGGCCCGTGGCAAGAAGGTTGGACCTAGATGATCTTTAAGGTCCCTTCCAACCCATACGATTCTGATAACATGAAGGAGTGGCCGTAAGGGACTGGAAAAGTTTTGGTTACAGTTTCCTCATGATTTACAGAGTCGGGTTTTTCTTCATCTTTTTGCTGGGATAGAAGAGGGTAACATTGACTCTACTTGTCCATTACACTCACAGAAAATTATACCATGCAAGACTTCATTTGATTACACAGAAGATGTAGCTGTCAATTTGATCACATGAATGGAAAGTCGTGCAAATCCTGCATCAGGAAAACGTTCGGAGTATCCACCGAAGAGTGAGATAAAAAGAGCACAGCTTCTGAGGCATTTTGCCACAGTTGCATTTGGCCTTTTGGGAGCCTGAGTACATGGATGATCTTATTCAGCAGCTCAGCAGCCACAGGTGCAGCTGGACAAACCCAGCCTGGGCTGACACTGCAGGGGCTTAAATGCCTGCAGTGAGATAGAGCACAGAGCTTCAACTAAATGAGCTAAAAGGAAAAATCCTTTCAATAACCATCAAGTTCTTCAGTTGCTAAGAGTAGGGAAGCCACAGGCAGGATGAGTGCAATGATGTACATGTACAGTATAAACTACAAGCAAAATACAGTGACAGTGCTTCAGAACAAGGGAGAGGCACGAGCCCTGGCTGAGGTGGTACGAGCGAGCAGCAAGGGGCTGTCCAGCAGTCATTGTGCTGGCTGACAAGAGCCAACACCAACCTGAGGTAGGTGTTGTCCCTCCCTAGGAGCATGCAGGCAGGTTTTTTTCACTCTACCCAGACAACTTGCACCTCCTCATGTACATGCCCCATTCCCCGGTCAGCCCCCACGTGCCACTGATGGCTTCCAGCTGACGAATGAAAGGATACTTGCACTCCTGCTGCTTCTTGCAGGGAGGAGAAGCACAGCAAACCAGTCCTCCATCTTTTTCCCCCTTGTCAGCTTGGTCTTTACCCATGAATCCCCCAGGACCTGATGTCCTGCTGATGCTGTCTCAAGTCCATAATACCAAAAGCAGAGAAGGCTCCTTAGGCACCCCAGGACCAGCACAGCTTCACCACGCTCCTAGTCCCACTGTCCCAAAAAGTCCTGCATGCCCGGCTGGGTTGCTGGAGGTGAGCATGCTGAGGCATTACCCTGTTCCCCTACCTTCCCTGAGTCCTCTATTTATGAGGAAAAACTAGTCAGAAACACAGTGTGATTTAACTGCCGTTCCTGAAGGGTTCAGGGTCCTGGTGCTTCTCTGAGATTCACAGCCAGCAGTCCAGAGTAAGTTACAGTTTTGTCTTTTTTCTGCTTCTTAGAGAAAGGTTTCTTGTCCTTTCTTGCCAGGTTTAAATACTTTCCTTGATTTGGAGCATGAACCTCAAGCAAGTTTTAAAGAATTTATTCTGAAATTCAGATGATAACCTGCTTCTTACTGCTGTTTAAAATTACTGGGTCCCAGAGACAAGCCATGACTCGGTGGGTCAGGTACTCAGCAGGACAGGTGAGGGAAATCAAGGGCTTGTCTGTACTTCACTGCTCATGAAATGACATACACAGATGGGAATAGATTCAGCTCCTGAAATGCCAGACAAATCCACCCCAGGAAACAGCAGAGCATGGATGTCATCCTGGCTTCAATGCACTGTTTTAGTAAGTGCCAGGTATCACTTGCTCACATGCTCCTGGATGCTTCGCTGCAGGTGTTGCGGCACCCCAGGGCTTCACACCCTGCATGGCACGTGGGAGAACCCCCTCAAATATTCTCCTGAAATCACACATCTCAGGCTCAGCAACAAACACAACCAACTCACCCTCCAGGGGGTGGCTCCTGCTGCTTGGGTTTGTGGGACAGGCATTGACAGGTCCAACCACGAGTTCTTAAAACACACCTCCAGGTCCTGAAAACCCTGTGGGCAATCCTGCACGCTCCATGCTGGGGCTTAGATGTGACACAGATGGCTTATATTGAGGTTTACATGGAAGTTCTGTGCCGTTTACTGAGGGATTTTGGGACTGGAATTGCCAGGAGGCAAGGTGCCCAGCGGGGGTCGGGTGACCGGGCTGGGAGCTGGATGTCTTTTTTGGAGTAACACATGATGGGCATTAGACAGGCATGTCCAGGCTGGTGCAGCGGCATGCCAACGCCGGCTGACCTTTGGGTAAGGACTTCGGTGAGCTGGAAGGGCAGCACCATTCTGCATGCAAACAGTTAAATGAGTGCTTTCCAATACAAATCATAGTTTTATGACTCCAGTGTGTGAGATCTAACCCCTTCCAGCAGAGCAAGGGGAGAGACAGCAGATATCAGACTGCATCTCATTTCTGAACTACCTTCCCATGCCTCATGCACAACACACGTCTGCACTTCATTTAGAGAAAAAGGGTTCAGGAGCATCACGTTCCCTGCTGGATAGCCAGGCCAGGGGCAGGTGGTGCATCATGAATAGTCCCCAGAGAAGGTCTGGGGCATACAGAAGGCAAAAAATAACATGTAAAAGAGTTTGGGGTATATTATGTCTTCAACAATATGGAAAAAAACAGAATCAACCATTTCTTGTGTCACTGTCAAGTTCAGTGGTTGATGCTGGTGTAGATAGAGGTTGTGCAATCAATCCTCTGATGAGAAAGGAAATCAAGTTTATTTAAACATAATACATCTGGCAGTGCTAGAGTTAAAAGCAACGCCTCTCCAAGCGAAACCTTACCTGCCAGATGTAAAACCCCACCTGCCAGGCACTGCACATTTACCCTGATCCCACAAGCCTTCCCACGAGGAGTTTACATCCAAAGGGAGAGCATGTACCAGTCTTGTTCCCAGCTACTTATGTTAAAATACACACCCCTGTGATAAACAGCTGCGGTCCTGCAACAGCTGCGGTGGCGGCAGATGGAGCCCTGCCCGGAGAGGGGCAGCAGGCCCGGCATGACCGGCACGTACCCACCGTCCCCAGAAAGCCACCCCCGGGCCAGTGGCACCGCGCTCTGCAGGGCACAGCTCCATGCCAGCAGCGTCAGCTGGGTGCTGGGCTGGAAAGTCAGCGCCTGGGATAGTCCCATCTTAAATATAGAAGGGTCTTCTGGAAGATAAATAAATAAGTAAATAAATTTTAAAAAGTAGATTTAAGGGTGTTTTGCTGTGTGTTTCTTTAGTAATTCAGTCAGCGGAGCACCTGGAGGTGAAACCAGGGTTTTAGAAACTCTTATGTAACTAGAAAACTTATCTTTTAGCTGGAATTATTTTAAGTTCTGTGATACTTACCAATTTAATAGTAGCAGTTTGTGGGATGCAAGGGGGGCGGGGGTCGACAACATGTATAATTACCTAATGTAAGGTTTTAAGAGGCATAACTTCATGCAGTCAGCGTGAGGCAGCTAAAGATGCCTCAGAGACCCCTGTCCCACCGGAGCGTCCTGTCAGAAGAAATCCAAGTGGCCACGCTCTCCCCGGAGTGGGGGATTTACATCCTTCTCGGGTGAAGCTGCCCGTGCTCTAGCGAAGGGAGATGAGCCTCCGGAGGGCGCTCGGGTGACACACAGAGACACGCGTGGGACAGGCAGCATCTTCCCCGTATCGCTCCATCCCAGGCGCCGCTAGGGAAGCAGCGTGGGGGGATGCAGCGTGGTGCCGACGGCGGGGTAAAATCAGCTTTTTCAGCCAGCTTTTCCGCTGGCCCTCGTGGGAAAAGGAAAATTAACGCTCAGCCGGGGGAATGGGGTGCCGGTACCGGAGGCGGGGCAGCGCTGCCCGGGGACGGGACGGTGCCAGGAGGGCGGCAGGCGCCCGAAAGGCACCCGCGCCGTCCCATGCCCGTGGTGGGGGCACCTCGGACCGCGGCCACCCTCCGCCGGGAGGTGGCAGCTCGCAGCGGCGGCAGCCCTGCCTCCGCGGCCGCGCACCCCACCCGCTCCCGCCCCCGGGTCCCCGGGGGTGCCGGGAACAGTCGTTCCCCGTCATTGGGGCAGGAGGCGGGGCCCGCGCCGTATAAGAAGGGACCGAGCGGGCGTTTCACTCCCAGGTCCTGAGACGCCTTGTCCCATCCCCGCCTCCTACCGCTGCTCACGGCGTGACCCGAGCCCGGATCGGCCCCCTCGGGGAGGCGACGGCGGGACTACAGCGGCAGCGCCGGTGTCACCCAGCAGTAGCGGCGGCAGCGGTGCGAGCAGCGGCAGCCCCGCTCCCACCTGCCCGTGACAGAGGCTGGAGCTGCGACCGTCGCGGAGCGGCGTTTGGTGCCCGCGCTCCGGAGCCCCCGCGCCGCGGCCGTGCGGTGCCGCGTCCCGCTCGCCGATGAGCGCCGCCGCTCTCTACAGCCTGGACTCCCCGGCATGTTATAAGAGCTGGTGCCTGGAACCCGCCAACTTCTACGACGCCAAGGTGGGCAGCGGCGGCGGGCCGGGTCCCGCCTGCAAGCCGGGGGCCCGCGGCGGCTGCGGGATGAGCGGCGAGGAGACGGGGGGCGGCCTGGGGGGCAGCGGCACCAACCTGGCGGAGCTGAGCGCCGCCGCCCCGGCCATGTACGAGGACGAGAGCGCCATCGACTTCAGCTCCTACATTGACTCCATGTCTGCCGTGCCCAACCTGGAGCTCTGCAACGACGAGCTCTTCGCCGACCTCTTCAACAGCAACCACAAGCCCGAGCGGGGCGGGGAATACGGCGAGTACTTGCCACCGGGCGGCGGCGCCGGCCGCGACCCCGCCAAGGACCTCGGCGCTGCCATGACCACCCTGCTGGGCTCCGAGCCCCGCACCGCCTCCTCCTCCTCCTCCTCCTCTTCCTCCTCCTCCTTCTCCTCCCGCGGCGCTCTGAAGCAGGAGCCGGACTGGAGCGACAGCGACCTCTCCTCCTCGCTGCTGCCCTCGCAAATCGCCACCTGCGCCCAGACCATCATGAACCTGAGCGGGCAGCCCACGCCGCCCACGTCCCCCGAGCCGCCGGGCAGCAGCTCCCCCTCCAGCTGCAGCACCCGCTCGCCGGGCCCCGCCGCCGCCGCCGCCGTGCCCGGGCCGGCGCAGGGCGTCCCGCCGCCCGCCGCCGCCGGGGGCAAGGAGCGGGGCGGCAAGAAGTGCGTGGACAGGTTTAGCCCCGAGTACCGGCAGCGCCGGGAGCGCAACAACATCGCCGTGCGCAAGAGCCGCGACAAGGCGAAGCGGCGCAACCAGGAGATGCAGCAGAAGCTGCTGGAGCTTTCGGCCGAGAACGAGAAGCTGCACAAGAAGATCGAGCAGCTCACCCGGGACTTGACCAGCCTCCGGCACTTCTTCAAGCAGCTGCCCAGCGCCTCCTTCCTGCAGCCCGGCTCGGGCACCGACTGCCGGTAACCTAGGGGGGGAGCGGGACGGAGAGACGGACTCCGGGAGACGGTGGATAAATACCTCAGAGGGCCGTGCCGAGCCTTGCCGGGCCGTGCAGCGGCGCCCCGGGCCGGGCCGGGCGCGGCAGGGGCGCGGAGCCGCGGCGGGACCTGCCGGCCCGCGGCCGCGCTCAGAGTGCGGCGGCGACGTGGAGCGATGCCTGGGTCTTTCACCACGAAACTTGCGAAAAAGGGAAAAAAAGCTAAATATATTATTTTTTTTTCTTCTCTCCCCTTAAATTATTTTTGTAATGGTAGTTTTCGTCTTTTCTACATTTTACTCATACCGATGCAGCTATGGTACATCTGTTAAAATGATTCAAAATCCCATGTATTTTAGACAGTAGAATTGAAAAAAAAAAAAAAAAAAAAGACTGAGCATGCTCAACCTTTTATATCAATTTTTACAGCATTTCTAAGAATAAAGAAAAGCATTTTAAATCAACCCTGCTCTCGTTTGCTCTGTGTCATGACAGCAACAAGGGCTGGGCTGGCGGCGGGGACAGCTGTGGGAGGGAGCTGAACACGGGCGGGGAACACGGCGAGAGGGTCCCAGGGGCCGAGAGGGGAGCTGAGGGCAAGCGCGGGGCGAGGGGCGCTGCGTTACTTCCCAAAGCATCCAGATAGAGATGCAGGGGTGGGAACGACCGTGAGAGCCCCGGGCCGCGGGGGTTGTGAAGTCTGCTCCCCCCGGAGCCGCATCACTGAGCCGGAGTGCTGAGTCAGGGGTTGCCGTGGCGCTGGTGGGACCGAGCAGCTGCAAAGCCAGACTGTTCTGTGACCAGGCCTCTGCCAGAAATACCGTATTAAAATAATAATAATAAAAAAAACTGCATAGGACTACCTGAACACTATTAAAACAATACCACTAGTTAAAATTCCTGTTGGAAAAACTTCCAAGGGGTTTCTATTCCAGATAATGCAAATGTTGCACCTACACTAACATGTTCCAGAGCTGGGACCAGCTGTCCCAGAGGTGTTGGTGCTCCCTCAGGCTTCAGCCCACTGCAGGAGCTGGACACTTTCGCTGATCCTGGCTAGTGAGAGTGAGAGTGGGTAACTGCTGCTCATCACAGAGTCAATGGTCACAGACTTTCACTGATCCCTGCTAGTAACAGTGGCAAGGCTGCTGCTCATTGATGAGTGAGTGAACAGACAGATCACAGAAGATCAGGCAATTTGTCTAAATTTCAGTAGTGCAGCGTTAGAGCACCTACAGCATCTGTAGGGCACAGGCAGAAAAATGGCCTGACACAACGAGCACATCCAGCTTCCTCAGAGACTCAAGTCTCAAGCTTTGAAGGGGTAGCCCCAGTCTCACATACAGACCCCTACACAGGAACGGGTTGTGTCATCTCCTTTTTCCTTACAAGGAGGCAGATAAGAGACTGAAATGCTTGGAGGAGGTGGGGGGAAAAAAGGGGAATTCAAAAGCTGGGTTATTCCTTTAGTAACTGTGACAGCCATAAGAGTTTTCACTATTGGCCTGAGCTGCAGAAATGACCAGTGTGGCAAGTTTGCTGTTCCTTTTCTGCTGTTTAATCACATACAGGACCTGCACAAAACCAATCATTCCTCCTCCTCTGAGGGGCTTTTAAACACTCTGAAAGAGTAAGGGGAAAAAAAACCATGCAGTCTCTAATTCTTATATTAATCCTTGCAATGCACACAGAGGAAGATTTTGGCATTTATCTGATCTGTAGTCTCCACGGTTTGTGTGAGGGTAGTTGCGTGGCCTGCAACGCAGTTTGCTCCTTACCCATAAAAGAAATTATAATGAAACACCCGCTTTGTGGGAAGCTACAGATAACATACAAACTTGTATGCTGAGAGACCAATTAGCTGTAAAACATTAACTTCATGTGTGTTCAAATCTCTGTCTTTACAACAACTATTGCAAAGTGATAACTCAGAATTCACGCACCACGCAGCACTTTGCAGCGGGTCTGGGATACACTGATAAAACTCAACTTAAACCAACATTCGCTGCCCATAGCAAGGCATTTATTTCAAAAATATCAGTAAAATATTTTCCATTGACGCATAATAAATACAGAATTATTTAAAAAATCACAACCATTCAAAACTTCCAGAAAAAGATGTTTTACATTACATAACAGCAAACACAACAAAGAACTGTATTCTTAGGTTCTGCACTGATCAGAAAATGAAGAGTTCAGAAAGTTGAACAATATATGGATATTTTCTTCAGTGTTAGCACAACGTGCTTTATAAATCACAGTTTTAATAAACTATCTTAATGCTTATCACACTTGCATTATACATTATCTGTGGCACTAGTTAACAGATAATCACATTACAAAGTCCACAGATACTATAATAGCTGTCTAGAGTTCAACTTTGTCTTGCTGCAGCTTCCAGAAGAACAATTTCCTCCAGTGCAACACAGTTGGGGTGACTGGTTACGGAGTGGACGTAGCAGTTCAGTAACCCCACCTCCTTTCCCAGCACGCTCTGCACCTCGTAAGTCTGCAGGAATAAAAGCATGGTGAGTAAAACAAACAGCGCTGGACATTCTGTTCTAGGCAGCATTCAGCTGGGAAGATGCAGCATGCAAGATCTTCTTCCAAAAGACAATTTTTTTAAAGAACTCGAAAAGTGCATTAGACTAATGGAAAAAATGAATATATTAGATTTTCAATCATTAGATCACACTCCTGTCTCAGTTGCTGCCCTACCAGGCTTTAAAAATGAGCTGTTTAAAATAGAAAAAAGTTGCTGTGACTTTGAACTCAGTTTTGCTGAAGCATAACCTGCACATGCTCCCTTTATCTTCCTTTCTGACACCTGCAGGACTTCATGCGTGCTGGCAATGCATATATACATACCATACATTGACTACCTGTGCTAGCTGATCCACTAAAGGAAAACACATTTTGTAACCCTTCTTACACTCCTCCCTCTCCCCTCTTTTAACTTTTTATTGTTCATACCACCAGCAGCACCAACACAGTCCCTCCTGTTTAATGATCTGACCACATTTCACCCAGGAGTTGTGCCTGAGCGAATATGCAGAGGCTGTGTTCTGCGTGGAGGAGAGGGATGCAAGGCTGGCATGGCTGCACTAAGAGGAGACAGCATGTTAACACATGAACTGGTAAGATTCATAGCTGATATTTCCCTTGAGAGGGTATCTCAGGCGGCAGGTTCACATCCATTCCTTTCCTTAACAGGCCTTGCCTAAAACGAGCCTCTGGCCGTGCCCTGCCTTCATCTGCACGGTGCTTCTCTACAGGTATGTGATACCCACGGCTGTTGCCTGGTTCAAGGTATAAACAATCCTTTTTCTATTTTTTTTTCCTAAATTATTTTTACCCCAGACCGGTTCTGCAGTCCAGTTCACTGTGCAGCTGCACAAACAACTCTACTGGTGTAACAGAAGGGCTGCCACAAGGTGAGGAACAAGTGGCCAGGGCCAGTGACGGCTAAAACCAACCTCCCTACCAAAACAGTTAATTGCAAAGCTACACCCTTAGAAACTTTAGCAGCACTTGCAAAAAAAATGCCACCTCAAGTGGTATTTCTTGTGACTAATCTTTATCCCTGTGTTTCAGCCAGGGAAGAAAAAAAATCTGAGTTGCCAGACTTTTAAATACTGGCATTATACACACTGAAAATGAAAAAAAGAGGTTGTTTGAATTCTAATAACTCGAAAAAGAATGTTTTGCCAGTCTGTAACCAAACCAGACACATCCTGTAAAACTCAGCAAGACTTAACTGCTATTAAAGGAGCAAACACATTTTGCAAATTTCTTGTATCTCTTTGCTTAAATGAAATATACACCCTTCTCCAGCATAAGAAAATAATTTATTATTTCAGAGTAATTTTCCACTTTAAATAGTACCCACAAATCCACTAAAAGCATGGAGCACGTAATAGGAAAATGGTGGAAAACTTGTAAGACAGGGAAAGTAAACTGACCCCAGTACATATCACCTATCTGAAGATATTTAACTGGGACGATTAAACAAGACAACAAACTGACCTTTGTTCCTGTTCACGTGCAAGGGAGAGGGAAAATCTTGGAATCCTAATTGGGCTTAATGACTCTCTGAAGGCTGCTGAGCATCCAGCAGCCAATGCCAGCCAGGCACCTACCCATGTGCCTCCCTCACCCACAATAAATCTGGGTCACTGTGCCAAGTGTCAGGGTTCTTCTGATATCTCAGATTAAAGGAATAACTACATCACGATTACATAAACTGTACTTCAGCCCATGGATCTCCACGGCTCATGTGTGTTTCATTCATACAATTATGAAGTAATATGTTGCACACATTTTGCAAATTCTTCTACTATTTCCACCTGCCAGTACTTTCAGTGTCATGCTGTTACAAAGTGGTTGTGGTTTACAGGATTTAGATGCCCAGACCCAAAAGGTGGGATGCTTGGCTGTCCTTGGATCCTCAGCTGGATGAGCTGGAGTCAAGTCCAGCACTGCCTGTGGCAGCTCTGAGTGCTGTTTGCAGGTAGCTCTGCAGATCCACAGCTGAGCTGGAGCTACACAGCCCATCTCCAGCATCCTCCTTCTGAAAAGTCTGATGAGATGGCAGGGCATCAGCAGCTGGAAGGTGGGATTGCCAAAGGGCACAGCCCACTCAAATCACAGCCTGGACATGGGAAAAAAAATCATTTCACTTGTAGTGAAATCTCTTACAACTCCTAGTGCAGTTCTGAAGTGAACTGCCTGGAAAGTCAGAGTCTCCATCACGAGAGATTTTCAAGACCCTGCCACCAAAAGTCATGGCTGACCTGTCAACACATCAGTACTCTGCCAGTACATTAGGTTCTGTAGTTTAACTTTCTTTGGTCAGCATTCATTATACCTACCCCATCCTCACTGGCTGAGGACATCAGGAGAGAAGAGATTGTCCTTTGCAACAGCTGGAATGAGAAAATTCACAGGTTTTGTTCATGACAAAAATCTTAAGTGTGCAAAGATGTTCTGTATGCAGCCACATAGAACAAAGATTTATCATTTTAATATCAAACAGTTTTGTTTCTCTGGCCAAGAAAGCAGAGGAGAGGTGACACAAAAGATTTTCAAAATGGAAGTCTAAAAACACACATTCCTTTTAGACTGTGTAGACTGCTGTTTCCAAAGGCCCAACCTAACAAATCCCTCCATCTGGGCCACAGAACAGTTTGTAAACCTCAGGGTGAACTCAACAGTTGCACTATTTGATCAAGATCTGGGAACTGGGTTCTTAGCCCAATGAAACACAAGCTTAGTATTAGATTAAATTATGGGATAGTCTTACATATTTTAATTTGTCTGACAGGACTGTTCATAGAATTGTGGCTTAGAATGTGTCTACACATCTAGTCTCACTGCACCCTGATGCACCAATGCTTATTTCACGCCATACCTTTACTTTCACTGTGCTTTGAGATCGGGAGGGACAACTCAAGAAGACTTCCAGCTGCATTTTCAAAACTGGTGTTGTGACAACTTCAGAGCACTGGTTGCAATACAGCAATTCCCTGAAACACACAAAATAATGATGGAAAAGCAAGAGAAATGAACAAGCTATCAGTCATAAATCAAAAGAAATAAAACTCTAATTAGTGTATTCTCTAAAATACTTTGCTGGTAGACTTTTAGTAGCAAAGCCCTGGTAGAGATTCAGTTGATAATAGCAAATAGAACTCTTCTGTTGGTAGTAACTCTCCTGGAGGACCTAAACTCTTCTGGCAAAAGGATCTTCCTTTTGTAATTTCTGGCAGCATGGAGAGCAGTTGCTATTTATAGTTACCCCACTTAAGCAAATATTAATCTTATAATCTCCTAAAAGTTATGGCAAAACAAAATTTGTAGTATAGATTTGGCCAAAGTGAATTATTGACTTAGGCCCTCATTCAGCAAACGTTCAATGTCTTCTGTGCACACTTAAGTCATACACAAAATTAAGCTCAGCTATAAGTTCTTGTTGGAAGCACTTCTTAAACAAATATTGATACTTCATTTGTTCTCCAAATGAAGCAAAAGTGTCCTTCACAGGTGAGATACTTTTTAAACTGGACTACTCTACTATGTGAACATAGACACATTCTTATTTTTTGCCTGACAGTATAATACAGGACACCTGGTTTTGATTTTCAGCCTTTTTTGTACAACAAAGCATAAAGGGCAAATCTTCTCATCTTTAGGAAAATATTATTTGTTTCAATAAGATCAACCCAACTTCTTATGCTTTTTGTAAGCTTTTTCAGAAGAATTCCTTCCCTTCCCCTTCCCCCCCCCCACCTCCCTCCCTCCCTCCCTCCCTCCCTCCCTTCCTTCCGTCCTTCCGCCACTTCCTTCCTTCCCCCACTTCCTTCCTCCCGCCACTTCCTTCCGCCGCTTCCTTCCTTCCTTCCGTCACTTCCTTCCGCCACTTCCTTCCTCCCGCCCCTTCCTCCCGCCACTTCCCTCCCCCCCTTCCTTCCTTCCGCCACTTCCCTCCTTCCGCCCCTTCCTTCCTTACTTCCGCCACTTCCTCCCACCACTTCCTCCCGCCACTTCCTTCCTTCCGCCACTTCCTTCCTTCCTTCCGCCACTTCCTTCCTTCCGCCACTTCCTTCCTTCCGCCACTTCCTTCCGCCACTTTCTTCCTTCCGCCACTTCCTTCCTTCCGCCACTTCCTTCCTTCCTTCCTTCCTTCCTTCCTTCCTTCCTTCCTTCCTTCCTTCCTTCCTTCCTTCCTTCCTTCCTTCCTTCCTTCCTTCCGCCACTTCCTTCCTTCCTTCCTTCCTTCCTTCCTTCCTTCCTTCCTTCCCTTCCTTCCGCCACTTCCTTCCTTCCTTCCTTCCTTCCTTCCTTCCTTCCTTCCTTCCTTCCTTCCTTCCTTCCTTCCTTCCTTCCTTCCTTCCTTCCTTCCTTCCTTCCTTCCTTCCTTCCTTCCTTCCTTCCTTCCTTCCTTCCTTCCTTCCTTCCTTCCGCCACTTCCTTCCTTCCTTCCTTCCTTCCTTCCGCCACTTCCTTCCTTCCTTCCTTCCGCCACTTCCTTCCTTCCTTCCTTCCTTCCTTCCTTCCGCCTTCCTTCCTTCCTTCCTTCCTTCCTTCCTTCCTTCCTTCCGACACTTCCTTCCTTCCTTCCTTCCTTCCTTCCTTCCTTCCTTCCTTCCTTCCTTCCCTCCCTTCCTTCCCTCCTTCCTTCCTTCCTTCCTTCCTTCCTTCCTTCCTTCCTTCCTTCCTTCCTTCCTTCCTTCCTTCCTTCCTTCCTTCCTTCCTTCCTTTCCTTCCGCCACTTCCTTCCTTCCGCCACTTCCTTCCTTCCTTCCTCCTTCCTTCCTTCCTTCCTTCCTTCCTTCCTTCCTTCCTTCCTTCCTTCCTTCCTTCCTTCCTTCCTTCCTTCCTTCCTTCCTTCCTTCCTTCCTTCCTTCCTTCCTTCCTTCCTTCCTTCCTTCCTTCCTTCCTTCCTTCCTTCCTTCCTTCCTTCCTTCCTTCCTTCCTTCCTTCCTTCCTTCCTTCCGCCACTTCCTTCCAACACTTCCTTCCTTCCTTCCTTCCTTCCTTCCTTCCTTCCTTCCTTCCTTCCTTCCTTCCTTCCTTCCTTCCTTCCTTCCTTCCTTCCTTCCTTCCTTCCTTCCTTCCTTCCTTCCTTCCTTCCTTCCTTCCTTCCTTCCTTCCTTCCTTCCTTCCTTCCTTCCTTCCGCCACTTCCTCCCTTCCTTCCTTCCTTCCTTCCTTCCTTCCTTCCATCCTTCCTTCCGCCACTTCCTTCCGCCACTTCCTTCTTTCCGCCACTTCCTTCCTTCCTTCCGCCACTTCCTTCCTTCCTTCCCTCCTTCCTTCCGCCACTTCCTTCCTTCCTTCCTTCCTTCCTTCCTTCCTTCCTTCCTTCCTTCCTTCCTTCCTTCCTTCCTTCCTTCCTTCCTTCCTTCCTTCCTTCCTTCCTTCCTTCCTTCCTTCCTTCCTTCCTTCCTTCCTTCCTTCCGCCACTTCCTTCCTTCCTTCCTTCCTTCCTTCCGCCACTTCCTTCCTTCCGCCACTTCCTTCCTTCCGCCACTTCCTTCCTTCCGCCACTTCCTTCCTTCCTTCCGCCACTTCCTTCCTTCCTTCCGCCACTTCCTTCCTTCCGCCACTTCCTTCCTTCCTTCCTTCCGCCACTTCCTTCCTTCCTTCCGCCACTTCCTTCCTTCCTTCCGCCACTTCCTTCCTTCCTTCCTTCCTTCCTTCCGCCACTTCCTTCCTTCCTTCCGCCACTTCCTTCCTTCCTTCCTTCCTTCCTTCCTTCCTTCCTTCCTTCCTTCCTTCCTTCCTTCCTTCCTTCCTTCCTTCCTTCCTTCCTTCCTTCCTTCCTTCCTTCCTTCCTTCCTTCCGCCACTTCCTTCCTTCCGCCACTTCCTTCCTTCTTTCCTTCCTTCCTTCCGCCACTTCCTTCCTTCCTTCCGCCACTTCCTTTCGCCACTTCCTTCCTTCCTTCCTTCCTTCCTTCCTTCCTTCCGCCACTTCCTTCCGCCACTTCCTTCCGCCACTTCCTTCCTTCCTTCCTTCCTTCCTTCCTTCCTTCCTTCCTTCCTTCCTTCCTTCCTTCCTTCCTTCCTTCCTTCCTTCCTTCCTTCCTTCCTTCCTTCCTTCCTTCCTTCCTTCCTTCCGCCACTTCCTTCCGCCACTTCCTTCCGCCACTTCCTTCCGCCACTTCCTTCCTTCCGCCACTTCCTTCCTTCCGCCACTTCCTTCCTTCCGCCACTTCCTTCCTTCCTTCCTTCCTTCCTTCCTTCCTTCCTTCCTTCCTTCCTTCCTTCCTTCCTTCCTTCCTTCCTTCCTTCCTTCCTTCCTTCCTTCCTTCCTTCCTTCCTTCCTTCCGCCACTTCCTTCCGCCACTTCCTTCCTTCCTTCCTTCCTTCCTTCCTTCCTTCCGCCACTTCCTTCCTTCCGCCACTTCCTTCCTTCCTTCCTTCCTTCCTTCCGCCACTTCCTTCCTTCCGCCACTTCCTTCCTTCCTTCCGCCACTTCCTTCCTTCCTTCCGCCACTTCCTTCCTTCCTTCCTTCCTTCCTTCCTTCCTTCCTTCCTTCCTTCCTTCCTTCCTTCCTTCCTTCCTTCCTTCCTTCCTTCCTTCCTTCCTTCCTTCCTTCCTTCCTTCCTTCCTTCCTTCCTTCCTTCCTTCCTTCCTTCCTTCCTTCCTTCCTTCCTTCCGCCACTTCCTTCCTTCCGCCACTTCCTTCCTTCCTTCCTTCCTTCCTTCCTTCCGCCACTTCCTTCCGCCACTTCCTTCCGCCACTTCCTTCCTTCCTTCCTTCCTTCCTTCCTTCCTTCCTTCCTTCCTTCCTTCCTTCCTTCCTTCCTTCCTTCCTTCCTTCCTTCCTTCCTTCCTTCCTTCCTTCCTTCCTTCCTTCCTTCCTTCCTTCCTTCCTTCCTTCCTTCCTTCCTTCCGCCACTTCCTTCCTCCACTTCCTTCCGCCACTTCCTTCCGCCACTTCCTTCCTTCCTCCACTTCCTTCCTTCCGCCACTTCCTTCCTTCCGCCTCTTCCTTCCTTCCTTCCGCCACTTCCTCCCGCCACTTCCTTCCGCCACTTCCTTCCGTCACTTCCTTCCTTCCTTCCTTCCTTCCTTCCTTCCTTCCTTCCTTCCTTCCTTCCTTCCTTCCTTCCTTCCTTCCTTCCTTCCTTCCTTCCTTCCTTCCTTCCTTCCTTCCTTCCTTCCTTCCTTCCTTCCTTCCTTCCTTCCTTCCGCCACTTCCTTCCGCCACTTCCTTCCTTCCGCCACTTCCTTCCTTCCTTCCGCCCCTTCCTTCCTTCCTTCCTTCCTTCCTTCCGCCACTTCCTTCCGCCACTTCCTTCCGCCACTTCCTTCCGCCACTTCCTTCCGCCACTTCCTTCCGCCACTTCCTTCCTTCCTTCCGCCACTTCCTTCCTTCCTTCCGCCACTTCCTTCCTTCCGCCACTTCCTTCCTTCCGCCACTTCCTTCCGCCACTTCCTTCCGCCACTTCCTTCCTTCCTTCCTTCCTTCCTTCCGCCACTTCCTTCCTTCCTTCCTTCCTTCCTTCCTTCCTTCCTTCCTTCCTTCCTTCCTTCCTTCCTTCCTTCCTTCCTTCCTTCCTTCCTTCCTTCCTTCCTTCCTTCCTTCCTTCCTTCCTTCCTTCCTTCCTTCCTTCCTTCCTTCCTTCCTTCCGCCACTTCCTTCCGCCACTTCCTTCCGCCACTTCCTTCCGCCACTTCCTTCCGCCACTTCCTTCCTTCCTTCCGCCCCTTCCTTCCTTCCTTCCTTCCTTCCGCCACTTCCTTCCGCCACTTCCTTCCGCCACTTCCTTCCGCCACTTCCTTCCGCCACTTCCTTCCTTCCTTCCGCCACTTCCTTCCTTCCTTCCTCCCTTCCTTCCTTCCGCCACTTCCTTCCTTCCGCCACTTCCTTCCGCCACTTCCTTCCTTCCTTCCGCCCCTTCCTTCCTTCCTTCCTTCCTTCCGCCACTTCCTTCCGCCACTTCCTTCCGCCACTTCCTTCCGCCACTTCCTTCCGCCACTTCCTTCCTTCCTTCCGCCACTTCCTTCCTTCCTTCCGCCACTTCCTTCCTTCCGCCACTTCCTTCCTTCCGCCACTTCCTTCCGCCACTTCCTTCCGCCACTTCCTTCCTTCCTTCCTTCCTTCCTTCCTTCCTTCCTTCCTTCCTTCCTTCCTTCCTTCCTTCCTTCCTTCCTTCCTTCCTTCCTTCCTTCCTTCCTTCCTTCCTTCCTTCCTTCCTTCCTTCCTTCCTTCCTTCCTTCCTTCCTTCCTTCCTTCCTTCCTTCCTTCCTTCCTTCCTTCCTTCCTTCCTTCCTTCCTTCCGCCACTTCCTTCCGCCACTTCCTTCCGCCACTTCCTTCCGCCACTTCCTTCCGCCACTTCCTTCCTTCCGCCACTTCCTTCCTTCCTTCCGCCCCTTCCTTCCTTCCTTCCTTCCTTCCGCCACTTCCTTCCGCCACTTCCTTCCGCCACTTCCTTCCGCCACTTCCTTCCGCCACTTCCTTCCTTCCTTCCGCCACTTCCTTCCTTCCTTCCTCCACTTCCTTCCTTCCGCCACTTCCTTCCTTCTGCCACTTCCTTCCGCCACTTCCTTCCTTCCTTCCGCCACTTCCTTCCTTCCTTCCTTCCTTCCTTCCGCCACTTCCTCTCCCCCCTTCTCCACTCTGACTGCTCTTATCCTCGGGTTTTTATTGCACCAGGTATCTCACGCTCTGTAAGCACAAGCTGGCTAGGCAGCTGCAGGGGAGGCTGTCCAAAATTATGTCAGTGACTGACATAGGTTCCGAATTTCAGGTGGCAACAGGTCCTGTGGGATCAGCCTTCACATTCAGGACAGACATACTGCCAGAATTATCCAACATTCTTTTTAGAAAGGTGACTAATTTAAAAGTTCTGAAATGCAACTCTTTCATACTTAAACAAATTGTAGCAGAGTCAAGTATAAAAATGAGGTGAATTTGGGATACACAGATTAAAAAGGTAAGACACACAAACACACGTACCTGCTTCTAAAAGAACTTAAAATCAGACCTGTAGTTTATGGGCATATTTATTAAAAGCAGTATTATAATACAGTGGGCTATGAAACCTTTATAAGCAGCATTTGCTTAAAAAAAAGCACAATAACTGCAAAATCAAACCTTTTCATATCTACTTGTATCTTTCTTAATATATTAATGTAATCTTGCAGGTTTTATCAGTTCATCAGCAATAAAAATACTACGTCGTAGCTCTAGGAAGGAGCAAAGTGCAGCCTGTGCCTGCAGGAATCATTGCATCACCTACTGCTCTTATGGCTACATCTACAAAACACCTGGAGTGCTCTGGAGCATGCTGACTCTCACCTGTCCTGGGGATACAGTTCCAACTTTCCATTGCCACATCTGTTGCATGTAGGCCAGGAGAAAGCAGTGCTCTCATTAACTCCAACAACAGTACCTGCAGAACATGGAATTCTTACAAAATGCTAACGTTAAGCCAGAAAACACAGTCACTCTTGGCTTCACAACAGCAGGTTTGAGCCTTTCTGACCCACAGCTTAAGACTTGTCAGAGCAAGAATCAGCTCTTCCAACAATCTCACTCCCTTTCTCCTTTGTCCCTGCAACTAGGGGTGAAAGTACAACAGTGTTACATTCTAAAAATACCAGAAAGTAGATAATTGACAATTAACTTTCCAAACAGGCTCAGTTCTTTTGGTTTGGATTTTAGTGCTTTTCTGATTTGTTTTTGCTTGTTTGCTTTCTTTCTGGTCCTCTGATGTTTTCTTGGCAATAAACAGTGATAAAAATCATCAGATCAAATTGCTTGATATTGATATTTAGAAAATACAAACCAATAAGAAGCCCCAATCCCTTCTGAAAACAACAATGCAGATTAAATTCCACTAACAATGGAGTTATTCTTCATTTATACAGATTTAACAGAGATTAGATCTGGCTCACACTCTTAAGTGTGTGCGTAAGAAGGGAATGCCAAAGATACTTAAGACTAATAAAAAGGGTCTTGCCACATTTGGCAAGAAAAAATATATTCAGAATTTTATGAGACGCCAATAAACAGTGTATTATATTTTATGGTAACAATATGCTGAAATTACGAGCATTATTTATAGAGAAAAATATTCACCTGTAAGAATGAAATTACACTAAAATAAAACCTCACTAGTACAACTGAAGTACAGACTTAAAAATCCAGCCTCTGTTAAGTAAGAATCTCACAGCTCTATACCACATTCAATAGAAGAAAGCCTTGGAGACTATGGAGCGTTTACAGTGTCTGGACTGTAAGACAGGGTGTTAATCCCTTGCTTTTCTGGTTCTCCTGGGACAAGGAGGGAGCTACACTTAAACAACAAAACTGTAATTTTCCTTGGGAATTCAAAGGACAGCGAGTCCAAAGATCTGGAAAGTTGCTTCTCAAATACAACATTTATGACCCAATTTCTAAGTGTACAACAAAACATCAGGCATTTCTCTGACAGAATAAGATATTCTATTTAACCACTTGGACTCTTAGAGGAATAATTTTGATTCTCCAGTGTTTGTGGTAAACCGGGAGTTTCCATGGGTATGTTTCTCTTTGAACGATGTGAATGCTGAATGGACTTAAATCCACTTGGTGGCTGCTCACCAGTGGTGTTCCCTTAGGCTCAGTATTTGGGCTAGTATAGTCCTGTTTAATATTTTAATAATCTGGATCAAGTCCACCCTCAGTGTGTTCACAGATGACACCAAGTTGGGAGGGAGTGTTGATCTGCTGGAGGGCAGGAAGGCTCTGCAGAGGGATCTGGACAGGCTGGATCAATGGGCTGAGGCCAGTGGTGTGAGGTTCAACAAGGCCAAATGACAGGTCTTGCACTTTGGTCACAACAACTCCAGGCAGCACCACAGGCTGGGGGGAAGAGTAGCTGGAAAGTGCCCCAATGGAAAAGGACCAGAGGATGCTTGTCAATAGCAGCTGGACATAAGCCAGAGTGTGCCCAGGTGGCCAAAAAGGCTGATGGCATCCTGGCCTGGATCAGCAATAGTGTGGCCAGCAGGATTAAAGAAGGGATCATCACTCTGTACTCAGCACTGGTGAGGCTGCACCTCGAGTCCGGTTCTAGATCCCTCACTCTAAAAAAGACATTGAGGCACTGGAGCAGGCCCAGAGAAGGGCAATGGAGCTGGGGAAGGGAAGCTGGGGATTTTTAGCCTGTGAAAAAGGAGGCTCAGAGGGAACCTCCTTTTCTACAACTTCTCTACAAACAAGGAGTTTGTAACCAGGCAGGAGTCGACTTCTTCTCCCAGGTAACAAGTGACAGCATGAGAGAAAATGGCCTAAAGTTATGCCAAGAGAGGTTTAGCTTTGATATTAGAAAGACTTTTTTCACTGAAAGGGTGGTCAAGCATTTAAACAGCTGCCAGGAAAGTGATGGAGTCCCCAACCCTGGAGGTATTTAAAAGACATGAAGGTGTGGCACTTGGGACATGGTTTAGTGGTGGAATTGGCAGTGCTGGGTTAATGGTTTGACTTGATGATCTTAAAGATCCCTTTCAGCCTAAATGACTGTATGATTCTATAATTTTATGATTCTTGTTCATCAAAAAGGTACCAGTTAGTTTGCTTCTTCATTAAAAAATAATTTTAAAACCAAAACAAATTCCCTTTCTCTCTAAGCCTTTTCACTTTCTCCCAGCTGTGTGCCATATTGCAACTGCAAGATGCCACTGCAAGTATATTTGAAGAAAATCAGCCAGGATCAAACTGATGAGATTATGTCTAGTGGAGAAGATTATCTTGATGATAATGTAGAGTTCCCCTGAGAAAACCACCAGACATCACTGAAGTCAGACCAACTCAAAGCAGCAACAGGTGTAGTAATCCAGTGACAGCCTTGTGCACCCTATACACAAAGTGATTTCTCAAGCTTAGTATGCTGAACTGCTGCACATCTTTTTGAAGACTCTAGATTTTGCTTCACATACACAAACTTTTTGGATATTCTCACAAAATCCTTTAAATGAAAATGCACATAGCCAAAAAATGATTTTTACCTCTAGTCTATTTTTAAGGGTTGTGGCTGGCATGTTTAAGAAGAGATTGACAATAGGACAACACCTGGAAAAGCAGATCTGTCACGTGGAATGCCAAGGGGGTTGAAGTTGGTTGAAACAATTAAAACATGGAGGTGTTGTTTCGGACTTTCCTCCCCCCCCACAGTCAGTTATCCTGATTAATGGGACAGGAAACACAAAACTTCAATCAAAAAAGGAAACCTAGGTAAACTGACTGACCTCATTTTAGTCCCACTGTTAAGTGGAAAACTGAAATTTCCCCACACGCCTGAGTAAAGGCTTAAATATGAAAATAACCAACGTCAAAATTCAATCACTGTTGGTGAGTCATATACTAGACAAACAGCATTAATCAAATAATATCTCCACATATCATATGTGGTATAGACTACGCAGAATTTGCTCAAAGCATGATTAAGAGAAAAAACTGTTCTGTGCCATATAAACTACCAACATTTAAGTCATCCTGACTGCTACTTTACAGCAAAAAGAGGTTAGAAATTACCTTGCAATGCATAGTGATAAGAAAATTAACCTATTGACTCTAAGATCACAGGTGAAAACCACAGATTCATCTTGCAATGAAGAATGAACTTTTCATTAGAAAGGAACCACAGGTTTTCACTCATCTGTTGAAGAGTAACACACTCCATTATCCCAGAGCTGGTATGACTGAACTTCCCTGAAACAAGAATTTCTGACAAACCCATTACATCTGCTTGGACAGGAATATTTTCTATTTTGATGGGGAAGGAACCTCTGAAGAACATTCAGTCCAGAGCTGTACCAAGTTGCTCAGGGCCAAGCTTTAAGTGGGAGCTTGGACTGGCAGAACTTCAGATGTTCCTTCCAAATGAGCAGGAGGGCACACTCCTTCAAGAAGTGCTAGACAAAGCCTTTGCAGCCTCTTTGCTAGGTGGGAGAATGCCACTGTGCAACACACATAGGTGACCAAAAGTACAAGAAATGAGAGGATGCACAAAGTAAAAGAATGAATGAGGTAATAACTGCTTCTCATTGAAAGCCAGACCCACAACCCTCTGACTTAGGAGACAAGAGAGTGACTGAATTTTAGAGATGATACACCTCCCTCCATGTGTTACTCAAACAAAAATTTATTCTCCCACCAACAAAGTAGGGTCAATGCAAATTAGTTTCATTAGTTCAGGAGAAAGATGTAGGCACTGACTAATTGAAGCCCAAAACAGTGGATATATTTCTTGAATGCTATTAAATTATTTCAGTACACACAAAAGCGAGAGTTTTCATCTATATATTGCAGCAACGTAAGTATAAAGATTTATTTTGTATTCTATGTTGCTATTCAGGTGTGGGAACATACTGATAACAGCCACCCTGCACAAACTCCAGATTAAACAAGACAAGGTTGTAAGATTAATTTCTCCTTTTGTCATTCTTCTATCTGTAATACAGGGCAGGCAAAGCATGACATCTCCCATGTGTGTAAAGTAAGTACTCGTTTACACAACGGATCACAAAGGCGTACTTTCTTTGCTCTACTGGAAAAAAAAAGGACAGATATGTTTCCTTTATCCTATTATAAACACTGTCAACAAGAAAAAAGAAGACAGACACTACTCATGAGCACAAAATTAACAGCAGAGAAGTGACAATTAGTGGCAATTCTTAACATAATTACTGGAGAGGTTAAAAAAAAAAAGTTAAAAAGTATTTCACATCCAGTGACAGAAATATCTTTCAAGTAGCTGTATCAATGCAAGATGTACATAACAACCAAGGCTTTGAGTGAAATGCCTCTAGTTGTGCTTGGTTTTCATTATGCGCTGTTCAACATTTATCACTGCAAGGTGCTTACTAATTAATCACAAAGACATTGCTAAGTTGTGGCTCTACCATAGCAGCAGGTATGTTTAGTAAAGGCTTTGCTTGGTTTCAAACTGTGTTCTCAGACTGTCATATTATAGCTGAATAATTAACTAAAACCCCATAATTTCTTGTAATTTTAAAGTTAATTTCAAATGCTCCAGTGAATACTTGAAGGTGTAAATGCAAAAGTGTATCAAGAATTTTCAGCAAGGGCTACAGGAATAATACAAGTTAAATTAAGGAAGGAAATAGCCTTGGTTGTTGGGCTTTTAAGGACTATTTCTCATAGGCACTGTACCACTGGGAGGTTTAAGAAGCTGTCTGGATAAAGCATTAGAAAATACACAGTAGAGAATGTTTCTGCATGATTTGGAAGCACTAGAAAATCTGTAATAAGAAATGTTTCTGCATGGTTAGTAGTAAGACCAAGATATTAGACAAAGCTATGATCCAAAATGGTTGGTGAGCAAATACTGGCCACATTTTACTATGGTAAAATAATAAAAAATAAATACTGCAGCAAAGCTCCAGGGAAATCAGTCACTTCAGTCACTAACCCCTGCCATTCAAGATCTGGGTAACATATCTTACCCATCTGCCCAAAAAGTATTGGTATAACTCATTGTTGCCAACATCAACAAGGCTGGTGTGAACAGAAGGCTCCTGAAAGAAGACAGTGAAGGAAGGAATATAATGAAACAGATTGTGCATTAAACATTTATTCTGGGGTATGAGTGAGTGGGAGCAGAGCTTGGCCAGCAAAAGGCAAACAGAGCCCACAAAGAAGCATAAAATCTTAAATATCCTAGTGACCCACAGCAATGCCATGCTTTTTTTATCCCTCCACGCTGTTTGTGGAGAAATCAATATAAAGACACAAAAGATTAAAGTGAGCACAAATAATTAACCACATTCATTTCAGGCAAGGCCATACAAACCTCTCAGAGCACAAATGGAGTTGGCCTGTGTTGTAGAATCCAGCTCATCGAGTCTGACAGGGCCAGTCAGCTCACTGAGGTCAGCACCGGCAGCCGAGCACAAAAGAGGCTTTTGTAATAAGAGAACAGTACGTTCAACACAAATAATCCTACCTGCCAAAAAAGACATTTCAACTCAGTACAGTAACAAGGAAAAAGGTGACCACGTTAATTGTCACGGCCAATAAAGACAACAATCTCTGCCAGCTACCAAACAGATGAATAGACTCCATCAGGTTTTCTCAATGACAAAATATTTTGCTTTCAGCGATACATGCACCATGCTCTTGTTACACTTTGCAACTCCCAGGGGGAAAAAGAAATCTGAATTTGAAGAAGAAGGAATTTTAAAATTTGAACATGCCAGAAGAGAGTCAGATGCCACCCAGACTGCACCACATCTCACTGTCTTGGTAATATGCTTGGGCACCCCTTCAGGTGGTTCTACTTTGCTTCAAAGATTACAAAGAGTACGTGCATGCAATGCTTTATTCTCCAGAGCAGAGATTTTTGCTTCAGGACACACAGCCTTTTGCACAGCTTTGTACTTCCAGTTCACTTACATTCTGGAACTGACTGAAGGTGTGAGATGTGAACTTGCCCTGCAGTCACCATACAGAACCAAACCTGAACCTCAAAAGAGTGACTAAAAATGAAAGCAAAGTGAACAACCATAATGTCATAATCTGTATGGGAGTGAAGGCTCACAGCTAAGATGGTTTAGGAGAGCATGTAAAATTTCTCTATCTAAGGATATGCAAATTTCTTAGTATTTTTGAGCCTTCTGTCAGCTCATAAATTTGATTGACACTGGTCATCAGATTCAACAGTCATCAGGGAGGACTGACAGTAATACTGGTGAACGTACAACAACATCACTGAATTTTTCCTTCACTTTTGAGATCAAGCCAAAAATACAGAAAAAGAAACCTTGCAAGAAAGCTCAAATTGCAATCCCTTTCAAATTTCTTATCCCAAACTTGCGAAGTCTCATCTTCATCCGATAATGAAAGTGACCTCTCTGTAGGTCACGTATTGTGGTGTCAGAGATAAGGGTGCTGTTTCTGTGGGACTCCAACTGCTTCCAAACCACGTGCAAAGCTTACCATTTCCCCACAGAGCATCCTTGAAGAAGACAAGTCGAGAGCCAGCACTGAGGGCTTCTATGATTTCCGTACTGAGAACACAGGATGCAGTGACTGACACAGCCACAACTTTTGGAATCCCATGAACCACATTTTGCAATGTGGAGTCAGTTACAAACAGCAACATTTCTCTTTGATCTATAGGAACACTGTGTTTTGTCTGTGATTAGGGAAAAAAAAAAAAAAGATACAAATTTGGAATGCAATGTTTCCATCATGCTTTATCATAATTTTCTTGGCCTGTACATGGGATTTGAAAGTATAATTTCTAAAAAAATATGTATTATATATTTATACTATATATATGGTGTATATAAAAAGATAATTGGATGGTTTTATTAAGACTTATATAATTTTTGTCTTAAAGAAAAATGAGGAAAGACCATTTCTACTACTAATATTATTCCTCTGTGGGTGCATTTTCTAGGTATTGTTATCAGATTTCCAAGCATAACCAAGTTGCAAAATGTAGCTTTTCTTTTCAGTTGAACAAATATCCCAAAATATTCTAATGATGCATAAAGCTAAGTAAGTAGATAATTCCTAAGTAAGAGATATATGAACCTGCTATGACAGTGTAAGTTTTCTGCCCCAGACAGGTACAAAAATATCATATCCAAGTATATTTCGTATTTACCAGTGCAAGGAACTTGCAAATTTTTGGATTATAGCATTTTAAAATATCTAAGATTAAATAACTTTATTAATTTTAAATGGTTTTGTTACTCTTTTTAATTAGTCAGCTGATCAAAAATTAATGTTTAAAACATTTAACTGAAAATTAAATACTATAATGCCTGGAAAGACATGTAGCATTATTATTCTCAGAGCTTCAGGTCTGTAGCAGAAGGTAACGCAACAAAACCCCCAGTATTTTGTCTTTAGTTGAACTCTAACTTTGAAACCATCAGTCACACTAAACCTGGCTTTCTGTTCATGCTCACACTCTCAGAGCAAATGAGGTAATTGTAAATAGTGACTGGAAAAATTCACATTTCAGATATCACAGTTATGCCTTCATACAGCATATGCTGCCTATTGCACTGATGTTGTTGTTTTGCCTAGTAACTACATACATTTGGGCACCTCCTCTGCATACATAACATTAGGACAGCTTCAAAGAAAGAATTTTTACATCTGACCCTTGGGAATTACTAACACATTAAAAGCTGTCTTTCAGGAAAATCATCCAAAAAGTAAATAATAATAACAGCAAAATCACAAGTTAGTATAAAATCATCATCTTGCTATGTGTGACAATTTGTTCTGAACAGAGAGGACACAACAGACAAATAGCAGCAGGATTGAGTTATAAGGACAGCTCCTTAACCACAGATGGAATATATTTCCTCCTATTCCTTCTGAACCACAGTTCGGATTCTAACTAATAAAAAAAGCATATTTCCATTCCTCCTTCACACAAATTAAGTCACATTAATTAAAGTACTTAATACTGTAGCGACAGAGAGTAAATACTACTTTTTAAGGTGCATCTGAATTAGCTCACATAGCAAATTATGTAACAATAAATCTGAAAAACAAACCAAATCATTGTCCCTTCCTCACTTATTACAGCTTGGTGATTTTGCATGTGAGGGGTACATCCTTGTGGCAAAGCAGCTACAGAAAACAAGCTGCTGGTCATGATCTTCTGGGAGGACAAGGTAAATGATATACTAGCAGCAGGTAAATACCTTTACATTCCTAGAACAGTTATCCATAAAGTTAAACATAAGAAGAATATCTTCTATTGATTTTCCATCATTACTTTCAAAAAGTTATGAGCACTCATGCTGTTCACTCATAAAAATTTAGTGCTTACTGTTCAGCAAGGGAATAGCCATTAAAAAAAGAACTAATAAACCTCCTAGGAGCAAGAAAAAAAACCATAGACCTTTTTTTCTGCTACTCAATATTCCATTCTTCAAAATCACATCTGTTCCTGCATGCTTCATCTTTTCTCTAATTCAGCAATGAAGTGCTTTTACACAAGAATACTGATAACCTGCATCAGAATTTCATATGTAGACATTCCTGAATTCAAAAATGCTTGGCTAGGATGCCCCTAGTCTTCAATTTTATTTCATTTTTCAGTAGAAGAGGTTTCTTGGAAATAGGAATTTACGCAAGTATGTGTCCATCTTTCTGCTGGCACACTAAAGATCCCATCCAGCTAGCCCTAATTGCACGTTTGCAAATGCTCTGTTACATTCTCAACTAGCATGGAGAAAACACATGAGATACCCCTCATCTCAGTAGTTAAAAGTACTCCCTGCCTAAAAGTTAAATCATAATTCATTGGCTTTTGAAGCAAAAGGGCAAGACCTAAATTAAATTTATGTCTCAAACTTGTGGGAAGCATCTCCAGCTATTTTGCTGGCCGTTCTGGAATTTCTTTGTCTTTGGTTCATATGCTTTGATTCACACTTTGTTTCTTGTGGAGCTGATGGACAATTGCAAATTATTCTCTGCTAGAATTCAGTGCTGGTTGTACTGAGGATCCAGTCGCCAGGAAAAAATAAATAAATCAGCAACAAAAAAATTCCCTTAACTACTAAGGGAGCTAGCAACATTTTGAAAGAACATTGTAGCATCATTCAGAAACAAATAAAACATAATTGTAAGCTTTCTGGCACAGTATGGATGGCAGATGTATTTACCTAAGAGTTTTACTGCTTTTACTCCTCCCTTTTACTACTTACTGGACCATAAAAGCTACATTTGCCTGAGGGGCTTCTATGGAAATCAATGAAAATCACCCACACACTTGCATGAAAAGAGAAAAAATGTATTTTTATATAACCATCATCTGTTCCACTCTATCCCCCAACACCCAACTGACTAGGAGCTTCTTGCTCCTAGTCATTCATTCATTCAGCTATAAATTAATTTAATAATTACAATAAACTTCCTGTGAGCTCCGTTTCCAGAGTGCCATATTATCTCTGGTTAGATATCAATTTATTCAGGAATAATTAGCTTTCTAGACTGAATGGCATTGAAACTGGCGATGCAGTTCGTTTCACCTTGCACAAGCATTTTAGACATGGTGATAATTTTGCCCACACAACTCTTGAAGATAATCCTGGCGTTGGGGTTACCCCTAAACAAGATGAATCTTCTTCACATAAACATTATGCTGATCTTATGTTGAATTAATTGCTAAATAAAAATATTACCTGCAGCCTTTGATAGAGCACTCGGGCCCAGAAGCTACACCGCTCGTTACAACCATCAATCTGAAAACAGCGCAAAAATAGGCAGTGAGACATCTGTGATACCAGAAATCCAGTGGTAAAAAGTATTTGTTATCTGATTTGTAAAGCAGATTACCCGAAGAATTTCCTTTAGACCATGAACAGCTGGTGGCTGGTACAAATTAGAAATCTGTTCTTCCTCATCCACTTCCACATGTATTTCACCAGACTGAACAGTAAGAATGTAACAGAAGCTGGGAGGAGGAAGATTAGTTGTCATCTATTAAAAAATAAGAAAAAGAAATGTGACCATAAAAAAGGCACTTTAATTTAGCCAGTCAAGTTTTACAATAATAGGCAAAATGAACAAAACAATTTACATTTTAAGATGGATGGGGAAACAAAATTATATAGTTAATAACAAGGTCTCTGAAGTAGAAGTTGAGTTAATAAACCAACAATCACAACTTATAAGTGAAATCAGATTGTGTGCATCATTCTTTCCATAATCTAACATTGATCCTCATCACAAAAAAGACTCATAACTTGGCACACCTGGCAAACACACAGTGACTATTTCAAGGTGCTTTTTGTTGTTTTGCATATTTTTATTACATGGTGGGAGTGCATTGATTAGGGTTGGCTTGTTTTTTTTTTTTTTAATCCATTGCTTTTCTGAGATTTGGGGACTTTTGCATGTGGGTGGGTTTTTATGATAGTAAACAGCTGCCAAACATTTAAAGCTGCCAAATTAAATCCAGGACAGCACAAGGAGATAATGAAGAACAGGAATGCAAGAGCTGCAAGAACCGCTCTCTTTGTGGTATGCCAGATTTTTCTTTTCCCCTTAAAAAGTACCATGACGTAACAACTTTATCAATCACCACTTAGAGAGGTCCCAAGCTGGAAAGACTTCTCAGAAAAGAAAAGACAATGCTAGAAGATAATTTTTATTGCAAATATGCTAAAACACTCTTTTAGCGACGTTTGTTGTTAATAAAACATTTAATTTTATAAAAGAAATAGGAATATATTAAAGGCAGTTGCCCACCCATTAAAAAGAATCTGCTTAAACAAAAGCAAAGGAAGATGATACCCAAACTCTGTTTGCCTCTGACAGCATTAAAAAAGGTATTTGAATGCATATACGGCTCAAAATAAATCAGTTCCACAGATCACTTCCCAACAACATTATCTTCATGCTGGCAATTTTATGTACCAATGTATAAAACTGCTTCCATAGAACTGTGCATAAAACTATACTGCTTGTATCAAGAAAAACGCATCTCAATTGAAAGAACTCCACCCAGCCGAAAATGTGGAGCATCAGAATGCAAGCTGTGGTTATTTGTGAAATTAAACCCATGGCAGAAGTGAAAATTACATGATTATGGCAAGTTTCCTCCATTTTTAGATTGCTAATAAAACAGAAAAAATGAAGAAATAACAAGAGCCATTACAACACTAAATTACTTTTAAGAGCTTTGCCTCAGCCATAGATATTCCCATTCTGTTACCCACAGTATTTTAATGCATAAACCCATCCATTCCTCTGAGACTTCCATGATATTTTGATGAAAGGGAGAGTCAAAGAGAGCACAGCTATTTCACTCAGATTCAGTCTCAATTTTATTTTTAACTGAGCTTTCTGTTGTTAAATATAAACCCCTGGACAATGCAAAGAACACTCTATATTGCAGAGGAAAGATTCTTGCACTTTAGAAATAACTAGTAATACCCATCTTCAATATTCCCTGGTTTTGAAACTTGTTTATTTTCAGCTCTCTCTCATTTTTTTTTTCTTTTTTTTTTTTTTTCTTTTTTTCCATATTGACTCCTTTGGCCTAAAACAGATTTTTAATACCACTAACTTATTCCCGAAGAACAGCCTACACAAGAACATCAAGAAAGGCCAAGCACTTGGCTACCCAGAAGCTTCTCAAATGGTCTAGTATTATCAAAATGATTTGATGTGACAGAACACTTTTTCAAAGACAAAAGCTAATTGAAGCAAAATTACAGATGTGATTTCAGCTTTGCAAATATATAGTAACATACTTCAAATCCATTTCTATGCTTTCCCACCTCCTAAAATCACAGAAATGTTCATTAATCTTTAGTAATTACTTTTATGTTCATCCTTCTGATCTCACATGAAACAAGTCAAAGTCATTCTAACTAGTAAGAGACTTGATTCCAGCAGTCACTCTGTCTTCACAGAAGTTAATCTTTAAAAAAGTGCTTTCAAACCTAAGGCTGAAAAGTGCTTTTAAAGAATGAGTTAACATCCTTGTATATTGATTTCTCAGCAGGCTCCATGACACCTAGTATCTCTTTACTCCTGCAAGAACAGAGGAAGAAGTTGTCTGGACATCTTATCATTCTAGCTATAGAATATTAATAAGGGGCTAACTGCACAATTTTGGAAAGATGCTGCTGATCCAGAGGGCTTCAGGTTAGTCTGGGAGGTTGTCAGAATCAGTAAAACAAAACTTGGTAGGTAAAAAGCAGGAGAGAGTCTTGATTCCCAAAGTAAACATGATTATATCACCACCAAAAATACTGGTTGTGAGTGAAAAAATTCATATTCAAAATAATAAAACTTACCATTTCAGAGTCTTGACTTTGTCCGGGAACTTTTACAGGCACTGCTGGAGGCCACAGACTGTCTATCAGACTAAACAGTCCTAATGCCCTTCAAAGAGACCAATAAAATCAGGTTTAAAATGTTTTCCAGTGTTACACATTATATTAAAAAGATTCATTAAGAAATGTAATCTAAACCACTGTATGATTATGAAAACAAGTTAAAATCATATTTGTTTTCTGGAAGCTGGTTTTGATTTGGTCTCGTTAAATCTCCATCGCTTCTGCTGCCGGGTGGAGAGGGAGGGAAGGGATGTATCACATCCAGTGACAAGCAAGTCCTGTTTAATCCTTTGCCACAAACAGCTTGCTACATGATAGAATTCAGGGGAACTGGGGTAAATGGCAGCTTGGGAAGGACACAGAAATCACCACAACTACTTTTAAAAAGGAGCTTTTAACTATTTAACTATTAAAAAGTTTTGCTTCTAACATCTTCATTTCTAGTGGGTGTTTTTTTGGGGGGTGCTGTGCGTTTGTGCTTTTTGCTGGGTTTTTTGTTGTTGTTGACAGCTGATTGTAACTGCTTTCAGGAAAGTCAGCGATTATCAGATACAGAGAAACAGCAGGCATGATTTTGTTAGGTACCTGTGTGGAGAACGATCTCCTTCCTACACAGCTGCTCACTCAGTTATGCTTTGTATTTATTAACTTTGAAAGTTTCACACTTTTGATTTAAAAAACAAACATAAATTTAACAGCCTACTACATTCAGGTAGGTTGACCACTCTTTAGCAAACCAAGCTGTACTTTGCATCAGTTCAGTGGCTGCCTTGTGAGTTGATGGAGCATCTTTGCTGGACAGGCAGAAGTAGCTGAGGGAGGGGAAACAGCTACAGATAACTAACTTGAAGAGACATGCATTTTTGAGTTAAAGCTCTGAGTTATCTTGTCCCAGTTCTGTGTTCTGTGCAGTTGAAGCACAGAGATCTGGATTTTAACCCCCCACTGCCTCCAAGCTGTCTGTCCCTCCAATTAAGAAAACCACTATTTCTGAAACAACTCTAAGAAATGAAGTCCAAAACTTGTTAAAAGTAATATTAGCTTCTAAACCCAACTGTTTAGAAGGAAACCACACACCCTGTTTACAGGGCTGAAGCACGTTGCAATATGCTGCTTCTCTTCAAGGGGTCATGGAAACTTTCCTTTTAAAGTTCTGCTTTTAGCTCACTTCTGCTTAAGCTTATTTATTTCTGCATTTCCTTAGTCCTTCTCTGGATCCTTAGACTTTGGGTGTCTACAGTGAGCTTCTCAGCATGCTTTTTCACTGCCTGTGATTCAATGTTAATAGTGATGCCTTTGGACCAGCTCTGCAAGAAATTTTGTGGCTGAGGAGATCCTGGGGAATACAACTTGAGGTTCACAATTCAGGTAACAAGCTGGCAGACTAGAAAGACATTGTTGCTACCTGTAGTTGTGTTCTCCACATGAATGAACAGACTAGAGACACAAAAGTGATGCTCTTTTACAGAAAGGGACCCTCTGACTTACAAAGCATCATCTCCAAGTCTGTAAAAAGAGAGAGACTGGGATAGCTTTGTTGCTTGGAGGCTTTTTTTAATTTTAGTTTGGGTTTTTTTTGTTTGTGTTTTGTTTTTTAACAGTGATGACACTACAACACACAAAGCAATATTCCCTAGGTACTAAAGATACTTTACAGCAAACTGACCACTTCTTGAATCTTTGACTGGGGCAGGATTTTCTGGTTTGTATTGTACAGAATGACATCTGACACCAGGAAGGCCAATGCCCAGAGGAACTTACTAGCTAGGAACTACCAGAGGAACTGGTCTTGCTAGCTGGGAGATGAAAAAGGAGAGCTACAAAACGAGAGCAGAGCCTCCTGTACAACTCCAGCAGTTACATAAGTGACCTTCCTCACACAACCCACGGCACAAGGTCGGAGCACAGATACAAATGTACCACAAACTGTGCACAGAGACTGCACATTTATCAACTCAGAGCCAGTAAGGCATGCTGTTTATTGCATGTTCATTGATCCCTCATATGCATTTTTAAGTGTTTACAAAGGACATGAAGTTGTCCGTTCCTCTTTAGCCCACTTCTAACTTGTTATTCTGTGTCACAATATCTGAGACATGTGGTACATTTCCTTTTATTCTTTGTGCCCTTTTGGAGAAGGCCATCTACTGCTTGAACTAAGAGCATTTAATTAATAGTAAATGACAGTATTTGTTTGCAAGCAGGCAGAGGATCAGTGCTGTGTGGGGTAAATCTCCTGAACATCTTGGCCCCATCAGTTCTCAGACACCAGTCAGGCCAAAGGCAGAGACAAACCAAAGGATTAGCAAGTTCCAGATCACATCCTGCTGTGATCCTTGTTTATGAGCTGGGATGTTGTCTCCTGGAGCTCTCACTCCATCAGTCAGTGTCCCTGCTGGGGAGCTCCCTCATTGCTCCATCCACTTATACACCTCCAGAAAAGATAACTCTCTCTTTACACTTAGGGGCTTCAACTTAGCAGTAGGGAGAATGAAGTGGGGGCACTGCCAGTGGAGAAATGACAAAGACATTGTGTCCTCCTCTGTAGAGGATCATTATCCTCACAGAAAGAATAAAATTAATTCCCTTCACTGGCCAAGTAACACTCAAACTCCAGTTCAATCTGATTTGAACAATGGGTGCAGTTTATTCAATATGTGTAGCCTTCTTCAGCTATAGAGTCAGGACAAGAGATGAACAGCTGGCTCTGTGCTACAGTGAAGGGGCATGGTTAGCTCCCATGTGCATATGGAGCCTCTCTCTGGATACACAAGACAAAATTAAAATGTTAAAATTTTGCTCTATGAGTGTAATTACTAGGTACTTTGAAAAAAATAAATGATCACAAAAGGGCAGACTTCTAAGAAAGGAAAAGCAGAATAAGAAGTGAGAAGAAACAAGCTCAAGGATCAAAAAGAAAAATGAACATGTAAGGTATTTTGAATAACTATTTTTTTTTCTTTTATGTCAGAGACTAGGGTTCTATTGTAGTACTCTATAACTTTGAAAAAAAGACTGAATGTATAGCAGGAGAAAGACAAAAAAAAAAATCTATGAGATTCTAAATGACAGACTCAACTCTTTACTTTCCATGCCAGGCTCAACTCTGTGTTTGGTAAAACAAATTCTGTTCCATTCCAAATATGTATATTTCCACTGTTTAACACCAACACAATAAGACTACCAGTAACTCCAATGGAGTGTTACACTAAAGATTTCCACATAAATTTGGATTTATGACAGGTAGGTATGCCTCTCTTCTACAAACCCACATCTTCAAGCTTTGCTTAAGTATAATGAGATTGTATATATGTGTGTATACATACATATAATAAGCAAAATTTTGATGTCCTTCATTATTTTTATTATGCAATGTCTTCAAAAGACATCTGTCTTAATCTTTCCTTGCAAAACTTCAGTATATCTTTCTCTGTATTCATAAATGCAAACTGCCTGCTGTGTATCCAGACATCAGGCAGAGATTTTTAAAGATATAACACTGTCAAACAGGCTAAATACATGACTGATAAATCAGTACTTACACTATCAGAACATTTCTGATCCTGTGGAAATTCCACTTATTTCGTACTACAAGCTGTATTTCAAAAGTCAAACAACTCTGATTTTTCAAAACTGCAATTCACTGATTCTGACCTGGCAACTTATTTCATAACCTAATATGAAGATTTTGTTTATTTCTCTCAAAAGCATGAAGCTTCAGCTACAGTTCTGGTCCAAGAACGTTGTGTGTGCCATGCCTGATCCAACTTTTAACATACGGCTTACAGTATGGGGGATTTTTCAACTTTAATAATCATAACAGGCTCAGGGGAAAATTACTAGAGGGAGAAAATACCAGCAATATCAGAGAAAAGAAGGCACACAAACAGGGAAAAAATGTGTAAGGTTTACAGCAAGGAACAGAAAGATGCTAGGATTCTCTTCCAACATCTTCCACAGATTTGCTCTGAGGACTCAGGACTTGGAACTTCTCTGCTTCCTCCTCTCCTACTTCTTAAACTTGCTGTCTAAACCAAAACAGTTTTCTTTGGCAATGTCAGTCTCAATTATTAAGAACTCAAAAATAAAGCAATTCCTAGCCCTCTGTGCAAAACTAAGAAATTCCTTAATAATCGCCTAGACTGCATAAGCTTCAGCTGTCAAGGGACAAGCAATCCAAAGCTGATACTGTAGGCTCTCTCTCTCCCTCCCTTTAACTGACCTACTAAGATCTTGCAGTGCACAAACTATGCAACACCACATTTTCTTAGTCTTGAGTAATAAAAGCAACAAAATCACAAAGTAAAAATCTGAGCCTACTCAACCAGCATCTTTGTCAAAATACAAACAGGGAGGAAGGGCTGCTGAGCTTTCCCCCCCCGCCCCAGGTTTTATTTAGATATATGGAATTATATAGTTGAATGATTTAAATAGTTTAGTAATTCAATTTTTTATAGTATATTAGAAATTTCACATACTACACTAAACCACTGAAATTATACTAAAGAACTACTTTTGATTCAATATGGATATGCCTATGTTATTCTCCAATGCTGATTACTAAATAGATTAATGACACAAGCCCTAAGATACAATCAGCAGTCCATGTTTATTAAAGAATAGAAAATTCAGGAAATAAAAATCTTAATTTCTGATATAAAAGCAGCCATAGAAATTAATATAAAAATAATGCAAGTATTCAAAACTTCAATGTGATTATTGTAATTATGCTTTAAATGACACTCAACTTTTAACCACAGAAATTACTGAGCTGTTTCAGGACCTCAGAACCCAGAGGCGTGGGTGGATCTTTTAGATGGCAGTCTTTTTGGAGGAGGGAAAACCAAAGGAAGGAAGTTATGACCTCCTTGCTCTGCAGAGAGTTCTTACTATTACATTTCCTGTTAATGTCCAGCAGTTGAAACACTTACTTGTGCAGCAGTTAGCAGCAGTCCTCTCTTTTGAGGGCAAAACAAAATGCAGAGAAAGTATACAGTGAAGAGCAAAGGGGAAAAAATGAGAGAAATTGAGGCCAGAGAAGTATGTGACTCAAATGGAAAAAAATAGAAAAGAATGAAAACCCTCAAGCACAATAGTGACCACTATACACATACAGGGAGATTTCACATTTCAGTGCCTAACATTTGAAAGTTTAAAATAACAAACAATAGAAGCCAACTTGAAAATGTAGAAATTTATCAGAAAAATGTAACACTGGTTGATGAACTCAATATTAAGAGCCTGTTTAGTGTAGAGGAAAACCCAACAGATAGTACAGCCTGCCATGAATTAAATAGCTCAAAAAAAGCCAAAGCTTATGAGTTGATGTATCCTTCAAAGTGTTTTAGCCTATCCAACACAAGTGTGGATTTTAGTACTCTACATGCAGCAGTTGCCTCCTCTTTTGAAGATTATTAACCACGTTTTCAATTTAGGGACAAAATTTTTACTGACTCCCTGTGCTCTTCCTGCCCCCTCCATTTTTAAATTGCTGTCATCTTTCTGCTCCGCTGCAGAGAAACTCTTCATGTTTCTAACATATAAGAAAGCATAAAAAGAAGCAGGTACATCTGCTATACTTAGCAGTAAAACAACTCAATGGTAGGAAAATCAGGTGAAAAGTCCAAATTGTCAAAATCAAATTATTATTCTGTCTGGAATTCCAGGTAGGGCTAAAAAAAAAAAAAAATCAGTATTTTTTGTTGATAAAGCCAGATCTCTAACTCCAAAGATTATTTCAGATCATTGAAATTAATTTCTGGTAGGAAGCAGGAACCATGACAATTTCTAGGTTATTTACTCCTGAAGCATTTTAGTGAGTGCTCAGCTCCTGCATCTAAATGCATTCATTTAGTTCCTGGTTATACCTGACATACCTGAACCATGCCTAGGACCTATTAAAAGAAGGGGCTTGCATGTGCTGCAGCTGGATTCTTAACCAGCATTCCTGCCTCTAGCAGCACACCCCCAAAATCTCACTTCCTCAAAGGGCTGAATTTAACACATGAGGCAGTGGGAGAGTGAGGGTGAGAACCAGAGCCTCTAAGGAGACAACACCACCAGCAGCCTTTCAGTTAATATTTTTCAGTCTTCTCCCTTTAAACTTCTGTACTTTCTTTCTTTTTTTGCTGATACCAAGCATGAAGTCCAGGGAATAGTTGCAGGAAAGGTTACGTGACAAGTATGAATGAGAGGGTGAAGAGAAAAGCTGTCAGGAAACAGATACTGAACCACACAAGTTCAGTCAGTTGCCACACTACTGCTTCCTACTTTACCCAACAGGCTCACAGAGTAGAAGAACTGCTGGAAATCAGGCACTGAACAAGCCATGGCAACTCTGCCATGACTCAGCCATGTCCTTTTGTCTTACAGGATTGCTAGGAACTGGACTGCAAACACCACTTCCTTTACTGGACTGCAAAGTAGGGAAGGGTTTCTTGCAGGGATGGTTTAGGGGAGTATGCTTTATGTGGCTCTGTAAACCACTTCAATTAGTAACAGACCTTCAAATGTCCTACATGAGACCCTACTACTTGTCAAAACCAATGTTTTGACATTGTTTGTAATGTTGAAAACCAATATTCAACATTAAAAGTGTTTCTCTCAGTGTAAGGTTGCCGTCATTCCAATTTTTCACAGAGCTGATTGTTGTCAAGACAGGACATGGTTGTGTAAGTTCTTATCCCACTTTTCTCTTGGAACACAAGTGCTTTCTTATCAGAGAAGAAATGTGTTTAGTTTCTTTAGCACTCCTTAACAGTACAGGTCCGTTCCAAAGATCAAGTAACGTGTTCAGCAGGGTTTTCCCCTGGGTGTAAAATACCCTTTATTGTAGGCTAAGAGGTTTTTCGCCCTTGGAATGAAACTTCAGCTTACAACAGTGGTTTTAAAATTGTATTTACCAGAATGATGTCAAATAGTACTCTGAATTGAGTATTTGATGATGAGGATGGATGACAGCCTGGAAAATTTTTTGAACAATAACAGTGGTTCATTGATGCAAAATGCTTGAGAACCTCTTGTATCTATTAGCAAATCTCCTGTGTCTCGCAGAGGTACTGAGGAAGCATTCTGTCCCTGATTACAATCCATGTGACTGTGGGACAACATGAACACATAGGATCTTATTAGCCATTCCTGGCTTTCTCCAGATCACGTGCTTCACAGGCACACACAAAAAAAGTCATTACTTTTCCCTCATATAGCCTACATTTTCTTCCCTTTTATCCACTTTAAAAGCCACTGTCAGACTCCAGGAAACAAGAAATTTCAAAGCCATCTCCCTTCAAAAAGTAATTGGTGCTCTCCAAAAAAAAAAAAAAAAAAAGAAAAAAGGAAAACAACCAAAACCGGCAGCAGTCTTTCTTGCAGGGCAGACCACATAGTTCTTACTCACTCATGTGCTGCAAGCCAAGGTTGGGCACTCACAGGCATAACCCATCATGTGCTTAGATACACCAGTGGCTCTGGAAATCCATTTATCCAGTGGCAATGAGTTCTACAGCTTAATTATGCTCTCTGAGAGTAAGTACTCCCTTGTATTCATTTCAGCTATGGCTTTACTGTGGTTTCCATCACACCTAGAATGTGTCCCAAACACTTAAAGTAATAAAAAGTTATAAAGCAGAACTTAGGCTTAAACAATTAAGAAAAAAATAAATCCCTGAACAATTCCCCCACCCACCCATCTTGTACAATGAAATCACGTTTTAACCGCTGCACTGTCCCCGAAGCTACACTATACTCATTTTCTTTTAATGTTCCCTAGCAGGGTTACCACCAGCACAGCTCCAGCTGAGCCACCAACATTTTCAGCAGTGCTTCTTCTAAAGGTCCTCAGAATAGCCAGAAGTAAGTTACTGCTGCTTTGAAACAGAATTTACATTATGAAAAGTCTGTCTCTTATTAGTTAGGCAGAGTACTGGAAGCACCAGCAGCCAGTTGTAAAACTTCATTTGTATCCAGAATTCCAAAGCCATTATTTAATTTGCTTGGAAAAAATGTAACTTGAAAAAAAAGCCAGCAAAATAATTAAATAAGAGGACGTGTTTGTTATTAAAGATCCATAAAAATGCAAGTAGGCTCAAAATCCAAAGGCTCTGAAAATTAACACTGCAAGTACATAAAAAGAAAAGCATACTGAATAGAGCTGGCTGGAAAACAACAATTCCATTTTGCTAAACATTTCAAGGCTTTGAAATCCGTTTTTGTTCCAATATGAAACAAAAATGAGACTTTCTCAAAGTTTTCATGAAATGAGAATAAGAGAAAGAATATTCACTCCCTCTGGACCTGAAAAAAATCTTCCCAACAAAGCTGTCTCCAAAATAGATAATGTTTCCATGAAACATTCTGGTTTTGATGAAACAGCATTTTTCAACAGGAAAAAAAGTGTCAGCAGAAATACCATAGCCATTCTAACAGCAAAGGCTTATCTAGATCGGATGCTTGTACGAATAAATTATATTGAGAACTGAACCAATCTACTTATATTTACATAGGTCCCCATGAGAACATTGTATCACTCTCCTTAGTAAGATACTCTGAAAGATAATCAATCTATTTAATTTTTTTCCTTGACTAAAGATATTTTTATTTGAAGAACATAGCAGGATCACAGAATAAGCAAAATCTGAGATGTGCCATAAGTCAATTTGTTCCTTACCTGGGGGAATTTTTCTATAAAGTTGTTGACATTCCTATTCCAAAATAAGAATGGTTTTAAGATTCGCAAGATTTTTATTTTTTTTTAAGAAACTTACCATATAGATGTAACAGAATTAAGCTCTCATATACTAAAGGAAAGTCTGTGCTTGAAACTTCAAGCCATACTGGGCAGCACTGTAGAAAAACTTAGTGCAGCAAAAAGTTCTGCAATGAAAGGGAGGTGAACTAATGTTTTTACATCTCTGAATCCACTGAAGAGGAAGAAAACACTCATGTTTTATGAAATATTGAACATAGTAATTCTTCACTCTGATAAGTGTGTATTTGTATGCTCATTTTGGAGAATGGTTGGCATAAGCATAACTGGGTGTCCCAAAAGTGGCAATGAGAACATTTGTTTGAACAAAGCCAGGTTCAGTTGTTCCAAAGAATGTTGGTCACAGAAATAAATAAAAAAGCCAGATCATCTTTGCCTGCCACAGCAAGCAATATGTTCTTCCATTAATTGTTCTCACCTTCCTCTTGTAGTTCTCTGCAAAATTTTCATTCCAGCTAAGCAGCAGGATTTTCCTTCCCATCTCCTGCAGTACTCCTCAGTGTCATCTGTGGAACTCAGGGACCGCAGCTGCACTTCACTGAACATGCCATAGGCATCCTGGACAAGGAGGCATAACCTGCAAAACATTCCTCCATTACTCACTGGCATCTGTTCATAACAAATCAGTGAGCAAAGTTCTGAAAATTATATTACAAACTTCAGGACAGGGCTTATCCTCTACAGCATCTGCTGAATTCCTATCGAGTAACGTATCAATAAACAAACCCAACATCATTAAAGGTTTTCTCACGTACGTTTTCAGGACATAACAGGGCCATGAAGCAGAGAAGCGTGACTAAAACAGAGTACAGGGCTTGCACTGGGGATCAGATTAATTAACTGCTATGCATATGTGGCTTGTATACTTAAAAACGAAGAAAGTTGAATTTTTGCCTTACTTGAGGTGAATTCTACAACAAAGACAGAACAACAACAGAAACATAAATATGTGTGCGTCTATAAATATAAAAGTTCTGCTTAGAAGTAAGCAAAGCAACATACTTCACAAGTAATAACCACCAAGACTGGCAAAGCAAGCATTACATTTTCTCACACTTTTTAAAAAAAGAATCCTCAGGATGCAAAAAAGAATGAAACATTAATTTTTCTTCAAAGAAGAACAAAACAAAACAACATAAAACTGGAGACTGGTATATTCAGAGTTGGGTATGAAGCCTAGAGGAGCTATTTTAAGAAGGTAATTAAAGAACCTGCTAAACAAACAATTTGATTAAAATCTATGGAAGTAGGGGCTGTAGGGCTGGGAAGTATTGCTTAACCAACTTGATGGCATTTTGAGAAGATAGTACTGTCATAACAGATAAGGCAAAATCAGTGGATGTCATACATTTAGATAGTCAAAAGCACATTTCACAAGATTCTGCACCTGAGATGAGCAGCCACGATAGCATGAGTCATGCAGGGCTGAAGGAAGGAGGCCCCTGTCTACAAGATTGGTTTTAATTGCCTCAGAAAGAGACAGTTAAGCATGGAAACTTTTCAAAGGGAAACAAAATTTACCTTTGAGGGTAGCACACACATCTTTGTTTCCAAATAAAACTCAGAGGTGCACCAGGCAGCAGAATTCACTTCATTTCAAAGGTACGTGCCAAAACTACCCTCCCCAGAGCAGCACCATTGTTCCCAGCAAGCCAACTCCAACTGCTTTTGGAACACATCCTAAAATGTACATGCACCCTGAAAGCATTCAGCAGCAGTCATTATATCTTTATAAAATAAATTTCAAATTAAATGAGCTCCTATACTGGAGAAATGCACATTTCTTCACATGGAAAAGTAGGCACTTAAAAGAACACTAATCACACTTTCCTTGTTCATGATGAAGTGTCTAACTTTGGCTCAGACCCTCAAGAAGGCTGCATTTGATGTAAGATACAACCCCAAAGGCTTTCTGACATCAGCAATTGTGCAAGCACCAGCTAAGAGTCCTCATTTTCTCAAATTCTGGCGCTGGTTTTGAGGAGCAGGGAGGGATAGGACTGCCATACTTTCCCCATATTTTCTCCTATATTTTCCTATAGACTCCCATATTTTCCCCTACCTCTAGCTACAAAGGCCCCATACAAACGAAGTCATTATCAGAAAAAAAACCCTAAAACAAACTAGAAGAACTAGGTTTGCCTGCTGCTTTCCATGTTAGGACTTTGCAATCAGTTAAGAATTCCCCTGAGCTTTAACTGATTTGACTGAAACTCCCCATGATATTGTTATGTTTGGAAAACCAGAGTTCATATTCTCTGAATGTTTCTGAAAATCAGATTGAGGGGAACCGGAAAAACAAAGTTCTGCCTATGTTAACAAATTGTTGACTGTTAATTGTGAAAAATTAGCCCTCCGTATCTCGGAGCAAGAAGGGCCAACTGAGTTAGTGTCTCAGATCAGATCAGTTCAGCAGTCTCTTAACTGATCACTGGAATTTCTCATATCTTTAGTGAGACATAACTGAACACAAGTAAGTCTCAGACTAGCTGGCACCAGGGTCATATTAAGTCCTCTGGGACATGTTAATTGCCCAAATAAAACTAGCTTGGTTGGTGCTGAAGACATCAGTCACTAAAAGAGCATTTTCCAAGTCCTTTTAAGTCGAGCAAAGAGATGGTTTCTGTCAAACATGGGAATCTCAACTCCCTACATCCCTGGCCGCAGATTTCCATTCCTTTGCGGTGGCACACAAATGGCTAGGACAGGAAACTGATCTGACCAAAAAATACTGTAGCCAAATCATCATCAGCAGCAGCATCATCTGAGTTCCTTGATAATCAACTCTGTAAACTCCTACTTGCATGGAGTACTGCTTCTAGGCAAGGATGTATTTTCTTTGAAGCTCCCACTCCAGCTGTCCAGTGTATGCAGCACATACAGGAATCTCAGGTCATATGATAGGAGAACAGTCATCTTATGACCATGCTCAATGCAGAGAAGAACTCTGTTGTTTGAGGTTTCTACCAGTAGTGTTCCCATTCACACTGGGAATACATTCATGATTATTGGCATCATGAAGGAACACAGAGCAGCAGATTCCAAGTACCTTTGCTCTGTCAGGTTTGTACACAAGAGCAGACAGACACTGTATTTACTACACTGGCATTTAACAGTGTCCAAAAGGCAGCCACAGTTTCTCTGCAACATGCATTTAAAATAATAAAATAATAAATAATAATAAAATGTTTGTATTCACTCACTTGGAAGTCAGAAATTCATTAATAACCCTTCAGACACCCAATTTCAGTCTAAGAGAGAAATATCCCAGATCAACACCATGAAGAGAAGTCCACAAACACATTCTCCCTGTTTCACCATGCCTTTAAAACAGTATCAATGCATGATGGCAAAACCTTGTAGTGCTATAGGTATTTGAGGGACAACTGATTTTTCCACTTAATGACTATCATGAAATCAGCTGCATCCCACAACAGACTCAGCAATGCACTTGGAGAACTACCCTCTTGTTCTTTGGAACTGGTTCTGTTCTATGGATTTTGTACATGCTGTCAGTATCGCTGACAGTAGCAGCTGCATTCAGAGCCTATTGATTCATGACCTTAACTTCCTTCTTTTTTCCCTTGATTTCACTTTATTCCAAGAACAGTGCATTTGGATTATTTTCCCATGTTGCAGTGTTGCTCTCATATTACAGCAAATGTTCTCACAAATTAACTTTTAGCAGGCAGTCTGTGATTAAAGCAAACAGCTTGTCCCATTACTTTTTTCCCCCCTTTGAACCTCACTACCATTATGAAAACCCACATCAAAATTATGAGAAAAGCTGCAAAGCCAAAATGAGTATCTGCCCCCAGGAATCCAGCATTTATGTTTTGTGCACATCTATAGGAAATGCCTTTTTTTCATAAAATGTGGATTTGTATCAGTTAATAAGGTTAAACGTACCTTTACCAAAGCCTTGTCAGCATGCATAGTACTGAACTGTTAGAAAGAAACGACAGGCAACAACTTCAATTTAATCTGTGCTGCTTGTGCAGGGAGGAAATAAAGGCCATCTTTATTTTTGGGACAACAGGATGTAACCCTGTGTAAGACCCTCAACTTAAAATATGGGAAACTGAAATGTCTCATGTAAAATAGCAGAGAATTCACTCCAGGAGAGAGGAGTAGCAGGAAAGCCAGTAGAGGAATAAATGCTGGAGATGCAGACTAAGGAAAAGGTGAAGTATGACACATTGGTAATAGCAAAGGGGGCAAAGATAGGGAATGATAAGAAGTGAGGCAGAGTTTAGCTTTTTTTTTTTTTTTTTAATGCAATGACACAGAAAGTCTCATGCAAAAGCTTGGGAAGATTTTGCTAATTTGCTAATAGCCAGAAGCAAGGATGGGGGCTGGAGGAAGATGAGGCTGATTACTGTGCATTATTTCTATGACTGCGCTGATCTTTAGGACAAAATGTCTCCCACTAGAAATCTGGAGAGGATTACAGGATTAATGCCATGCCCTTCTCCCAGTTAGTCACTCTTCATGGGTAAAGGGTAAGCCCTTCTTTTATTAATATGTTTTTATGCATGAAAAATCATCTCCCTCCATGCTGCTGCCTTTTATCAAGCAGTTGACTTTCTGGAGAGGTAAGGGCAATGAAAACCTTCTCCATTTTTGGTCACCTCCAGCCTCCTCAGCAGCTAGTGGAAAAGAATAAGAAAAGGAAGATCTGCCTGCAGAGGAGATGAGAGTGCAGGGAGGCCAGAACAGACTGATTACACAGACACTGAGTCTTGGGAAAACAAACAGCAGAAATTTGTCATGAGCAGATCTTAACCAACAAGTAATTGTTTTAGCCTTGGGTCGGAGGACAATTGTGTGGCCCAGGGCAGCTCTCCTCCATGCACAGCTAAACTGTGCAGTAAAGCACAAAGGACAGGACAGCCAGACAAACCCCACCACCTTTGCAGCACTCTGCACAGACCTCATTATTGCTCTTTCTTTGGAAGGGAGTGAAAGGGGGGAATGGGAAAATGCCTGAAAACTAATTGACTTGTATTAGCTCTGATATTTGCTCATTCTTTATCTTAACCATCCATGAGACAGCTGCTGCTGCTTTGTTTGTCAGGAGGACTTCTTATCTCTGTGAGGTGCGGTCCTAGCAGAGGCATAAAGCACACGTACATAAACACACACAAACAAAACCCCCTCTCCCTTCATCACCAGAGGCACAACACTACCTACACAACTCCAATTCAGCAACTTGTCTGGTCAAGTCTCAAGGTGGAGCTGATTAACTCCTGCTAATATGGCTCAGATTCAAATTGCAACCTGCAGGACACCACCCTACCTGGGTTTAATTTATCCCTACCTTATGAACTCCTTGCATTCACCATACCCATACAGTAACTGAAAAATCAAACTCAGAGCACAGGGACATACTGCCCATCTTCCCCCTTTTAACACTAGCAGGATTTCTCTATTAAAAACATGCAATAAGTTCCTTCATGCTCCTATTTGAAAAGAATGTACCCACTGTAGCCTTCTTTGGGGAGATACAAGATTTACAGTTTTCTGCTTAAAATCCATACTGTTTGCTGTCAATAAAAAGTAACTGAAGCTCTACAGAACACCATTATGGATTGAATGCTACAAATACAAATTAATGATGATTGTAACTATCTCCTTCTCTGCATAGGTTGCAGAGGCACACAGGTACAGAAGAAAACACAAGTACCATCCTTTCCAGTTTATAAGAGGAATGTCAAGCTGGAAGAAGAATCCTGGTCCAAGTACAGACATTTCTAGTGCCCAGCCTGATGCTCTGGTTTGAACCACTGACATGAACAAAACAGCGATAATTTGCTTTGAATAATGTAGGTTTAAAATCACTGAAAAGTACAGTTTGTTGTCATGTATGTTTTTATTTGGCAGCTGTGGAAAGGCTCAGAAGGAAAGAAAGAAAAAGGCAGTTCTGGAGTGCTGGACCTGGCAGAAGTATTGGTGGAAACTGCACATGTGATAGGAGTACCACCTGGGAAATTACCTAGTCTTATTATCTCAGCATCTCAAATAGAAAATATGTAGCAGAGGCCTCTCTGGTTTCAGGAAAGGAAACTTTTATTTTTGCAGACACCTCCTAACAGAGGATTTCTGTAACACACTTGCAAATACCACAGTAACTATACTAAGTCCCTTATTTTGGATTTTCCTTGCTTTTCATTACAGTTTTTATACACATGTTAAAAAATTGAGTGAGAGTGGTTATAAGATAACTGTTGCTTATTTTTATTCACTTCCTTGAATCATCACATAGTTCAACACAAACTGGAAAATCAAATACCACTTCCACAAGGTCTTTCATGATTCCCTGCCTGCTGATTGCTTTTTCCATTTCTTCATTCATGTTAATCCTTCCACCTACTATTTTCTGCCCGTGGCCCGAAGAAGCAGCACTTCTGTGGGAAACAGTTTTTGTGCGTAGGAAGAGACCTGTATGAGCCAAGCGTGTCAGCAGAGCTACCTTTTTAATGCAGAATGTGCCGGTAGAGAACAGGGCTGCAGAGCACTGCAAACGTTCCCACTCAAAACATGGAACACCACCTGCCTGGTGGGAGCTACATACAACTTGTCAGGAATTGGTGTAGCACGAAAGCCAGCTTTTTGTACTTGCCATGACAACCACAGCTTCACATGTGACAATTTTTTCTGCAAAAAACATTTCTTATACGAAGTTTTCATGTGACACCACATGAACTTTTTAAACTCTCCATCTGACACTGTCTCTAAGTGCACTTTTGAATGAAACTGCTGATCTGTGTGTTTTGTTTGTACATGGAATTTCTCTCAAAAGTAAACAAAACACTTAAAACCATAAAAAGACATTCCTGACATCCACTCAAACGTGATATAGAACCTAAGCTGTAATTGCAAACAGTTAGAGTTGCATTTGAAAAATATTTTCAGTATCATGGATAGCTTTGCTTATGTCAGACTCAGAAATGAATACTGAAGTTGTTCTACATTCGTAGTTTAAATCCAAAGTAATTATGCCATGTAAGTCAATTTTAATAGTGATAGCTGGTTTGGAAGACACAGAGAGTTAAGGAAAAATAACTTCCTAAGTATTGCCTAAAAGTTTATGTAAGGGCTAGGCCATAATGGAACAGTAAGGCCTTCCCCCTTCCAGATCCCCCTGGCATCTCAACGTCCCATGAGACATAATTTATGGTCCTTCTGCTATGATCCACTCCATACAGATTGTTATGTAAATAAAACCAATTTTGAGTGGTAACAAAAAAGCAAGCACATCAGATCACACCAGCTTGCTTCATTCACTGTGCAACAGCAATTGTAGTTGGTAAGAAAAATAATGAGGCACACACTCCTCAGGTTCTCCAGTGTACCATTACTTCAGCATGGAACCCCATCACAACCCCTTGGTTATTTCAGTATACAATTAAGAGAAAATATTATTTTCCTGCATGTCACGATTTGCTAATCAAGAGTAAAAATGTATATTTAAGAAACTCACAGGCTCAGTTGAAAACTGCAAGTCTTTCTTATGGATGATGTCCAATAGAAAAATTATGTTCCAAATATAACATGTAATTACCACCCAGTCATTTCAAGTACTTATCTGTGAATCTGAGGAGGGGTTCTTTGTTTATTTTTTTAATCTCAAGACTTTGTAATTATTGTTTTGGCATCCATGAATTCCAACAGTTGGTGGGGTGCTGCCAAAAAGATCTTTTCTCGCAAGGTGCTCAGCACCCTCCTTTCCAAGAAAATCAGCATTCTGTTGCTGGTTCTGGCAGTGTTTCACACCATCTTTGCTGCGCTATGTTTCCTCCACGCCTCAGTTCCTTATACGTAAAAATCAGAATAAAAGTCTTGTCTTCAAAGGGTGATCTGAAAGCAATAGCTGAATAACACGATTGTATCTGGGAGGGCTGGTCCACAAAGCCTATTATGTGTGCTAGATCCCATTGGAGTTAGGGGAGGAGGCTATATATATGTATGTGTGTATCTAGAGAGGAAGGGCTTCTTTGCAGTATCAACTAATTTCTTTCACCCTGCAAGACTTAGAGAGCTCTCAACTTGCCCTGCAAAACCCACAGTGAGGGCTTCACAGCGTCTGGAATGAAGTAAGAATACTAGCAGTGGTACCGGGGTCCCTTATCTTTCAAGACTGTATTGTTTGTGGATTATACAGATTTACTTCTGAACCACAGAGAACCATGAATGGGATCCTGGAAGATTTTATTTTAAAACAAAAAATTAACATGCAGTGAGTATTTAAAAACTCCCTGCCCATTTCAGTAGGCACAGATCATCCTAAATTGTATTCTTGGTAGCATAGCACTGCTCATGCACTTCCTATGGCATGTGGAAGGTAAATGAAATATAGCAACCCTGCAGGATTTCTTACACAGCTATGGCTGTATTCAATAAGATACTCTGCTGTGTCAGTGCCACATCATCCCACTGAACTAGCAGAAAAGTGTAACATTCATCAAAAATCAAGGGCAGAGCAAAGAGCCAAGAAGAAAAGCAGAAGTGCAACCTTGCCAGGGCTCCCTACCCAGCAGAAAGGCAATTTTCCGCTTTCTCACAGGGCCTGCCGGTTGTGTTTTCCACTCACGCTGTTTTCCTGTGCTCCGTGTTAGTGGCTGCCTGTCCTAGGTGTGCTTCTAAATGAGGGAGAGGGAGCGTGTTTGTGTGTGTGTGCCGTGTGTTTACAAGAGTTATGGTAGCAGTTCTCAGCAGTCCTCTGAGAGTTCTAGGAAACGGCCCCTGTTATTTTATTCTCGGTCAATGTCAGCTCATGTCAGGCACTAAAGATCACACAGGACAGCCCTCTGCATCTCGCAGTCCTGGCTGGAGGCCTCAATGGGAGAGGGAAAGGGAGCGAGCTGCGAGTGGGCGGAGAGCCTTCCCAGCACTCTACCAACCACTGCAGGAGGAATTATGATAAACACCACTCTGGAAACCAGATACAACAGTACATTGTGTTCTTCTTCGGAAAAACAACCCGACTTCAGCTCACTTAAAGTAAACAGTTAATCCTGTTTATCTTTTTTTTTTTCTTTCTTTCTTGATGAGTTGTTAACAGAACAATCTCTTCTGCAAAGCAAATAAGAAATCAGTCCCCTAAATTAATACAGATTTTTTTTTCTTTCCCCCAGAAAAAAAAAGCAGTTTGACATGTAAACTTTCTACTATCAGCAAACAGTGTGGAATAACAATCTTTCTTGGCTTAAACTGACTTAACAAAGCGATGCCAAAACTGAATGAAACCTTTCCCTCACTTACATATTTTATTTTGGAAAACTGAAGTCCCAAACAGAATGTTCTATTCATTCCTTTTAACTATTCCGTTTCTGAAAAGAACAAGCAAAACTGGTAAACCAGAAAAAAAAAAAAAAATAAAAATCAGGGTATTTGTTGTCCTTGCCACTGGAGCACAGGGTGCCTGGGGAGCAGAGATCAGCTACTGAGCAGGGGGGTGGCTGGCCCCAGGTTTTCTCTGAGAGGGGAAAAAAGAGGAGTCAGATTAATTGACTGCAACTAAGGTAACAAACTGTTACCCTCCTTTTCAAAATATATGCTTACTGTGCAAATTCACGATGTCCCTGACTTCCAATAATAAGGGTGATTAATCAGAAAAGCAGATGGAATTGATTATGTTGTTTTGCTGGAGTCACCACAGTCTCCCTATTAACTACTTCTTATTGGGGACTTCAACAAAGTCCACTGAAAGCTACAAGCTTTCCCAGAGGGAATTTTAATTTTTTGCACTCAGGAGTTTAAATAGTTCCAAAAGTCAACAACGAAAGTGTGCTTAACATCCCTGGTCAGTAAAGTTTGTTGATTGAGCTATTTATAATCAAAAAAAATACATGATTTGAAAAACTGTAAGAGGATAAGAAAAATATTTCCCTGTTTTATTTTTACTCATTTTGCAAGCTCTGAGATCCTATATTTTCTGTGCAAATGATGTCATGAAGTGGAAAAATGTAAATTCATGTGAGTGAAAGTCTGATTTTCAGATTTTTTAAAAAATATTTTACATGCAAAATTTTTATATTTTTCTTGGGTTTTGTTTTGTTTTGTTTTTATCTTAGAGATCTTAATTTAGTTTGCATTTATTTTTAAATCTTTTGCAGCAGTTGCTGAATTTACTCTGGTGAGCTCTAATGTGACAGAGCAGGAAAAAGCAGAGCTATTTCCCATTGCAGAAGGGAGGCAGGCTCAGGAGGGAGCTATCAGCATCTGCAGCCAGAACCCCAGAGGAGCAGCCTAAGGACTATTCCCCCAATCCACCACTTATCCCACCATGGCCTCCAGCTAAGACTGGAAGAGCCAGAGTGCCTCCAGGGACGACTGGAAGAGCCAGTATTGCTAGGACAGGACTGCTGCTGAGCACTTCGTCTTGCTCCAGGTGCACCCTGTCATTTAACCCCCACCCTCCCAGGGCTGCACCTGCACAAGAAAAGCATGGTTGTCCCCTCATGACTGCGGGTTTGTCCTGCCAAATTTCTCCCCAAATTGACAGACAGTCCACAGCCCTATCTATGAAGGATCCAACTTGCACCAAGGTGCTGCAGCTCTGAGCAGGGTGGGCACTGGCTGCAGGACTGCAGGGAAGAGGAAACACTTTGGTGAAACCTCTCTCTTGGGAAGACAGAGAGGAATGTAGGGTCTTACTGTCTCTACTTTTTTTGGGAAACTCTTGGGCGTAGGAGAAGAAAGCAATAAACCTAAATCATTTAGGGTGCAGTTGTAACCCATGTACAAAAAAGACCCTCATGTTTAACCCCGTGGTGGCTGACCACCATCACACATTCCTTCAGGAGGGAATGGATCATCCAAGAGGAATGCGGATGAGAGGTGAATCAAATGCAGATCCTTAGGAGATGACACAACAGCAGGAAGAAAATGTGGAAGGTGAAGAAGACAAAGACAAGGAGGAAATATTCTCTGGTATCACCTCTTTTCCACTTCCTTTCTTACACCTTGCTGTTCTCCGTATCTCTCTTAGCTAGGGATGGGGGGAATTGCCAATCTGTGGTAACGTTTTACTGTAGGAGCACTTTCCCCATATACACTGGGATTTTTTACAATAAGAAATTATGGCCACAACAAACCCTGCTGAAAGAGAGGTGCAGATGGCAGCAGTTCTTCCAGCTTGAAAATGAAAACCTAAGTTTATTTGCCATTTTAAGCTTTTATTTGAACTTTGCAAAATGAGAAATCCCATTTTCTGTCACAGGTCAAGCAAAGCTTTATAAATTATTTTTAAATAAGTAGTGGGCTTGGGCCATTATCTAAAGTTCACTCATTCCATTGATTTCAATGAACTTTATTTCATGCTGTATAACAGGCAGAGAAAATATGTGGGCAGCACCAGCTACATTCCTTCATCTTGATTTCATTTAATCATTCATGCAAATTCCATGCTTCTCTTTTAAACCATCTAAAATGAACACCAATCAAGGATCAAACACTGAAGCAATTTTATAAGCACCACACATAAATTTTGTTGTAATTTCAAGAAATATTTTTTAGCAGAATCAAACTTGGAATACAACACACAGTACATAAAAAGAATCTTAAATTTGCCATATTCTCTCATTTTTGTTTGTCTGTTTGGAGGTTTTTTTGTTTGATTGTTTTTTGGTGGTATTTAATTGGGTAATCTTTAAACAGTCACAGAGAACCGCTCACTTTCAGCACTTTGGTTATCTTCAGATGTGTAAGATTTCAAATATTATGTGCGCTAATGGGAACTGTCCTAAAATAAAAAGTCCCTGCTACAGCATTTTAATCTCAATCACCTTGTACAGATGATAGTCTATATTTTATATCTCATGCATGTGGAATACTATTTAATTGTAATGGCATAATCAGTAATTACACTGGATTTGATATAATAATCCTGATCAAATACTGAGAAACTATGTCGTGCATGGTAAATTTGATTCCTTTCTTTGCTTCCGATGCAAAAGAACACAGTCCTGAAAATAAGAACCTGTTCAGATATCAGTGCAGCATGGTTTGTTCTCATCATTTATATTCCAAGGAAAAGAAGAAAACAGGACCAAATCTAATCAAAACTACAGGAAGTGTTTAGAGGCACAAAAGATAATAACATAAATTAGAACTGGATTAGGGCCCTTAGTAAACCTATCTATTCATGCCAAAAGAGGTGATTTAATATTCTGTGGTTAAGATTCTGGGTTTGTGTCTTATCCAACAATACTAACAATAACACATTGTTCTCCTACCACCATGCTGGTGGTGTTACAGCCTCTGATGTGATTCAGCACAGACTTGAAGGGACAGACACTGCTAAACGTTTGGATTTTCCTGAGCTGTCACCCATTGCAGGCCAGCAGGAGATACACCACAGACAAGATAACAAGATAACTTTTGTCTCTAAAACATGCAGTTTCCTGTTGATACTGTTCTGCATTGTCACATTTGCTGTCTTGTCCTCTTTTTCCTGTCACACATTCCTTCTCTAATTAAGTCTTCAGGGTACTGCACTGAGGAAACATTAGGACAGGGACTTCTCTGTGCCGGCAGAGCACCTGAGATCAGGGTACACGCCCTGATCTTCACCGGAGCATCAGTGTCACAAAAGCAGATCAAAGCTTTGGTGTAGCCGTTTAATCATCAGTCCCTGCTGCTTACCCTTCTAAACCACAGGCAATAAGGGCTGGTATTTGTATTTTCTGAGTACTGTCAGCAACTTAGCAGTTGCATTTTTCCATTTCAAGCTCTCCACTTGAGTAGGATCTCTTTGTGCAGAAGGGTGTCAGATCAGGCGGTGAGGCTGCTCCCCCTGGCCTGGCTTCCCAGTGCCAGAGCATTCAGGAACTATCAGAGGGAGGTCTGAAGGTTGCTTTAAGGGGGTTCCTTCCTACTGGACATGTGATTATAGGATGCAGAGAGCCACCAGCATATGAAAATGACAACATTTAAATAAACACAAGGCCGTATTTTCATGCATTGCCTGTTGTCACGGGACACGCTGTCCATGGTGTTCTCTCTCTCTCCACTGCCAGGTAATGTGAGAAATGTGGTTTTGGATCACTGTGACACTATGTAACTCATGTACTCCTAAGGTGAAGCATAAAAAGGCCCTAAATTTAAATACCTAAATATGCTAAAACAAAATTGACAAAGTCTTCAAACAAAATTATCAAAAACAGGAAACAAAACGCCTACATTTTTAAAAAATGTACTTTCTGATCACCCACTTTTAAAATGTTTCCTAAACTTCACTGCTGCAAGAAGTGTGAAAATATCAACAAGACAAGAACACAACAAATGAAAACATTGTAAGTGAATCCCACTTGGATCAATTTAAGCATTCTGCTTTACCAATTTTAAAAAAAAACTAAGCTAAAAAAACCTAACCAAAGTGGAATTTCTAAACAAGTGGTTTCAGAGTAGGAAAATGGCATTGTTTCAAAACATAGCATTTCAGCAATTTCACAACTTTTCATTTGCTTGTACAAGCTTTTCATAAGAAGTTTCCATTATTTTACAAGTTGATCTGACAGAAAATTATTTCTTTGAAAAATTCCCAACCATTTTTCCTAGAAATATTTTTCAAACATCTAATGCAGTATCTATTCATTAACTTTCAAGGCTTTGTTTTGACAAAACGTATTTATTTAGCACACCAAAGAATAATTATCCAGTATGCCTGTGAGTAGATGCAATGTTGAACAGTGAGGGACAGAATTGTAATATAAAGATTTATTTCCCCTTCTTCTCTAACAATAGCTGTAGAAACACATTTGAACATATGTACTGGGTTTGGCTCGGGTAAAGTTAATTTTATTCAGAGTAGCTGGTATGGGTCTGTGGCTTGGATTTGTGCTGGAAACAGTGTTGATAACACAGGGATATTTTAGTTATTGATGAGCAGGGCTTGTACAGTCAAGGCCTTTTCTGCTCCTCACCCCACCCCACTGCTGAGGAGGCTGGGGGTGCACAAGGAGCTGGGAGGGGATAGATGATCCCAAGTGACCAAAGGAATGTCCCAGATTATATGGCATCATGCTAAGAAGAAGAAAGAGGGGAGAACACTCAGAATGGTGGCATTTGTCCTCCCAAGTCACCATTACCCATGATGAAGCAAAATTTTCCTGGTGATGGTTGAACAACTGCCTTGCCAATGGGAAGGGGTGAATGTATTCCCAGTTTTCCTTTGCTTGCATAAGCAGCTTTTGCTCTACCTGCTAAAGTGTTTTCATCTCAAACCATGAGTTTTCTCACTTTTCCGATTCTCTCTCCCATCCCACTGTTGAGGGATGGAGTGAGTGGCTTAGTGGCCATCTGGGGTTAAACCCTGACAACACATAACTTTTGAGCAGAATAAGAGCTCTAGGGAAAGCTGTAAACTCTCTTGCATGCTAATTTTAATTTTTGGAACTTACACAAAATAAGAGCAAAATTTCTGAGTTTACATCTCTTCCTGATTGTTAAAACAAGTCTGTTAAAGCTTAGGAGAAGTAGAAACCTAGTGGGGAAAAAAGGTAATCTTTATCCTTAGGAAGAAAACCCAAAAAAAACCCCTGAATTCTTTACAGAAAACCCAAAAGATTGATACTGCTGGTGCCATTCCTGGAGACTGAACATGGCTATAGCTGTCCTCCTGGGGGGCCACCAAAGTGGGGTTCTGGCCCTGATCCTGAACAAGGTAACATGAGAACTGCATTCTGCCTCTATAAGCACCTGAAACAAAGATACTGAGCTGGGTATGGGAACTGCAGCCTGCCTGGAAACCACTTGGTATTTGAAGGAAGCCAGTGGAGAAGCCCAGTGAGGATCATGAAGAAAAGGGTCTTATTCCAACCTCCTTCATTAGCTTTTCTTACCTGGATTCTGCAAGGTTTGAGGCAGTGCTGACTCCCAACAGCAGCTGCAGGATCTGATTTTACAGTGTAACTGCACCTACGGTTTCCAGAAGCAGTTAATATGCATTTCCAGTGAAAAGGGAGAGAAACACTCATGAGAATTTTCTTGTAGAAAAGAGATCTACAACTTGTACCTAACCCAATGGGGATGTATCATTATCACTAATTTTAACTTCAAAATTGCAACTGGCATGAACCCTATTTCACTGGTCTTTTTAAGCTAGTTAATAGGTCCCTTTACTGGCAGTCCCACAAAATAAAAAACAGAACTACATTTTGAATTTTTTTCAATTTGTATGGAAGTTTAATTCACCACAAATATTTCTTTCTTAACCAAAAAGTTATTTATCTACAGCACACACAAAAATTTATCTTCTCATAGGACAAATATATGTGGTATCATCTGATTTGGTACGAAACACCAAAAGCACATTTAATTTCATCCCACAGTGGTTTAATCTGAATTTATAACTCTGTCTTTCCCCATTCATTTCCCCCTTCTCCCCAATCTACTATACTATACATGCTGTTCACTACTGCATATACTGACCTCTGTACACCTACTGAACACAAATTTCAGTATAAGGTATCAGTGAAAGATTCCCAGTATTCCTCATTTTTTCATTCCACATGTGGACACTAGCTTTAATCCTACAGCTGGTGTGTTAATGTATTAAAATCCTTATATAAACGGTGTATTCTTTGTACACTTTATATTACAATTTTCAATTATTATTAAATTGTGATTATTAAGTGGTAGGAGCTGGGATCAACCAACTTTGTAAATACAGCTATGTGAACAACATTCAACTGATGAAGTGGCAAGAATGTTTTGTAGAAGTCAGTTACAGTTCCTTAGTAGGCAATAGTGTTTTCCAGCTGAAAAAGACCAGTTAACAAAAGATTATGGTGAACAGGGTAGCAAAAAAAATGAACATAAGTTCTGTTTCACATGCACAAGTCAACAACAGAGGAACAGAAATCTCAAGGCATGGATGCAGCTTTGTCTTGGGAACTCCAGGTAACATCTCTAGTGTCAGCGCTTATAAACCTTAGTAAGAAAGCAAGCAGCAGCAGGTGCTTGGAGGTGCAGAGGGTAACACTGAAGTTATTCCAAAATGAGGTCATAGGAACAACTCATCATTTCCAAACAACTACTGCAACAACTGGATAGAGGGTGCTGGTGCTGGCCTGGAAGGACACACTCTTGGGAAAAGCACCATCCTCACCACCTGCATTTTTGCCTGCCTGAAGAACAACAGGGACAATTTGTCTGCTTCAACGGCACCTACAAGGTGTTATTTATTCAGCCTTAGAAACACACAAATGGAAACTACTGTTATAACTGGTATATTATGATATTTACCACAATGATCCTCTTCTTCTACTGACTCCATTTATTAAAACTGCCAGAAAATATTGCCTAACTGTGACCACTGCTTAGGAGTTAAGAAGCAGTTCAAACTTTGGGGATTTGCAGTTGCAGAATGGGTTGCACCATTTCAGAACACAGTGGGTGAAATGGAATAAGGGGAGAACACATCTTTTGGATATTAAATGCTTCCTAACTTTCTTATATGCAGGTTGATTTGAGTAGCATTAAATTGAAAAACAGTTACATCGTTTGTATTTTCAAAATAAGTTATCGGAAGCCTACACTGGGCAGAAATAAAATACCAGGTATTTACACAACACACAAAAATAGCTTGGAATCTTATGACAGCTGCACACAAAGTGATGCTCCCAGAAAGCAAGACTATTATTTTTCACACAGCAGCAGCATTTTCATGTAGAGTAAGAAACTTTCACACAAGCTTTGCACCTCAACAGGTCTTTGAAGTTTTCCTGGAAATACAACCCTGACAAAAGGAGAAGCCAAGGAATGCTCTTCCTTTGTCTTTCCAAGTCCTTCCCAACACCTCCGTTTAATCCAATCAAATTACAACGATCTGTGATGAGGTCAGTTTGCAGTATGAAGAAGAAAGCTATATGAAAAGAAAGAACAACATCTACTATCTCTGATCTCTTCAGGCTGTATTAACCTAAGTAAAACTGCTCAAAGAAAACAGAAATCAGACTTTGAAATGCTCAGGGTCAGAATATTTTCTCTGTATGAACTTCCATGTTCTACTTGCTTTGTGTAAGACTGTTGTATTAAAAGATTGAAATTTAACCTAGGCACTCTCAGGACACAGGAAATTTTTTACATTGTTTTCAAATTTCTAGTTGAGTAATGAAAGAAATATTAACATCTCCACCTACACTTCCCCACAAACTAAACTTTTTAATGACCAGATTCAGCTAAGAAAATATCCAGCTTCTCATGGCATGCTCTCATTTGAGTGCTCTCTAGGTTTCAAAATCATTTTTGTCTTCTGCATCTTGAAATTATGTGCACTGAAAGATTTTTCTGAAAAATCATAAAATTGTGTGTTTTTCATGATGTACGAGAACAGTGAAATTTTAAATTAAACATTTTTCCTGATGCAAATGTAGATGTATATACACATCCATGGAAGAAGAAAGAAATATACACATACATACTGAACTTTCAGACTTGAAATCACTATTTTCCAGGTGGTATCCACAAACTCAAAATTCCACAGATTTAGGATCCACAAACTAAAAACCAGTTTAATGTCAGAAAGCAGAGAAACCAGATGAAGGTTTTTTGACCACTGCTTCCACAGTTTTAAGCTGTCCCCTCTCCTCCCTCATAACTGTGATGGCAAAACCAAGTTGAGACAGCACAATAAATCTGATCAGGGAATGGATTTGCCTAAACAAACAAATTTCAGATGCAAAAATGAAGTTATTTACCTGCAGTACTATATCCAAATCTAGAGTTTTCAGCCCAGAAAAGACATGAGAAGTGTTGGAGCAGCTCCATAGGAGGGCTACAAAAATTACCAGATGGCTGGAGCACCTCTCCTGTGAACACAGGCTGCTGAGACAATTGGGATTGATCAGCCTGGGGAAGAGAAGACTCTGGGAAGACCTTATTGCCTTTTAATATTTATAGGGGGCTTATAAGAAAGATGGGGACAAAATTTTCAATTGGTTTTGTTGTGATAGGAAAAGGGGTAATGGTTTTAAATTATGAGGGTAGATTCAGACTAGATATATGGAAGAATTTTTATTTTTTTACAATGAGGGTGGTGAAACACTGCAACAAGGTTTCCATACAAGTGGTAGATGCCACATCCCTGGAAAAATTCCAGGTCAGGTTGGATGAGGTTCTGAAAAACCTTTTCTAGTTGAATATGTCCTTGGTCAAGTCAGGGTGGTTGGACTACATGGCCTTTAAAGGTCGCTTCAATCCAAACCATTTTATGATTCTGAGTTTTTTGGCATCACAAACAGCTGTCCCAGCTCATTTGAATGGGCACCCTGGCATGTACTGGCAAAAAGACAGCTCACTGGGGTGAGGAAATCTGGGAAGATAGACATGGAGTCAGATTAATTTGAAAGCAGATTAGAGAGAGAGAATAATTTAGCATGGATTTCCCAATGAAAGATCACAGCTTTGTCATGCCTAAGATGAAGCATAAAAACAAATGGGCTTTCTGCCACTGGTTGAAGGTCCATCACAATCCTTCTGCCTCAAGCATTTGTCTTTTGGCTTGGTTTTGATGGAAATATTGGTCTGAATCCCCACAGATTGGGGGATTGTAATTCTTGCAAGAATAACACTTGTAAAAATAATTTTTACACAAAATATTTACACAAATGATAGCACACAATGTAACATTAGAAACAATACTGCATTTTAATTTTATAACTGCAGAAGAGACAGACACATTTTAAAATGTAAGCTTAACCTAGCAGGACCAGCAGAAACACTTCAAAATCACTGAAAGTCAGTCTAATGGAAAACATGTTTAAAACCCTATAAAAAGCTTACTTTTTTGCATATTTTAAAGTCCATTTAGTCTTTTCAGTTTGCCAATGTGCATTTATGACTGTACACTACAAAAACACACAAACACATAATCTAATTTCCCCAGCAGAATCAGTTCACTAACACCGAGTAAGTAAAACAATCTTCAAAAGTGAAGGCTTTCAAACTCAAATTTCAATCTGTGTCCAACTGCCAACTACACACCTGACTCATATTTCTTCTCATTTACCTTCCATATAGTTTACTGAATATATTCAGCTTGATTCCATCTAATGGTCTGCTCTAGTGATTTTCTATTTTACTTGTAAATCAGTTTTATTTAAAAATTTATTTATTTGTTTCAAGATCCTTCAGTGACATCTGCAACTCCTGAAATACACTGGACTGAAAAAATATTATGATCAAGTGAACATATTCACTTTAGTATTTCCTTTTCTTGGACTGAGGCAGATCAGCTGGTAAATTAGACTGTTATGAACATTGCTTCCGTTGGTTTATCACTTTGTATTTGCAGGAATTAAAATTAATTTTTTTTTTTTATAATGACCAAAATATTTAAGGAGATAGTGGAAAACGCAGCAAATTTTCTAGTTGATATAAAGGAATGGGGAGAAAAAAAGAAAAGAAATCATGTTTGCTGTTTTTAAAGAACTAAAGGGATATAAACTGTCAGACTCTGGGTCATCATTAAGTAGAGGCCAGAGCATTGGCACGAATGACCGTGTTGTGAAGCCTACAAGCTTTATTTGGTTTTCAGTTCACATTCCTGCAGAGTGAGACATTCTTAATTTGGGAGAGCTACGGGTAAACATTTATGGGAAAAAATTATTAAATATTTCCTTTCACAAAGGTAGCAGGCAAAATAAAAATAAAAACAACTCCTGCACAAAATGCTAAAGGTGGTCTTTAACTATCAAAATTCAGCAAAGCAAATGAGGAATCCATGCTCCCTTCTGACAGGCACATGGGGCTTTTACTATTGAGAGACCAATCTTCCCTCTGCCATTTACCATTCACAAGCTCCTACTACATATATTTTCAGATTGGAATAGTATTATCCATATGTGAAATGGATATCCAAATAGTCCAGTCCATCATATGGAGATAACAGTAAGCACCTAGATTTAGCATCACAGAAGAAGTGAAAACACTTACAAGATAATGGTACTTATTACACCACCTGATGTAATACATAACTACTGGTCACTTCCCAAACCTCTCACTGAACTCCAGTAACCTTTGAGAGCTGTTTGTTGCAATTCAGTTTATGAGACAATATTTTAAATATTCTTACTCCAAAGAACTCTTGGAATGATGAAGATGTCTGAATATTCTCTTTCTAAATATGAAACATGTTCTGCTTGCAGAAGATTTCAGAATTTTGAACAAATATAAAACACAGTTTATTCACCCCAGTGAAAGAAGACATCCTGTAGAGGGGTCTGAGGCTTGAGTGGACATCGCAATTTCTGCTGGCTTTAGCCCTCGGCACTGCAACTCATTTATCTAAGTCTGAGAAATCCACAGGAACACCTAGGAATGTGTATCAGATGTGCTTTGATCAGTGTGTGCAGGGAGCTGAACCTTATTCTAACTCTACAAGCAGGAACATGCTGGCCTGACTGTACATGGACCAGGGTATACCAAAGCTCTCTTCCTCCCTTGAGAAAATTCAATGGCACACACACCACTCCTGCACTATAAACATTATGCGATTTTTAGCTGCTGAAAATACAGATAGTTGCCTCCTCTTCCTTGTATCTATAAAATATATATTTTATATATATAGATAAAATATGTATCTATAAAATGATGTGTGCCTCCTGGCTTCTTAGGAAAGGCATTCCTCTCCTGATCCCTCACTAATTGTCAATACCAAAGTCCAGAGAGTTTGCACTAAATGGGAAAATCTTTGAGAGCAACCTGGTAGCTTCTTCCAGTCAGCATGCAAAGATGAGGTTGATTTTCAAAATTTTATCAAGATTGTGGTAAGGCCAAGGTTTTATTATTACTTCCAGTATTTGGTGCAATTTCCTATAAACTCCCCAGTGTAGCTCAAAAATAATCTGGGGCACCATCAGTATTAAAAAACCTTGGACATGTTTTCCTGACATGTTATGCAAACATCTAGAAGAGTTCTCTTTGTGGTACCACCTTAATGGTGTCACACCAGAAAAGGAAAAGTCAGTAATGATAAAGCAAATTTTGCTTCTCAGATGTCCAATGGAACAATACACCAAAGATTTAATCTTCCAAAGGAACAGGCAACAGATATTTAGCAGAATTAGTTCCACAGCACTATGTGTCACCACAGTTATGCATAAAGATGTTATAGGGCTTGGCCTTTGAGGAGAGAACAAAACAATTGAAAAACATGACTGACAGGAGGAGAATAAACTACTTTTTCCTGGGAACTGAGCTATGCTAAATGACTGATCCTTCTCGAAAATCCTCCAGTATCATACTTCTTTGACTGTTCAGTGAAACTGGGAGTATTTATCACCTGGTATTATTACTCATGTGACTACAAACATTAATTGTATTTGTTAAAAAAAGTTGGTGTAGTAATTGCAGTTTCTTACTCATGAGGGATAAAATGCTGCATTCCACTTCTGTTTATTGAAAATTTCAGGACTATGTTAACTGCTGCCTAATATATCTAAAATATACTCAAATGAAGTAATTTTTTAAAAATTAAAAGATTATTTGTATGTGGCTTACTGTATTTCTTCTAGGAAACAATAAAAGGGTGAAATGTCCTAACAAGGCATCAAGATATGATGACATGGTAAAGGAGATAATCCTACCTGATTGCCACACCTTTTAAAATTATGTATAAGGAGTCTTTTGTTCCCTGTTTTTTTGGAATGTCATGCAACTCATAAATAATAATCTGGACCTAAATAAACACACGCTAGTTAAAAATCCTGTATTTATTTAAAGCATTAAATGAATCATTACTTCAAATATTCAAATGGCAGTATATTTCCTCAGTTTCTTACCTAACCTTTCTTTTATAAAGGCAATCTAAGACTATGCCAATAAGCTAATGGCAAATTTTTCTCAACCTATTTAAAACATTCACTGGTCAGTTTTAAATCCCATCAGAAATGTTTAGTATTAATATATCATGCTAATTTAAAGTAAGAAGCTAAGTCTTTAGAGCAGGAGAACCTGAATTATCAAGATTTTTTTCAGTATTCCCTTAATGGAATTCCTATATTTTGTCATTCTATCAGTAACATCAAGATTTTTCAGCAGAATTACAAGAAGCAAAAATATGAAGAAACTAAAAGGACACTGATAATACAATCAAGACTTAAAACCCCCTACATGTTAAAGAGCCTGTTTCTTGTTTTTTTTTAATAAGAGAAAAGTATCTTCACATGGGGTTCATATCTCCCCTTCAGTTGTAACATACCTAGATAAGCTTAAAATTTTCTTTTACTCAGGAGAGGGTTCAATTACTTATTAAGAATTACTTACTCTTTGCCAGTGGTTTGTATCAACTTAAGAGAGTAACATGGAGAGATGTATTTTTAAAGTGGGAAAATCCCAGCAACCCACAGACTTCAGCAATGAAGGTGCATGCAACCTCTAAGAGAGTAGATGATGGGACAAAAAAGAAGCAGGGCTAATCTTGGATGAATCCACTATGAAAAAAAAGGGCTAAATTGGTGCTTGAAGGATTTCTTGACAAAGATGACAATGTCCAGTTGCCCACTCCCTACAGCCCCCTTAAGTAATAGATAGTTACACTCAACTAAAACCACCTTTGTTTAAACACACTGTTTCTCCTACCCTCCCTCATTACCTGGTCAGAAATAATGATTATCTGATTAATTAATTGTTACTCAATTACCACCTAATCCAATCCCCATCAACCAATCCTAGGCACACCTTTACAACCACAATAAATAAAAAGAATGTTCATCTCCTCCTCTTCTTTTCCCACATCTCTTTCCTATCCTCCCTTTCCCACTCCCCCCAGATTAACACATTCTGGAATTTATTTTCCTGGCTGAGATCCAAGAACTAGAGTGTTCTCTCTATATTTTCCCCACAGGATGAATAAGAGATGCTGGTCCCGAGCCCATCCTCTGGTCTCACCTTGGGGTGAGTGCCAGTGACTCCTGCAGTGTTGCAGTTCTAGCAGAACTCCTTAAAAAGTGGTCCCACATTGCCCAACATTCTTTGACTCTCTTCCCTCCTCCAATGCTACTTTTTGGGATTCTTTTTAATTTCTCAGCTCCTTTCAGAGAAGCACCTCCTTAGTCCAGCTCACGTTAATTGTTCAGAGAAAACTTTTATTCACCCTGAGTGAACAAACTACTTTAATTGTAAAACAACCAAAATAAATACAAATTCCTGAATAAAATTCTAATCACTATACTGCCCCATTCCACATGCTCTGGAACTGGGCTATACTGTATGCCACATGCCAAAATGATTTGTATATACTATTGACATTTTTCATGTTCCCCGCAATGTTTGGAATACCGCACAGCACAGGGTGCAAGAAGATAAGATCGTTTATGTAAGCAAAATATGACCTTACCAGTGTGTAAATCCCTTATGTACGTATGCAGGAGAAATAGCTGCGAGTACCAGTACTACTTGTATGTGTAATTATTTGCTTTACATGCCACATCAATTCCGCAAACAAATAGTAACTATTTAGCAATATTCATCTCTTTCTATTGTAAAACATCTAGGAGGGGAGAGAGACAGAGAAAGGTAAGACTTTAAAGTCCACTAATAAATGTATACTGGCTGCAAACTAGTATAGAGATGTCAAGTCTGTGCTGTGAAAACAGAAATTCATGGCTGATAAAACAGCAGAAAATGGAAAGAACAGCCTGATCCAAGAAATCAAAAGTGCAACAGGCTGTGCTGCTCTGGAAAAGAAACATGGGCCTAGAAACAGTAAACACAGAGTTTATATGTATCATTCATTCATATAAACATATACATATATAAGCCCACACACATCCTAAGTTGTATTCTTGTGGACTATTTTTTTTTTTATAATTCAAAGCAGATATAGATAAAACTTACTAAACCTTCCTGTTTAGAATCTGAAGGTGATATGGTTAAGTACTCTGAAATCAACAGATGACACATTCAGTTTTCAGTACAGATATATATTCTGCAGAAATCTGGCATTACATCTCTTTTCAGCATTTTGCACCTGTGCCTCTCATCATATGGTTAAAGAATGTCTGTTTGTAGTAGCAGGCCCACAGCTTGAACAGACCAGTGGTACTGGGTGAATCAGGGGACATTTGAGTCCCACTGCTGCGTAAGAAAGAAGAATTCTGTCAGCCCCGGGTCAGGCCACAGGTAAGTGCCACCCACATGTTGCTTCCCACATCTGGAAAGTCTCATGTGATGCTCTCACAGAGGGAGCTGGAACAGTGTGGTTTATGCCCTGCTTGGGAGGATGGTTGGGGAACAGCTTTACTTCAGCTCTCTGTCCTGCATCTCGAAATATTTCCTGCTTGGGGTGGCATAATCTCTCAGGCTGGAGGAGGAAAGTCAAGCCTTTATCTCTCTCCCCCTCCTCCCTTTCCAACCCCAGCTGTTTCCATGGTAGAGCCAGCTGTAGCTGCTGCCAAAGAAAACAAGGCATTTTCCCACCTCGAGGGCATTCCCCTCTGAACATCAAACATCTACAGCAAACAATGGAGTTGAAACAGCTTTGCAAATAAAAAGTCACAAGAATTTTTCATAGTGGAAAATATCAGGCTACCTACAGGCAGGGGTTGCTTCCAGCTCACAAACACTACACATGCTTTCAAACACTCTCCACTGTGAGCTGAACTAGTCTTTACTGAGACATTGCATGGTCCCAGTGATGTAACTTGAATTAATTCTCCCTCAAGCTATTTTGTAATCACCTTAATTGTCAGGTCTTAAAAAGAAGAGATTTTTAGTTCTTTGGGAAGGGAGTGCATTTACATGCAGTAAGAAGCCAAGCAAACTGTAGGGTGTTCTGAAACAGCAGGTCACACACTAAGCAGTGCATGAAGTAGGGGAAAGGAGAACGGGCATGTGCTACTGGAGAGCTTCAGGGAGCAGAGCATGTGATAAGCTGTTGAGGGAGCTGTGCTTTGCAAGCTCTAGCCAAAGGACAAATGAGCAATGCAGAGAGCCCCTGGCTGCCAGAAGCTACTGAACCCACACTAGAGGCCTCCATGGAGACTTGGCAGCATGGGGTTCAGCAACAGCAGGAGCCACATGTTTTCTGTGCTCCTGCTCAGTGCCTGCACATACGCTCAGCCCTACCAGCACAGCAGCGTCCCATGGGGTCACGTTTCCCCCTGGCCACCCTGACCCCACCCAAACATCCCCTCTGCTCCACTCCACTACAGCACTGGCATTCCTGCCTTCTCCACAAGTACACTCCGCTGGTCTTCCCTCTCTCCCATCTCTCAGAAGCAGAGGGGTTTGTCAGGAAGTGTGTGATACCCACTGAGCACTGCTGCTAAGATGAATAGGGAACTCTTAGTCCCTAGACCAAGAGCAGAAGATGAAAGGTAATTCAAGAAATCATTTGGTGGGAAAAAATACTGGACAAGGTATCACTGAACAAGCTTCTGTTACTAATCCCTAGCTAAACTACAATTCCTACAGATGAGCACAACGAAATAGTTTTACTGTGGAAAATTACCAGAGTTTAAATGTGCACCCCACATATTTGGCATTCATCTCCTCCAGAATTTTGCATACAGGTAAGCCTCAGCAAAGATGGAAACAGTGCTTATCTGCATTTTTCTGTATTGTTGGGGCTGTGGAGGAAGGGAGTGACAGGCACGGGTTGAAGGTTCTGAATTTTCAGAACTAATTATGTGGAAAATTAAAATTGACATATTTTTGTAATAAAAAGGGCTTGCTTTAGATTTCTTTTTAATTTTCCCACTTCTCTACTGGACAGTTTAGCAGATGCGAGCCAGGAGAGTCAGTGACTGGGAAAGTAGTTGAGTGCTGACTCATTAGAAGAATTAACCCTACACATCTTTCAGAAATCACCATCCTGCCAACTCCCATGGGAAGCTGCCCAACAAGACCATCACTCTCACTTACTGCCTACAGCTTCTCCCAAGATTTCAACACCTTCTGTACATTCATGCTTGACCTAAAGTGCCCAGTATGGAAATGTTCCTCCAATCTTGCCTTCCCTCCTCCTTCCTCACTTGGAAAAGACTGGTCAGCCAACATTTTCTTCACAAAAGGATGAAGAAAACCTGAGAGTCTGACTAATTGCAAGAAGAGAGTCACACTAGAAGTATTGCTGAGAACAAGACATCTGAGGTTTTAGATATTAAACGTGGGTGACTGAGAAAATGGGACTTAACTGGTAAAGGAAACTGGTAGTTAGAGGTCATTGATAAATGGGAGTGGGGGGCAAAGGGAATAGTTCACACATTGTCTGTCATTGGTACATAAAACATTTCTATTTGACAGTTTTCCCATGTTCAACCATAAAGTGACAATTGGTTTAGAGACACTGTAACTTTAATCTCAGTAGAGACCATGAATTCAGACTAATCTGAAATCTTAACTCAGCACTTCCAAATAAAAACAGAAATGAAAAAATGTTACTGGTAAATATCACCATTATGAATAATATATTTTTAAACTATTTTTCCATAAGGCACATATACCTATTACTACAGAAAGTCTAGAAACCTTAACCAGGTTCATGCCCCATCACACTAGGCACATGAGCTATGTAGCAGTTTGTGAGACTGCTCACATGCTTTTAGCAAATTTCAGCAGATGGATGGAAAAAATGTGTGTGTGTGTGTGTGTGGTGAACAACAACAGACCATGCAGATAATCTACAAAATCTACGGTTAATTTTTTCTGTTGTCTTATCTTTACTGTAGTAGTTGTACTGTGTATGATGGATTTCCAAAACATACCAACAAGGTCTCCAATTCCAATACCTCCTTAAAGCTCCCTCTTCTTCAGCATCCATTCCATTTATACATCTGAACCCCAAGACAATTTATTTTTTTCAAGCAGGCAAAACAATTATTTCTCAGTTATTAAATACACTAACATAATACAGAGACATACAGAGAGAGAAAATATGCATTAAACATTTTGCAGAGGGGCCAAAGAAGGGAGTTTCTGGCAATTACTCAGCATAAGGAGTAAGGTATATGGTGAATAGATTAGATAAAATTAGTAGTTGTCAACCCAGTACTGCCTGATGACAGAAATTACAGCTTTATCTCTCTCTTATCCATGCCTCCCACATATCATGTGCCTCATTAGGATCCTATAGACAGAACACACAAGAAAAAGACCATCCTCAAGCAATCAGAAAAATCCATCCAAAAAAATAAATCAAAAATCTCCTGCCAGATTTAGTATAAATTATTTGTTACAGGACCCAATTATGTACTATCCTAGACTATCACAGCATTTGAGGAATGGGAAAATCCATGCTGTAAACAGGTGCCTTGCCATGGTTAAAAATGCCTCCTTGTATTTTTAAAGAACACATGTTCTTTGCCTGCTGGAAAAACTAGCCATATATTAAAACCAAAAATTAAAGACAACTGGCAACTGACTCAGGGAAAGGACTGGGCAGTCAGGATCTAGCTATGTTAAACTTGGCTGTGTTGAGTTAGATGACACAGAAGTATGAACTTTGAGAAAGCACTGGAAACACCTTTGCCAAATGTTTGGAGGAGAAAGATGTTGCTTTTTAGGCTACACGGTCTGTACAGTATCTGGTACAATGATCTGTGACCACAACACCCGAAGCTAGAAGCACGGTGCTGGCTGTCCCAGCCATCTTTGTGGGAAAACTTGGTTGGGTAAAACTGCTTTTCCCAATTATCCGCATTCCTCTAACTAAATTCTTGCACAGAGGTTTTTGTTTCAGTCACAAGAGCATGAGGAACAAATGAGCAAGGACCCTGAATGGCTGAACAGTAAGTCAAAAACAAACCCAAGGTCCAGCATGTGATGACACCACATAGGTCATTTCCTTCTGCATAAAAGAAACTAACCCATAGGAAGCATTTAGTAGAACAGTAAAAATTAACAAAAATATTTTCTATCAGGTCATGCCGAACAAGTTTCCAGCAGATTTAACGAATGGTGCAAAACATTCCAGCAAAATCTTGCTGGTTTGCATGACAAAGAAGAATGTGAGTACATCAAAGCTTGAATGTGCCAAATAAGAAATTGTCCTTCTGGTCCTCAAAAGACCAGCTGACTTTGAAATTAGAACGAACTGAGCCTTGACCACATTTGTAAAGACAAAAGAGAACCAAATCACAGACACGATCTGTAGGGAAGTCTAGATACTGTGACATAAGTTTTCCCACCTGTAGTTTGAGGTTAAGGTTGTAAGCACTGAACACACATAATTAATGAGCTGTGCTTCCACAGACTCACAGGGCTTTCAAGAGCCTGTCACATTCTTCTCAAGTGGATCATTAAGGGTGGTGTACCTAAATGGATGGGTGGAGGAAATTTATCTGAACAGAAGATTAGAAGTGATTCAATTTTGGGAGATAACCCGACTTTTTGTCTTGGTAAGACTATAGTTCAACCATGTGAGTTGACACTGGCATGTGGGGCTACTCAGCAGTTTCACCCACAGACTCTGTTGTGCAGATGAAAAAGAATAGCATTATAAAGCTTCTTTTTGTGAACCATAAAGGTACAATTCTGACATGATGCTGGCTGATGTAATCAACGGTTTAATGAGGTAAGGCTTAAAGAGGCAAACAAAGGTTTTCACAATGAATTTTTTAAATTCCCCTTAACTGAAAAGAGTTCATCACTGACAACTGGTGGGACTGTGACAAAGATAAAAGGAGTGGAAATTCATGCTGAGATAGTTTTTTACGATGGTGAAGGAATCTTTTCTCTCTGGAAAACACACTGCAAGTAGTGGCAAAAGACCTGGGAAGAAGAGGAAGGGAGACAGTGGTTTTCAAGAAGAAACTACTTGAGAGAGAAGTCAGTGCTGAAACTTTCCATTCCAAAGCTTTTAATACTAAAAGGACTAAATTATCTATAAGAAAGCACTGTGTTCATTTCATACCTTCTACAGAAATGCAAAGCAGAGTATAGACCAAATTACCTACTTTTCTTTAGGTATCTCTGTGGTTGCCTGGATGAATGGAGGTGTCAGGATTGTAAGGGGAACACTGACTGACCAGGAAAGGAAATTGTCTTATTTATGCAAATACCAGAGACCATGGTGCTTGTCATACTGGAGCTCTAAAACCAAAACATCTTGTGCCTTCCTCATTTTCTATTTCACAGTTACTTTTGTTATTTATTTTTAAATAGCCTCCTGACTAACTAGATTCCAGAAGAAGAGGGAGAAAAAATTGTAAAAGCAAAAACTGGGAGAAACCAGAGAAGGATAGCTGAGCCATCAATTTCTGTAGACCAAACCCTTAGGTCCAATTCACCCTGTGCTACTGCCAGCCACTTACATCATTCATAGCAAAAACTTAAACAGTCCAAACTGGTGCATTCAAGACTTGCAGGAATACTGCTTATTCGCAATATATTCTAAAAGCTAAACACAAAATAATTTTAGCAACTGCATAGATGCAGAGCATTATTTAAATAGAATAGTCGTTAAACAAGCAATACACCGTTTAAAGATGCAAACCTCAGCATTTGCTACACTAAAAGTTTTTCTACAAAATCCTCTCGAATCCTGGAAAACTTGCTCGTTAGAAAGGTGCATGCTGTTCTAACATATATATATATATATATATGTATATATGTATATGTATATATATATGTATATCTATCCCATGTCAGCACAAACAGCCTCCATGTAAACACGCAGCCGGGAGTACCATGAGTAACACCTCTGTTTCCATCAGAAGCCCTTTATCCTGCGTAAGAGGTCTGCACGCTAATAGATGTCCTAGGCTAATGCTAACTAGCTACAGCTGGCTCGCAGCTATAAAAAGCATTAATGAAAACATAAATACAACTTCTCCACTTCCCTCAGCCCGTACGTCAGGGCTGCGCAAAGGCAGCGCTTTCCAAGAGGTCTGTGTGAATGAACTGGCTGCTCTGAACCAGCTTGCTCTGGTTCTCCTGGGTTTGTTTACTGAACAGCGTGTGCAGAGACGCGCTGGGGGATGCAGGGGGGGAGACACACCACGTGTGCCCTCCCGCAACCCCGAGCCCTGGGCTTCCAGGGAAGGCTTGGATAAAGGCAGGAAATATCTGCTCACCAAGGGACTGACCCATGGGCAGAAAAGTGTCAGTCTGCACTGAGGCTGGACACAGCTCCGCTTTACCATATAGCCCTGTGTTTTGCTGTAATACCACTTTGCTGTGCTGTCACAGACTCGTTTATAACAAATAACCCACGCAGCGGCACGCACGGAGCTGAGGAACAACGCTTTATACCTGGGAGTTCCGTCAGCTCTCCAAACTTACTACAGTGCTCACACTTTTATTGTGCTAAATACAAAACTATATTGAAGGGAAAAAAACAGAAAGGGAGCTTTATCCAGGACATATAGAGAAAAGGAAAAAAAGCATATATTTCTACTTCATGGAACTTCAGGTTGCAAATTGAGACCAAAACATCAGGATACTGAAGTGCTACAATAATCAGCAATTTTTATCAATCCACACTGCACGCACACAAAATCTTCATTATTATTTGACTATTGGACTGTTTACCTGCTCTGTTAAAATGGTTTTATCATGAAAGCAGTCACTTTGCCACCATTTGCTTCTGTGGATTTCAGCAGGTGACCTCAGACAGAGACAAACCCTTCAGGTGTTTGCAGGGAGGCCAGGCATGTTGGCTTGCTATCCAATATATATGCTAAGCTAACCACAAGCTTGAATCAATACTTAAGAACTGTATGTAGCTTTCATTTTTCATTTTTATAATGGAAATCTGTTCATACACAAGGTTGATTGGGAAATTTGGGGTTCTTCATAAAAAAAACGTTTAGGAATGCCCAAAAGTACATTTACCTTTAAAAAAAAAGAAAAGTATCTTATTTCCAAATATCATTCTTCTTTCTCATTATTTTGTTCAATGCGTGACTTTTTAAATTCTTCTGATTTGCACTACCCAAATAGCAACTGCAGCCAGGCAGATCACTCCCAAATGCAGCCTCTATGTATTCAGCAGGGATCCAACATATCACAGAAAGCAACCCATTTGTCTACACAGGAGTTTCCTAAATCTAGCATACAGATGTTATCCTACGACGTGCAATGCTTGCAAGCATCTAAAAAGAAATTATCCAATTGCAATTTGTTGATTTGCTGAAGTTGCAACCTTTAAACCAGATGTGCCACCTCTTTTTGCTTTGAATTCTCCCCCTTCTCCTTGTGCATATAAGCTGATTTCCAACCAATTTCTTAAAAATCCACAACCTTAGTAGAGTCCCTTTCCACTTGCACTGTTGAAACATAAACAGCCTGAGAGACACTGATTTTCCTAACTGTTCATGCATCCACTTCAAATACCTGTTTTCTTAGGATGTTATTGATATGTTCTCCCTCAAATCCTGGCAGTCCAAATACAAAAGGCGACTCAGATACACAGAAGCACCAAGGTATAGATGAGCTCCTAACCCAGATATTTTTAATCATGACTAAACAGCCCAAGCTGCAGCAAGAAAGCTTTGGCAGTTTTCAGCTCCCTTGGAAAGGAAATATCCACTTACTATTAAATTAAATAGAAATAAAGAAATTAAAAACACTTTTGGAAAGATTAGGCACCAAGTGTCTTTGTTAACATTGTCTTCCACTTCCTACTTACATTATGTTAATACAGCCAGTTAATTTATGGCTCCATATTGAAGATGTGGCATAACTTGTTCCAATCAAATTAATTTCCTTGCACATTTTTCCTCATGTCAAACAGAATTTACAAATTTTGGCATCTGTTCAGAGGCAGTGGAAAATGCATAATCCCATTGTTAGAGGACAAAGACAAGAACATCTGTAGTTTTCATGACTAGATAATATTTGAATTCAATAGTGGGGAAAGCTGTTGCCTCAGAGAGGAAATCCACAGCTTCCAGCAGACCAGGTTATTCTCAGATCCATCCAACCCAGTTCTGAACACTTCCAGGGAGGGGTCATCCACAGTCTTTCTGGGCAACCTATTTCAGTGTCTTAGCACCCCTACAGTAAAGAATTTTTTCCTAATATCTAATCTAAACCCATGCTCCTTCAGTTTAAGGTCATTCTCCCTTATCCTACCACTACATGTCCTTGTAAAAAGTCCCTCTTCAGCCTTTCTGCAAGGCCTCTTTATGTTCTGGAAGGCTGCTCCAAGTTCTTCCCTGGAGCTTTCTCCTTCTCCAGGCTGAACAGCCTCAACTCTCTCAGCCTGTCAAGTGTGAAACACCTCTGAAGTACACTTTGCATTCACTCCTAGCCTCAGGCACATGTAAAAGCCTGTTGCCCAGACGAGTCCACACTGCATTCAAACACACACCTCCAATCAAGTACCTAAATTCAGCATGTTAGAAAACCATTCTGAACATATATCAGGCAGCAGGTATCAGTTAAATAATCCTTTTTTTTTTTTCCTCACTGTAGGACTAAAATTTAAAAAACCCCTAAATCTCTCTTAACTGCCAAAGCACTCAAACCCTTACACTGTGAACTGTAATATACAGTAAGTCCATCCCTGGCCTTTGCTCATCACTTTTGCCATTTGAGGAGCATGTTCTTCTCCAAACCCTGTGAAGTGCCCTTCAGTCAAAGAGGGAGTTGAAGCATTAAGTGAAATGAGTTTGAGGATTCCAGCACAGCAGATCCCTACTCAGGGTGAGGCTGCTAACTGCCTTTGGCTGTGAGAAATGGAACAAAACCAGCAGCCACCAGTAAGGACGGGCACGTGAACATAAGATAATCTTGTCACATTTATAACTACATACCAATTTTAAACCAGAATGCTTACTGAAAGAACTAATTGTCTTCTCTGAGGAGCTTTGTTTTATTTGCATTGTTTGCTGTGTATTCATCTTTTGCATTGTATAAGAGAAAGTGTAGAAGAGCTTAAAACACAGATGTCCAGGCCTATGTTTCAGCAATATTGTCCTTTTCAAAGTTTGTCTTAATTGATAGAGAATGCCTATATTCTGCACAGAACTGTGTATTCTTGACTCTTTGAGACTCAAGACCTCATTTTCCCCAAAAGAGTGTGTTTGTAATACATTTCCAAGAAGTATTGATATGATAAATGCAGCAGAAGCTTTTAAAAAGCGGATGATAGCAAGCTATTTCTAAGAATCTTCCATTTTGGAAAATCTGTGCTGATGTTTTTCTGTACATGCTCTACCTCTGCAGATACTTCAGGCTGTGCATACAAAGACTACCTACCTGCTCAAGTGGTAAAGAAATTCTGTGCAATATTCAGGTGGTTAAATTTCTCTCCCAACTGCTAGGTCACCTCCATCCAGGCATTTATAATATTTATCACTGCTCAAGGTTGGTGCCTTTGGGTATGATGGTAGAAGGAAAACAAATTCCAGAGACACAATCTGACTTTTGCAAAGGATTCTGAGAGCTTCAACACAATTTTAACACTTCCTCCAGGAAGTTGTATAGTCAGTGAAATGTGGAGGTGTAAAGCAGACATGGAAGATTTCTGCTCTCAGTTCCATCAACCACGTAACTTTCAGAGATACAAAAATTCAGGGGAAAGATCAAAGACAAGGGTAAGATTCCATATCTTTTACACAGGCCATCTTAGAATAATTCTTGACAAATAACAGGTGCTGAAAAATTACTATTCCTGTTTGAAAACACCCAGTGTACAACAGCACATACTTTGTGGCTCTAGGGCTGGCAAATTACGTTTCCAAATTGTTTGCTTTTTTCCTCTCTAAACTGGTCTCTACTGTAGGATAATGTAAGGGACCACATTACTCTTTCAATTCTCACCCTTTACAGTCCTTCAAAAACAACCAATTGGGTGCTTACAGCCATGAAGCAAAGGGCAGTGGGAAATGAGGTGTTCAGGTGCAATAAAGCTTCCCCAGCTTCCTAAAGCCCTGCCTGTGATCATCAGAGGTGGGAGGTGTGAAACGGTATGGTTACAAAGGTAAGTGGTGGGTAACACAGCTCTACATAATGATGCTGCTGTACCACTTACCTGTCTCTCTGTGCTACTCAGGAACCTCTACAATTTCTCCATCATGGGGAAATACATCAGTTAGTAGAGCTACTCCTCCTTCTCGACAAAAAAAAAAAAGGCTTGGGGTGTGTCTTTCTTCTGTCAGCACCTGGGTGCCTCACTGATCAGTCTAAGCACTTGAGTATGGAGGAAATACAGCAACCAGTATCTCATTTTTGCTAGATACATACGGGATAGCCTGCACACAAAGTATTTGCCATCTAATAGCCCGCTTCTATTCCTGTTCATTTGCTTTCCAAGGAGACTAAATCCCCATCACACTTGTGGTCTGTGCTGGCTATTGTCTTCCCGAGCCTCTTTTCTGTACCAGCATTTTTTATCACTACCCTGAAATATTTTAGAACAACAGCAAATTGTTTAATTGCCTATTCCCAGCACAGGGATGAAAAATCCTGGTGTACATTGAGGGGTCCTTTTTTTTTTTTTTTCACTTGTACAGAGTATATCAGATAACAGTGCTTTCACCTTGCCCTTGGACAGAATAAGATTATGTAAATATTTAGCACTGAAAAATAAACAGCAATGTCAAATTAACAAATTGTTGTACTGTGGTGGCACTGGAAGTAGCCCAAGTTCCATCTAGCTGTCTGCAGCATCAGCAGAGAAAACAGACTTTCAGGGCTATCCAGACAACAGCCTGGGGAAGCTACAGTGTTAACTACACAAGACAATTTAAAGTATTAATTGGACAGTGTGATACTAAAGCTGTTTTTCCAACAGTCTTTCGTCCTTACGCTCTGTTTTGGTGGCTCCAGTTTGAGAATTAGAAATAGAGCAGGGTGGAGGCAAAAGGGAATAATCCAAGTGTCAGGGAGTCTTTACTGTGAATAAAAAAAGGAAAAAAAAAAGAAAAAAAAAAAAGAGAGGGAGAGACTTCAAAGCAGAAACAAGTTACTAGAGCTAGAACCACAGCTATTAGGAGAACTCTTATAAGTCTGTCAAGTAGCAATTAGACTACTTTGCAAGAATACTAAGAGCACATATCTTAACTTCAGAGAAGTATTTGAAAAGGGGAAAAATAGAGAAACCTTTTAGTTTATGGAATACTCTCTACTGCATTTCAGTTACTTATTTCCTGTTTATTTTCCACTTGAAAAATCACATCCCAGAAACATAATGTAATTTTTTAAAACTTGCATTTATGACCATTCCATTTAAAATGTTTTGTTGAAGAAAAACACAAAAAACAAATGGAATGCTGTAAACAGATTTAAGTCAGCCACAAAAAACATTCTGACAGATGTTAGCATCTGTGAACATGGATCTTTCAGGACAGTCCTTTCCAGTCTGGGCTCTTTTCAAATAAGAATACCGCTAGAGTTTTTTTTATGTTGTTTCTGTTGATTTCAATATACTTTATAAAATTTTAGGTATGTTTTCCATACCAGAGGGACAAGCTTTCAATGTATTAATCCATCTTCTTGGAATGCTAGTTGCAGTATCTGACACTCCACTTTCAGTGGAGTGCAGTGCATGTTGCCAGACAGGTTAACCCATTGTGTTAAGATAAACAGCAAAGATTACCGGATGAAGAAAAAGAGGCGGGAAAAAGGAAATCCAACTAAGAAATTAATTAGTTCTACAGGATTATCATTTGCCAATAAAACTGTTTTACAAAGAATTACATATGAACAGACTACTCAGAAACTTGCAACAACTTGCTAGACCACAATGAATTTCAGCAACTGACTATCATGTTTCTTTGGGCCTGCTCAGAAAGAGAAATGTGATTTTCCTCACTTCTATTTCTTCCAGCCACTCAAACAAATCCTCAGCTCTTCTAAATATTTTGCTCCCCAAGGGTCCTGTTTGCACGGTGGCAGACCTTTCCACTGCTCTATGATCTGGCAAATGGAAAACAAAATAGAGAGCAAAACTGAAAGAACTACGGATGACTAGTGCAAGAGATGAGGATCACACTAATTTTTAATGTAAATGTATGGTCTTTCTTTTGTTCTTGGAATAGAAAGCTCCAGCAGGCTTTGTTCAGGTGGGAAATAGGTTGAAACATGCCAAGAGAAGTGAATGGAAAATTTGTCTAGTCACCCACAGATTCTAAAGTGTAGATTTACAGCTATAGCTAGCTTTGTTTTCTACCAGCAGTGGTTAGCTCTTCCTTCATGACAACACCCTTTTCTGTCCAGCCTCCTCACACAAATCCTCTGAGTGCTCTGACCAGTTTAACTGCCTAATAGTCCTAAAAATGCATCTATTTTAGTTACCCTGACAGCCACACAACCAGCCCTGTCCTTTAAGGCACAAAACTGACCAGCTCTATTTTTTACTAAACTCACGTGGCCTGCTCAAAACAAACAGATACTGGCAGGAGCAAAATCCAAATTATACACTGCTTTATCCCAGGAACACAAAGTACAAGGCCGATGCAGTGAGTCAGACACCTCTGCGCCAGTGAGTTCTTCAGGTTGACAGGAGTCTCTTTGGGATCCTCGTACTTGTAAGCCAGGACATTTTCAAATAAGAATCAAAACAATTGGATTTAGACAAACATGTGTTGTGTCATTAACAAAAGTATCTCTCTGCCATCAGAGGGGAAAAGGCAGCAAAAAGTATGCCAGGAATGCTGGAAATGGGCAGACAGTCACAGAGAGTCATATTTTCTTCTAATTTTTTTTCCCCCAAGAAACTCCTTCAGCATGAAAAGTCCATTTGCAAGAGCAGTTAGATATGGGGGAAAAGGCAAATATTTCAACAATAATACAGGGAATGTGGATCCAATTTACAGACAACAGAAGCTGGAGAACTCCTCAGTCTCTGCAAAGATTTCTCAGCATCCGAGGAAAATGCTTTGAATATTTCAGCTGAGAAGTCTTCAACCCTTCAAATACATCCCTTTGTCTATCAATAAAAGGCCATATTCCCCACATGCGTATTTATGAACAATAAACGCTAGATATAGGCAGCCCTGCAGTTTCTATGTTTCGCGAGTGTTAGTTTTAATAAATTAAATGAATCCATTTCCTTACAATGAAAATAGAGGTTTCTCCCACAGTTTGCAACTCTCTAGAAACTGGATGCCTTGAACCAAATGCATCACTTCCCCTACTCCACGTTTAATTTCATGCTTCTTTTCAGCTTATTGTGGCGGTTTTTACGCTTCCCTGTGACAACAGCATCTAGGTTATTGTAGAGTGCTACAAAAGGAGATATGCAATAGAACAGCCTGTTCTAAATACTGATCATTTAGGTTTTAATCTACCTTGATATCTAATTAGAAAATTTTGTTTATGAAACAATGAATAATCTAACTCATCTTGCCTCATAAAATAGAAACCTTGATTTCCTGGCAGTTTTACTTCACAGAAAGAAGTTTAAAAAGAAAAAAAATAGGGTTTTTTTAGTTATAAAAGAATAAGCCATCAGTTGGTTCAAAGGACTGCCAGAGGGCGTTGGACCCTTTTGCTCACTATCAGGTGACAGACACAGACATTTTTGGTAGAGGAGAAGTCTTATGTGGATGTTTATCAGCCATGGAAATAGCAGTTGATAAAGCAGCAAGAGGTGTTTTTCATTCCTCAGTCTGTAAAAGAAGTGTTCATTCTCCTCTTTGCAAACGAGAAAATGAGTTGGTTTTTTTAGATTCAGGATCCAAAACACAGTCTGATAGCTGTGAACAACAATAAACAAGACGTTTCCTGAGCTGAGACATCTATGAAATTTGAGGAACTTTTAAGAGACCAGTTTAACAACTGCACATGAGAATACCCAGCTACAGCGTGTACACAGAAGCAACAAGCTCTCATTTTTTATTTCTATTTCATGTTTGACATAAGAAGTGCAATCTGAGATTTCTGTTTTCTTTCACCCCATTCCTATGAAGGGTGGGGCTCAGGCAGGTTAACTACCTCAAAATCTGAGACTGCAAGTTGACTGTATTTTTGGTTAAGAGTTGGAAATGAAAAAAGCAGGTTGAATAACAGTCTGTCAGCTGCCCTGACATTTGATCAAATGTAGCCCTCTGGAAAAAAAATCTACTCAGAGGAGTACTGTCCTCACGGACACATATTGATGTGGGCTGGTAAAGTACTTTTCCTCTTACTTTTTAAAAAATATATATGTTCTATTAAGAAAGAATTAAATACAAAGCAATGAGTCCAGACAAGATGTATCAATTACTTTTAAAAAAATAATGTTCAATGTAACTACTATATGTCAAAGAGCTCCTAAAAATGTTGGGAACAAGGCTGCTGATAATTACTTTCCTGTGGGTGATGAACAAAATTGTATTTTAGGAAAGAATGGTTTTCCTAAGTTCCTTCTGGAGGAATTTCATTGATCAATGAATACTGTAAATTACCCAGAGGCTTACAAGGTAGCAAGAATTGAAAGAATTCTAGTATTTCAAAAGCTCAAGAAGATTGACATTGAGGATACCACTGTCCACCTGCAGGGTGGCTTAGAGGAACTCAAATTCTTCAAAACTTTGAAGAAACCTTTCAAAACCTATTGCAAACTACATCTGGAGAGCTCTCAATAGGACCTGTTAATCTAACTGCACATCTCCATTCAAGTCCCAAACTCTGCAGGAAGAAATGTTTACTTATGTCCTGAAAGGCTGAACTCAGAACCTTAATACAAGCTCTTCTGCTATAACTCACTTTAATGATCTTCCTGGGTGATAAAAAAAAAATCTGATACATCTTACCTTTCAAAATTTTAAACCAGCATGAACCAAAAGTTAGTGCAAAACCAAAGGAAGAAAATGCAGTAACAGACATATCTCAGACCCAGGGCTGCTGAGAAAGACTGAAATCAGTCTGTGGTCTTGAGGAACACAAAAGGAGAAGGAAAGAATTCAATGGTTCAGTACTGGTCAGAAAGGAAAACTGTTTGCCATATCTTTTGTATTTAAGAAAACAAGGTCCAGTTCTTGATTCCCTTCACTGTAAACAGAACAATGCTAGGATCCAAAGACTAAAACATAAGAGGTTAAAACAACTGGTTGAAAGCTGTGTGCTCCATGGGGTTTGCGTGTAATGCTTCTGCACTGCTGGTTATGTTTTGACACCACAACACTTTTTACTGCAGAGGAATCTTAACTGCTGTGGCCTCCAGATTTTCAGAAGTCAACAGGATCTTTTTCCAGTGACTTCACAGTGGAAGCATACACCTATGTTTTTCTAATAGCATCTGTGCAAAATCCTCATTATAGAAAAGCCGTTCAGTTTTGTCTCTATATATATTTCTTTCTTGTTTCAAAAGACCATTGCACGAGCATAACTTACTAGCAGAGCATTCCAGAGACTGAAATAGGCAAATGGGATGTAACAACTATTCTGTGAAACTCAAAGAACAATATATGATGTTCTCAATTAACTTCTCATTAATTCATTTTCAATGTTCCTGTCACCTGTTGATGACATAAACTATAGACAGATCCTTCCTTCTCTGGGGAGGACTACTTCTGTGTCACACCATAATTAAAGAACTACACCACACCCATCAACAGCCCCATGCCTTCCTTGTGGAGTGTGCTGCTTCTTTCGAGAATGACATTTCTGAACTCATTCCTCTTTGGTTTCTCATACATCACAGCCTCAAAAACAAAATTCCCATGAATCTTATTACTCACCTCATGTTTGGTGGATCTGAATTCATGATGGGTGTTGCACAAAGAGGCTTGTTTCCTTGAGTGTGGCTTCTGTACCCTTCTCTTGCAGGCAAACAGTACACCCTTTGGATAACGACTCGTACCTGCACTTCTCTCCATCCCACTGCTCCCTGGCTTTCCACCATTTCAAGCAGAGAATCATTGACAGCACTCTGTGCTAAGAGATGCAGTTTTGAGTCACCGTTGTTATGGGTTTGTGGAGCGCAGGGAACCTGGTGAAGGAAAACCCATTAAGAGAAACATTCCAGAGAACCTTGAAATTATGTGGAGCTAGAGAGGAAAATGCCAATCAAGTTGCAAGTGCAAAATCAGTTTCAAAATACTTACTGCTCCTAAAATAACTTACAGACTAGTGGCCAGTTATTTATTGTGTATTTTCAGTGAACACCCAAGAGAGCGGCACACATGGTGTGCTCCTGTATTTAACTGGTGCTCTGGACCAAGCTAACTCAACCCCCAAGAGATGAAGGTGACCCCAGCAGGAAAACAGAACTGATATTAGCCCTTATGATTCTTCCCCTTGAATGGAGTTTTATTTTTACTTCTTTGATGTTCTGTTCCTTCCCCTTCTAAAAAAAAAAGGTGAAATTCATCTTGGATGCTTCTGGACTTTCAAATAAAGTTGTAAGTGAACAGGTGTCTAGTTTTATAGACTAGTAACCTAGTCCTCAGACTTACACACTTCAGTGGAAAATATTTCAATGTAAAAGAATTAGATGATTAATGAAAAATACAAAACTTTTAAAGCAAAACCTTTATTTTTTCACTACTTTCAAAATACATTTCATTAATAAAACCTTCCAAACTGTCGAAATAAATTTCATGAATACTACAGTTTTCCTTAACCTAAATGAGTAATGTAATTTATCTTAATATTTAAATAATCTCTTTATCTCTTGATAAATCTTTATCTCTTGATAAAGATTGTATGCAAGCATAGACATGGTCAATGTATATATGTCCCTTTGCAGCACAAGCTAAATTTCTCTTTTCACAATGAAACCTGGTTTTATAAAATGCTGGGTGCTAAGAAAGGTTTTCAGAGTATTACTGACAGTACCGTAAGTATTATACACCAATAAAGAAGGAGAATTTTCAGTATTTAAAAGAAAATTGTGGTACCCTCTGTCTACAAAGTGGTTGCAATAAAACTTATCTACCAAGTTTTAAATAAAGTGATTTGTTTGTTAGGAGCCATGAGGGGAACAAGTAAATTGTCCTGGTTTTCAAATACCACAGTAGAAGTTTTTTACAAGTTAGAGTTGAAGCAAGAAAGGCAATTAGGATTTGATTTATGTAACTTTTTAATTCCCAGGCCTATAATGGGAGTTATATATAAGGCAAACACAAAATGTTGACACTTATAGTTCTTCAAACTTGAAGGGCCAAACTTCTCAGATATTAAGAAACATTAAGGTAGCCAATATAAAGCTTTTACAAGAGCCTTACTTTCAGAAAGTGCTGGCACACACTATGAAGAAAACAAATCTCTTCAAATACCTCAGCTTGTACAACCACAGCTACAGAAGTGCAGAGTCAGTAGTCATTTTAATACAAATAAAGTCAAAATAGGGAGGAAAACAAACTGAAGGGGTGAGAATGTGGGATGATGTTATCAATTGATGCTTTTAAGAAAGGATAGGATCAAAAAGCAAATGAGTTAAGACATAGGAACAGGAAAAAGGAATGTTTTAAATAGTATCTTGAGCAAATTAGAATAAAACAGCTATTTTTTAGCTATTCGGCTATAAAGAATAAGAGAAAAATCAATGAAAAAACAAGTTATAATTTCTATTTAGTACAGTAGTGAGATTTCAGCAAAGTAACCTCACAACAGTTCAGCATTTGGATGGACCAAAAGCTTCCACTAAGAAAATATTATTAAAGTAACACTGCATATTATTCAGCCTTGACTAAATGAAAGGGGAAACCAAACAGGTCAGTAATTTAGAATTTTTTTCTTATGATTTACAAACACCAGCTCACCAACTTCTTACCAAGTGCTTTACTGTGAACCAAATGGACCATACCTGACTGTCTGAAGATTCCTGGTGTATCTTGTCATCAAGGTCATCAAGTCCAAATGTCTGTGCCAAAGATATAATATTCTTCCTGATAAGCATCTTTGTAAGACCATATGTCTTCTCTCTGGCTTCTGAATGTTCACTGAGTAGCACCTTCTGACTAAAGTAGGTGTTCATGATAACAGGAACATCTCCATTTTGGAGAAGCAGTTTTTGCCTGGAAAAAACAATTTAAGTGGCATCAAATCCATTACAACTTAAACTACTGATAAGCACTACTTTAAAATGTGTCTTGCATTGCATTTCTCTCCCCTTTTTTCTACAGTTACCACTAAAACACTTCAGAGATGCGTTATTCAAATTACAAATTACCCACTCCACAGACAGAGTCATCTTGGGTCAGCTGTTTTAGCTCAGGTATAGCCCTGGGTTACTGGAGATCCACTGCATCCAGGGACAAGTAACACCTGGAAAACAGCTGAGCTGCCAAGCCCCACGAGCCCCATCTGGCTTCACACAAATGCTACTTGGTGTCTGTCAGCACAGAACTGAGAGCGTCAGGATCCTCTGCAAACAGTTAGTGAGGTAAAAGCCATGAATGAAAGATTATTAAACCTGCTCCATCTTAATTCAGACCACTGGTCCACTGGACTCAGCCTGACTCTTGCAGGACATTTCCCTCTGGTGAGTACTTTCCACCAACCCAAATCCATTCTCAAGCAGCTGACAGAAGCTGCTCCTTCCTCCTGTATTTTTCTAAAAGCAAAATCCTACGTTTTTCTTACAATTTGCTGTATATTATCTTGTCTGTGTGTTTGTCACTGTCATAAATGTGCTCTCCTAGATCCAGTTTTGGTTCCTAGTGCTAATATAAATTCCCAAACAGCTCCACAAGCAGCAATTTCTTACCCATCAGATTAAGGGAATGTTTGCAGAATCTCTAAACACACAATAATTTCATGCCAAAGCATGTGCTGATGTTGGGCTTTTCTTATGCTGGTATCACAATTGCACATTTGGAAGTACACTTTTTATACTCACAGGATGCACATCTGATTCAGTCAGCCAACAAACCCAACCAGTAATCTCATTTCCTACAGACCATCAAAACAGACCAAAATCCACTTGGTGACTTTACCACAGTTTGTGTTTTTCTGCTATTAGATTTTTATCACTTAGGCATCAAACAAGGCATCCTGCCTTGGCAGCAAAGCTGCGCTGACCTGAGTTCAGTCTCTAGATTGCTCAGCAGTTACATTATGGAGATGAAGCAAGTTTCAACATCCATGGCCATCCATCTCAAAATATAACTACACAGAGTTAAAAAGCAAAATGAAACAATGAAACACTCAAAAATATTTATTTCTGATCTCACTCGATACAAGATCTTCACCATGGTCTGTTTTGCAACAGACTACTTAATTCTTTAGTGAGCGGATAGCTAAAGGGAGATTGATGTATTCATATTTTCAAAGGCATAGGAAGAGTTGCAGCAAGTTTTAAATATAATCCCTGTTATTTTATAATTAGGAAAATAAAACAACAGCCAGATGATATCTATATTTTAGGAGAAAATTATATATTTATATATAATTTATGAACAAGATGCATTGCTTCTACTGTGAACTCTCACAGAAGTTACGATTTGAAACAGAAAATTCATGAAAAGTTACAGCATAAAACTAAGTCCTGAACTTAACCACGAAGAAGCGTTACTGCCATCTGTGAGCTCCCCAGATTTAGAGGAGCAGCAATTCATCTCCAAGGGACACCTAGTCCCTTGACTTCACATGAATTTGCTAACAAAGCTCCCCATTTAGAGCATGAAAATAGCTCACAAGCCTGCCAAACTGACATTGCCTGATAATTTTCTGCATTACAGGATTAAAACTGAGGAATTAGCTTGGTCATCAAACTGAGATTCTCTGATTTGATGAGATTTTTCAACTGTTACCTACCCACTTTGTTCCAGAGAACAGAAATATATATAAAATTTACTACAGATCTGAGAACAGTTTGAGCTGATATGCAGATGTGTAATGAAAATTTTAGCACCTTCTTTCTTGAGATGTCTGTGTTCAGACCCAAAGTAAACAGGAAATCTTTCTGAACACGAGACCATTACATCACTAATGTCAGAAGAATGTTTGCTTGATCTAAAACATCTCATTCTCTAAAAAAAAACCACTGACGTTAGTAACAAATCATTTGCAGAAACTTTGAGGTTTATGGTTTTATTTTTATTTTCCTGAGCAGATATGTGATCAGGTTTTTTGGGTTTTTTAAAGGCAGGTAGGTTTTACCAATACCCAAATGACGTGTACCTTGGTTTTGCTATGCTTATGCATTCCATGTCTTGAGTACTTTTATAATCACCAAGCTTTCCTAGAGAAGTACTCATTATTATCTTTACACAGGTAATGCATGAACTAATGGCTACTTGGTATTTCCACAAATCAAAAATGGGGAGATATATATATATATATAGATATATATATATATATATGCTTTCAGGAGAAACCTCTCATTTCTTAAATGCAATTCACTAAAAAAACTACCTTGAAGAAATAGTTTGTTTTAGACCTGCATAAATGTGCATAGACTTAGCAGTAATTCTTCAGCTACATCAAAGGAATATTCTCATCTACTTACACCTTCCCTATTTCTCAATGGGCAGATACTTCACAGTGAAAAGAACCAGGAATAAATAGAAATAAATCCCAATAGAAATGAAAGAAATAAGAAAAAAGTTTATAATAACCTCACTATTTTGTGTACAGGTAGATGGCTAAATGGAAATATTTTATCATTTATGTACATATAGTAAACGTTAAATTATTTTTATTTTGCATACAATATATAGAATAATTGTATTGCTTATTTACATTATGACCAAGCTTTATATATATTCTTTGATACGAGAATAGAATTATTAAAATATATATTAAAGTATAAATTAATTGAATGAAAACTCTTCTTCCAGAAATTCTTTCTAGTATGCTCAGCAAAAGCAAGCTCTGTGGAATGGGAACTTTGACTGTTGTCATGGCAAAAATCTCAGCATTGCCACTGTATATTGTTCATACTGTTCTCTTTGCAACAAAGGCAATCATGTTAGAGACAGATGCATACCTTAAATATTTTTGTCTGTTTGAAAGGTACAGACTGGGACAAAGAAAACCTATCATGCTGGAAGAGTTGGGAAAAGAAAAATCACTTCCCCAAGCAATCCCCCCATGTGTTGCCCCTGTGCCTGGGACACCATAACTGATCACCTCAGCTTTTAGCATCTCCTCCAGCTGCAGATTCTCTATACCCAGAAGCAGCCTTACTCTAGAATACAGAATACACTCTTCAGCATCCCCTTAGACATAAACTGTTAAAAGGGTATTGCAAGTCTTCAGTGACGTCTCTCTTATATTGCTTCTTTTCTATCTGCCTCACAATAGCTTAAAAGCTAGATTTCAAAGAATGAGAGACATCATCTGATTCAGCTAATCCAAAGATGATGGAAAAAAAATAAAGCTCAGTACAGATTATAAACCCCTCTGAAACAATCCCTTGTTCTCTCTGATTTTTTCTTGCTCAGCAAAGTATTATTTAAAAGTTGGATTGACTTCCTTAATAAATGCCTTTAGACCTTTGTCATGACCTGAAGTAGAGAACTTTTTATACTACAGGGCATTTTTTTTCCTGGTATGTAGACAATCAGCAATTGCTGTAACTGGTCACATGCTAAAGGAACATGAGGCAATAATGTTATTTTTTTTTTCTTTTCCAGCAGCAGCTTGCTTCTCTGTCCAAGAACATGGCTTGCTTTTTCTCTTCCTCCCTCCTATGATGGAGGCTATCTGGCCGAGCAGGCAGGAGACGTTCTTGCCCCCTTCTACGTTAATTGTGGTCTGTCTCCATCAGAGATGTGGAACGCTGTAGAACGTACAGCATGGCACTGGGTAAAGGAGCTGACGTTTCCATTTGAGGCAGGGTCTTAATCCTGGGGCCAAACAATCAGTGGCTTTGCACTGTGGTCTGCCCTGCAGAGCCCATCCACAGCCAGCGAGGAGTTGTGACTCCATGGCAGCAGCGAGCTCACAAACCACACACTTCCGCTCAGTTCTGCTGACATCAAACGGCGGTGCTGGTTCATGAACTCGAGAAGACTCCAGATCACTTTAAATTAGAGAACATATTTTTTTTGTTCACTCTCCCTGGGTATTTCACTGGGCTTTTGTTTTTTCTTGTTTTATTTTCCTGTTCCTTTACAAAATGTAAAATGCCTAGAGTGGTTTTTTTGAAGAGTACACTGCATTAAATGAACACTCTTAACATTTCAGTGACCTACAACTTGCACTGTAATTATGAAACACGCTATTCTCAAGTCTCAGAACAATGATTTTTGCATAAAGCAGGTTTAACATCCACCAAGTAGCACTGCAGTAGTACACATAGAACAAGAGCATGCCAGAGCCTTACACTGTTACCCAGAAGTATGAGGAATCATTCCCCATAGGAACAACATACAAGGCCCATCCCTGACTTCCTAGGAATCACTTATTTTATCTAATGTAGAGGAAGTTGCTCATGCTGCCTCTTGCTTAGGTTTGTGTGGCATTTGCAATGTTTCATCTGTGAAATGTCCAAGAGATGCCTGAGCATTGAGCTAATGATAATTATTAAGAAACAAATCCTCCCAAACCCCCAAAAAACTTAACAAGTTTAAACACATCTCAGCCCTCATCTTACCTATCACCCAAGGACAGTATCTTCTCAGTATACATCCCAAATCAAGCTATTTGGGACAGACCTGCTTTCTGCCATGCCTAGAGATTGCCCAAACACAGAATTTTCATCCATGAGTGAGTAGTCTCACCACTTGTGTGTGAGCCTCCATCAGCGTCATTCATTGCCACTGTAACACCGCACAGACACTGCAATTCTGACTTCACACTTTCACAGTACAAAACTTCTTCCCATGCCCCAACGTCAAAGACAGAAAACAAAAATCAGCTGGTATCAAAGCAATGGATTACTGTGGTACAAGTTCCCAAGGCTGATTGTACTCTTTTCCCTATGGAAAAATAGCACTAACCATCCAGATCAGTGTCCAGTCACATATGGCAAATATACAATACTCAGCTGTGTCAGGTTTCCAAAGAAATGTGACTTCAACACCCCAGAATAGCAGGTCTGCAGAATATGTAACAATAAAAAGCTAAAATTTCTACTTTTAAAGTATGATGCACTTTATTTCTGAATAGAATAGCTAGATACTTGTTTTGTCCCCCTACTGGAAAAACATTTTGTCTGAGGACTCATTCCGTGAATACAAGACACAAAGAAAAGAACATATAGCTGTTAAATATATAATTTGCTATAGCCCAATCTGTTACAATTTATTACTGAACCTTAAGTACAAGGCAAACTAAGAAAATCAGTAAAACAACACAAGTAATAAAAAAAAAATCTTTTCTATTGCAGTGTAAGTTCTTTCTGCAAAGTACTATTGTACTTTTCAACAAAATTACTTGTAAACCTAAGAAATCACTCCAGGAAGAAATTACAGTACACAAAGCCAACATTTTTATCACTATATCATTTTACTAATTTCAGAGTAATCATATAAACTAACCACTGGCTTGCCATACTGCTGCCTTTTGAAATCTGATACCCTGTAGCATGAAAAAAAGTCGTATGGAAATGCTCACACTTAAGAAGAGCTCTGCTATAAAAACCTTGTGGTTAACATTAAGCACTATTATACCACACACCCAGGGCTCTCACCTCTGCAGGGAGCTGCACTGTGTGCTAACTGAAGGGGATGTACAGGTCTTCTGAAGTAGGAAAGCACAGATGGATATATCAAAGCAAATCTCATCCACCTCCAGGAAATTACTGTAATACCAGGCTTTACCAAGACTGGAAAGTAGGGAAGTTTCTCAGAGCTCTCCAGCTACTTATTTTAGCTACGAAGAAAGCACCTGAAATTGCTAGCATTCTGGGCCCAAATTCATCAAGATAAGGCTTAACCTTTGGCACCACCAAAACATAAAATTCCACTTACAGGCTGTGCTTACATATAAACTGGCATGGAAACAATCTCTTGAGCTTACTGGGGTAATACTTCTGACAGAATTCGCTAAAAATGATTTTGAGGCTTTTTTAACACCTAAGTCAGACACAAAACAATTGATATTAAAAAACCTGCACACAATGAAGCATTAAATGGGAATGTTGCTTTAAAAGAGGAACAAAACCACTTCCCCCCACGGTATGAGGGTGTTACAAGTAAGCACGGAGATATAAATATCATGGTTATCTTCTCATAATCAAGATGTTATGAAAGAATTCCAATCTGTGTGTTTACCCCATATATCAACTTGTGTCTGACTAGCCATGAGCTCATTATTCAGATGACTTCTTCCCTCCGTTCCCAGTGCTAAACTGCACGTAGGGTTTGAGGTGGCTGAGGGAGCCACCACAAAGTCCAGGGACATACCAGAGGGATTCTGAAAGGCACAAAAAAAAGGGAAGCAAGCAAACTGCAAAGTGACATCATGTTAAAACTTGTGGTGAGTGTTAGAACAAAAATGTCTGTCCTGGTGTGAGATCAGAGGCCCACCTACCTCACACTCTAACTTAGAGCGGCAAACAGCAAATATTTGAAAACTATGAAAATAAAAACAAACATCTAGTGAAAGTTCTCCAGAACACCCTCTGATAACTTCTAAAAACTTTCAGCTTAGGGACTTCCTAAGGCAGAAGTAATATCTCTGTATCTTAACAGTCTTTGGTAGACTTTTCTTCCAGGAACTTATGTGCCTGCTTTTTTACCACTTGTACACTGCAGCATCCACTGTGCTCTACAGTCTAATTACATGCATCTGAGAAACCACTTCCTTTGATTTTCTCTTTTTTTTTTTTGATCTGTCACCTAGTGGTTACATTGCTGCCCTCCACTTCTTGTTTTTAAGAGGCAGTGAACAATCATCCTTCCTGATGCACTTCCTAATACAGACCTTTATCACATCCTCTCCCAGCCACTGCTTTCTCAAGGTAAAGAACCCTAGTCATCCTAGAAACTTCTCACAGGGATGCTGCTCCATACATCTCCTCTTGTTGTTCTTCCCTGATATTTTTCCACTTCTCCTACATACCTTTGATTTGGAAGACTAATGTAGAAATTCACCACGAATTTCTACAGTGACATCAAGACAGTTTTGACTTCATTTCTAGTCGTCTTATTTTACCATGTATTTTTCTGATCATTAAATGAAAACTGACATATTAATGAAGCTATTGGAACACTAAAAACACATTCCTGGATACCAACAATCCAGAGTCCATCATTTCATATGTGCACTTCACATTTACCTACAATTTCCTAGTAGGAGAGCCCGACTCCTTCCTCCAGGCCTAGTTCTAGAGCACTCAGGGTATGAACACATTCCTCTGTCCATAGGATTGTGAAGATGACAGCACACCATCGAATAGAAAGGAAACTTGAAGAGTGTTCTGCTGTACAGAAGGTGTCCAATTCTCTATTCATTGGTACGGAGATTTGAGGCAACAGGTTACACCGACAACTCCTCTGCCAGTGGATAAAAGGTAAGGAGTGTTGCCACTCTGCCACCATTACACACAACGTCACCACTCCTGAGGTATCAGGAGAAGCTGCTTCTCACACCAGAAGAGCTCTGCAATATCCAGCCAAGTAGTTGAGGGCCATGTGTTAGAGTGAAGAACTTGAACTTGAGAATTTCTGACCGAGGTATGGAGTGTCAGGGTACTTGATTGGTTCAGGTTTGGGAGATTACTGGACAAACTTTAACAGACAAATGTCATTTTAAAATGCATTGTTCAACATTTTGCAGAGATTATTAAGAATACTATATTTTTCTTCCATAGGCATTTGGCATTTGCTATTGGCAAAGGCTCTTTATGAGTCCACCTTGCATTCACACTCTCTTGCATGCACAGCAGCAAGAACAAATTTCTTGAACAAAGTAGCAAGAACAATATTCCTGAGCAAACTTCAGAAAGACAGATCAATAAATACATATGCTTGATTTTCCTTAAATATTTTATTATCATATATACTATTAAAAAAAACCAGCACAACTACTAAATAATCAAAAACCTTCCAGCAGACTTGTTCTTATACTCCTATCTTGTTCTCGTACTCATTTCTGAGCATTTCCTATTGCTTCTTTGTCATGTCATTAAGCAAGACCAAATTCTGCTCTCTTCTGGTAAGGTCAGTTTTCATACAGCCAAATCCAGTGCTATCAGCACAGGAAGAGTAGCTGAAAGTAGCAGTAGTTCTGCGTTCTCTGGTAACACAACTGAGAATCACAAAAGGTAGTGAGAGCTTGCTCTGAGCCACAGAGCACAAGAGCAAAGCAGAACACTCCATCTCAGTGGGTCAAACTGTGCTTCAAGCAGCCTGGAGGTCTCAGTGGACAGCATCAGGCAAGGGGAAGTGACTTAATCACTTGTACAGAAAGCTGTCCTGCAGAGCTCCACAGGTCTTTAGGCATGTTATAGACCAAGTTTAGCTCCACTGTGATCCACTTCAGCTTTAGTGAGCTGAGAAAAATCCTTGGTTTCACTATATTTGCTGCCACTACTGATGAATGTGTAACAAAGGTAAAGGTGGTGTGGATAGGCCAGGTAGCCCAGAAACCTCTTTTAAGCAAAGTCCTTTCTGCAGTAATCCACTCACAACAATCATCTGTGAAAAGACAGCAGTGCTAGTGACCAGAGTGGTCACTTTTCTTTACTGAAACATCCTGGCATAGACATCACCTCAGGGAAACCTTTGGTGCAAGGGAAGAAGTTCAGTGTCTCAGCCTGCCACAGAAACACTGATCATACGTGATAAACAAAATACCTTTTTTCTCTTTAGGTTAGAAAACAGCCCTCAATAGTGTGTGCATCTTGAAGTTATCACTCACAAGAATAACTTTCAGAGCTTCATTTTGCTTCTATGCAATACCATGTATCTTCTCCATTAAATCACCATAATGCATTCTGTGGCATAGCTCTCTCAATTAAAATAAGGAAAAACACTCTGAGAAATAAAATTTAAATTCAACATTCTCCTTAACCTTGTCCTTTTTTTTTCTTTTCTGAATCCAGAGCAATCTTATAGTGTTCCTGCGTTACTTTAAATACATAATTGTACAGAACAAGCAAAAAATTCTAATTTTTATATTGAAATCTTATATGGTGTACAGATCACTGCTAACTTGGCTTGTTTTTCAATGACACTTAGCAACCAGATCACACTAGATCTGGGAGTTTTCATATTGCATCATATTCTTATATTCCCAAATTTCTTTTTCAGATTTATGTAAGAGGGCTGGTGACTCAGAAGAGCAGAATCAATAATGCAATGAGATGGATGAACCCCTGGATTGTTTTTTGTGATCCCATTAGAGTTCAGAGTATACACAGCTCTAGCATGTTCTAGGTTTACTTTTCCATTTCAAAAGAATATTTATTTTTAGAAACAAACAGTCTTTTATGCTTCAGAGGGAAAAAAGAGGAATAATAGAAAGATGAAAGTTATTATTATTATTATTGTTATTATTAATAATATTAATAATAATTAAAACCACACAGCTCTACCTCTATTTATTATATTTGAAATACTTCAACATCTACCAATCCAATAAGCCAAGTTTACCTATCACAATTTTATATGTTGCACAGTCATATGAACACAACTCCTTAAAACTAATCAATCAAAACTAATTATAAGCCAAGCTGAAAGAAGTGGGAAAATACCAGACATATCACTACAAAAATATAACCAAAGAATATCTTTTTCAGAACAAGAAAGAGATCTGTATTTTTTTAGAGGATCTAAGAAAACAGAATTGCAAGTCAAGTCATTGCTTGAAGCACAATCACAGTAAAACCTCTACAACACTGATACGAACACACCTGCCAAAAAAAAGGACCATCAACAGCCCTGGAAAACTGGTAAGAGTTCTTGCAGCAATGTGACTTATTATCACACAAGGGGAAGTTTTCTGACAAACCACATCAGCTAAAGCTCTCTGCGGAAGCAACCCACTTCCAAAGGAGAGGAGCATTTTGGAGCACGGGTATCTCTCACTATTGCACCCCGCCCTGCCCTGCCAAAAAAGCAGAAACAATGTCTTTGAAGTTGTGGGAAAACACCTGTGAAAACATACAGATTTTGGAGAAAACTGGTGTGAGAGACATAAGGTGGAAGGTTTGCCATCACAGACATCTTGGCCCTGGCAAAACCCCTGAAGTTTAAAGTGAGAATGACATTCCAAAAACAATAGTGAAATTTGCCAGTCCAGAGAAATGTTTATGTAATAAATAGTGAAACAACTCCACTACACACACATTTCCTAAGCAAACAGCTGTGAGTTAATCGAGGGCTTAAATATATCCCATAGTGTTTAACAAAAGACGGCATCCCTATTCTCAGGCTTGGAAGCTGCATATCAAGTTTTGGAAGCAGGGATTTTGCAGCCAGATTTGAAAACCTGAGAAATATTAACCTAAAGAAGGAATGCTGACTGACTTCTTATAAAGGAATCATCATGCATTTCGTTTTTCAATACTTTCCACACTCTATGTCCCTTCACTAAAATAACAGCAAACACAGTATCACTGCAACACCCCAGGCTTTACGTGATGTACGCAGGATCTAAATTGCCTCTGGTTTCGAGTCGAGTCATAGGCTATCACAGGCAAAACCAGGAGAGAAGGAAAAAAAAAAACCCAAAATGATCAAATTCCAGCAAAACGACCCACCTTTTACTCCCACTACAGCTGAAGCACTAGATGGTAAGAAACCATCTTCTACACTCCAAAAGAAATAAGTTTGTGCCAGCAGATAATGATCCTCACATATAAGCTGAAATTCTTATTTTTTTCCCCCTTGTGGTGGCAAGGCTTTCCCTGACTGCTTATGCATTTATTTAATCTTTTATTTAAAACAGTTTCCTCTTGTTGTTCATCCAGGCCAAGGGCCAGCTCCTCTTACATCTTCTTTCCCAAGGAGTGCATCCTACTCTGCAGCTGCCCTGCCAGGCCCTTCCTGCACTGCTCTTCCTGATGCTCTGCTTCATACTCTCATCCATCTGCAATTCAAGATGGACCTAAATTAAAAATTATTCCCTTGCTCAACTGCATCACTAAGCAGGACATGGAAAAAAAAATATATATATATATGTAAATGCAATGATAAGTCTTGCTTTAAGTTCTACAAGTATATATATTTAGGATATTGTGTTTTGACATGTATTTATACATCTGTTTTTAAAACAAAGTTACTTGTGTTCTTTACTCTCTTCTCCATCAGTTGTTTAAAAAAAAAAGAAGCATACCTGAAATCACTGCAAAACTGCCTAGTACAAATACTGTTCAAAGAGGAGTCTCTGGGCTGCTTTCCTGTATGTAAATGTGCTCAGCTGAAAAAATGTCCAGGGCATGATTCCCAGACTACGGTACAGGAAAAAAGAGGAGTTCCCTGGCTTAGTTAACATCAGAAGGATGTTAACAGGGACTCATCCAGGGAAAAGAGGCCGGATCATGACTCTCATATGTGCGTGCACATACACACAGAAGTGCAGGCACATGCGTGTGCGCTCCCCTCCCTGCCTTGCCTCTGCCCTGGCAGGGTGGGTGAGCTAGCGCAACTTCCCCTCAAGGGAACGAGCTCTTGAAAGATCTGATATGACATTTTTACATTCAACTGACTGCAACATTCCTTTAAAAAAAATATATTATCTGTTTGCTTGCTTGAAGCGTCACAAAGATAATATTCACGTCTGTGACCCTGACTGTCTCTGGTCAAGAGGCAGAGAGATTGTGCAGACCGCGTTGCCTTCCAGCACCCCGGGATGCCTGCCAGAGAACAGAGCTGCCGTCCCAGAGGAGAGGGTCAGATCCTGGCCTTCGGCTAACACTGTCAGCAGTCCCTCTGGTGACTACTGAGGAGGTGAATGGCACACAGGGGACTTGGCTTGCACAGCCCTACACCTGTGTTACTGACGTACACAGCAAAAACTCCAGTGCCCTAAATCCAGGGAAAAAATATTATTTTTTTCTTTAGAGAACCTTATCCCCAGATCACTTGTCTGTCCATTTCTTTTTTATCATTGTTGACCTCCAAATTCCTACACCACCACCCTATTTCAGCATCTACCAAAACATTCATATCTGCTTTCTACATTGTGGTTACATGTCCATGTGGGCTGAAAATCTTTTAAAGAATCTTATTTAAACACAGCTTCATCATCCAGATACTGTTTGGGCAATGAGCTATGTAGAGCCAAGCAGCATTACAGAATCTTATTTCAAAGCCTGTTTCCACTACCGGAGCACTCATTTTAAAGTGAATCTAAATGACTGCCTTTCCCATAAAAACTTGCTTAAGTGCATTTTAAAATAAATGTTGCCAAGTGCAGAAATGCAACCTCTGCCCTTGGAAGTCCTTGAATTAAAGTTTGCTGAAGGCTGCCAGGTTAGTCCAGGGTAGAATCAGTCTGTGTTTGTTCAGCCCTTCTGCCCTCCCACCCAACATGCACTCCTGGTACCCCGACGAGCAGAACTACTCTTTTGCCTGATAGAGCTGATCTGTTCATCACACCCACCACCACGTGCCTCCACACCAGTAAGGACATAAGCTAACAGAAAAGCTGATTGTCAAAAGCATCATGTGCATTTTTCTATGTCCCAAGCTCATCCTGCCATGACAGTGGTCTGTATACTACCTCAGACCATGACCACAACTGATCATCTAATGACAGGAATGAACATAAGTTTGATGTATGAGTATACAACTCCCTAATTTTATAAACTGGTCACAGAACACGTTAAAAGCTTGAGATGCAAGCAGATTTCACCTTTTTTATTCTAAACTTTTTCTGGGACTGCCATTTTTATTTAAGTCTACCCTGTAAAGGTTAAAAAAAAAAAAAAAGTTTTGATGAAATGCAAGGCCCTACTAGGCCAAAGACTGGTTACCCAACAGAGAGCACCAAAACGTATATCATCCACTCTGTAACCCGTGTGCTCCTCCTCTTCATTCAGTAGGCAGGTAGCCCTTCCAGGACACCCAGAATTTCTGGCTATGTCTGATCAGGAGAGCACACATTAGATTAGAAAGCCTCTTAAAGTCATCCAGGGTGTTTCTCTTCTGTGCTGTCAGATAAACACAACTGTGGCAGCTTAGCAGTTTGTACACTTTCCCAAGCTACCTTTTTCAGGTTCTTAAATCACCAGAAACCCAGTCTAATAGCCACCAAACAATTTTTAAAATGTGGTAAAATCACATATCCATTACAAAAGATGTACTTATGTGATTTTGTTGGCTTACTTCTGTTTAGATAATACAGCTGCATGCAAATTGCTGTTGCATTTTAATAAAATTGTAATGTTAACAAGGTCCACCTGGAAAGCACAAGTAGCTAAAATTTTTGAGTAGGCATGGACAGGAAAAAGGACTATGCTAGACCAGAAAACATAGCAAAAGCATATTGAAAGTTAGCAATTCAAGCAGCAGAATGAATGGCTGATAAAATTTTAAGCAAACAGTTTGCCTCTCTGCCCACTTCTTGTATTTTCTCTGAGGGTGAGCCTTTACCATGCTTCCACTGCACCTAGTCTTGGACTGCATCAAGAAAGCTACGCTTTCTAAAAGGGTAATAATGTCCGTTTGCTGCCATAAGAGACTCTGCCTTACAGAGAAAACTGGAGGTGGGAAGATTAAAAAATGAAAACATCCATCTAAACACAGACCCACTATTAAATACTGCCTTAATTTTCTGTTTTGTTCTTGTTATTTTCTCTTTCTTCCCAGAAATATTCTTGCCAGCTGTTTTGCTGTCTCTCAGTATTCCATCAACAACCAAATATCACCATGTGGTGTTGGATCTCAAAGGCAGAATTAAGATCAACAGTGTTATGATTAAGTGCCAGCTGAAGAGACACAGCCACAAAACCAGACTCTGTGGCTAGGAGCTCATGGCCCCACTCAAGATGCCCCTGAGCACTGAAATTTTTACCCTCTTCCCCCCAGAGCCAGGAAAGGGATGGCACTTCCAGAAAGAACAGTCACCCTTGGATGACAAAAAGTTTCGACATTGAGACTTATGGGCATTGTCTGGTTCCCCAGTGAAAAAATATAATTCAGTTCCATGCTGAATGCATGGGAAACCTATACATGGAAAATGCAGGTCAGTTGAAGGCCTGTGGGGTAAGGACCACAGGTATGTGTAGCCATTGTATTCTCATGCTCAATATGGAAAATATTCCACAGGCTGGCACATTCTTCAAATAGTTTTTCAAAATAACTATTACCACTTGGACCAGTATAACTTACAACAAGTTAAGCAAATGAAAGAAATAAATTCCCTAGTTATGTCCCTTAACCTCATCTACTTATCTTGAAAAGCAAGTCAGTTAGCTTTACTTCCAGTGCTCCTCACTGCCAGATTAAGGTTGCTATGGGGCACATGGTATTTGATTAAAGCAATTATATCTACTGGCATATACATACGTGCTTGTTTTATGCCATGGAAATATCTCCATGCATTTCACAGAAACTGGATAAAAGTTACACATGGAAAACCCAGTACCTGTGAATGCCCTCCTCCCAAACTGTAAACATAGCAGGAGACTTCTAATGTTTGTTTGAAAACACTTGCCCCAAGTGATAATCCTAACAGAAAAAAAAGGAAGTAATTTTGCTTACTCCTTGCCTTCAGGTGGCTCATTAAAACACCTCTTATAAAAGAAAGAGGATATGAGTCTCCCTTGACTTTATGCTGAGGCTAACCATCTTTGGGGAAGGATCCTGGCAGCAAAAGAGTGTAAACTCAATTCTTTGTTTTAATTTAGAATTTAATTTGTCAGCAAAACCGAAGTTCATAAAGAAGGCAAATTTTGACAAATTGCAACTGCCATGAGCTCTGCTAAGAGCAGGATGTAACATGAATGTGATTCTTCGAGAGAACAAATTAGAATCATTGCATCCAAACAAAAAATACTTACATTAATAAGTTTATTCTATAGTTTGCCAGCTCTTCAGGCTGGGTACTAAAGAAAATTTGCTAACCTCACATTCATAAGATAAAGTGATCCTGCAGCACACCTACTGCATGTCAGCAGGACAAGATGACAGTTGTCCTTTTGAGTTTTTTGGATTACAATTAGCCTTTTCTTGCACTATAAATACAATACCTTAAATCTGAGCACACTTCTAAACAGAAGGAGGTAATATAAGCAAAGCAGTTTTCCAAATCTCAGAAACCTTTTTTACCCAAATCATTTGCACCAACAGAAAAAATGTTTGCTTACAAAAATAGTAATTTTTATATATATAATATATATAAAAAATATATATAAAAATATATAAATGATATAATATATACTAGATAAATAAAATACAGCACATGCACTAGGTACAGACTAAGAATGCTGCTCATTTCAACTATAGTATACCCATAAAAGTAAATACTTAAGATACACTATGTCAAGTGGATGGGTAGCATGGTAGAGTCTGCAGGGAAATTTAATCTACTACATTAGTATTACAATGGAGTAAATTACAATTACATCAGTAAATAGCTGCAGATGTTCAAAGCCTAAAGACTTATCAGACACTTAAGACTGGCATTTATGAACTGGTCCCCTAGACTGTCTTTACAAAGTCTAGCATAATCAAACTTCAGAGTAAGGTTCATTTGATGTTCTTAAGAGGAGAGGAGACACATTTCAGGCATGCCACATTCAGAAATGCCAACTTCCTTCTCCCCGATTCCTACAAAAGGATGGCAGGCCCATACTTGCACAGCTGTGCCACAGGTGCCTTGAGTTGAACACTACCTGCCAGGCTGCTCAGGCAGGGCCAGCACTGCACAGAGGCAATCTGCAACCCAGCAATCCCCTTGCCAAAACAGTAGAGATGAGCTCTGCTGTAGTTCTCACAGCATCAGCTACTCTCAGCATCGCATGCTCCATCATCACATCATGGGAGGCTTCACTGGGTTATGAAAAATCATAATGAAATCTTACTACAAACTGCTCCCTGCCTCCTGAGGTAATTAAATGTACCTCTTGCCCAAGAGGGAGATCTTCCCCATCTCTGTCTCCTTGGTGCTAGGAAGAGGGAGGTCTTCTCATTATCTACTTTTGTGGATAGAGAGATACACCTAAGGGAAGAAAACTTCTTTCTTATTTCTGGTTTTTTTTTTTTTTCACTTTTCAAACATGAAAACACTGTTATAGAATTGCATGAAAATTGAACTAAATCACTCACAGAGAAACCACACAGTTTTTTCCATGTCCCACCAAATCAGATGTCATGTATCAAGGAAAACACCCACTTAAAAACTAGCACAGTACTGCACCAAATAAGTACACTCCGTGTTCTCCTAAGTATGCCCAAACTCTAGGAGATAAACGGATGAACAGCTGTACAAATGGGAATAACACTGGTGTTCAGCACATCCCCCACGCAGAAAAAGCTCAAGTGACTCCAAAGAAGCGAAGAACACAGCAGATATAGCAAGGGTACAGCCACAGAGCCAAGAAGTGTAACACACCCAGGAGCACATGGTGTGCAGCTCATTCTCCCCCAGACCCAGCTGCAGTGGCTGAACAGGATGGCTGCCCCTCTCAGCTGCTCAGCACCAAGTTCTGCCAGGACTTTACCATCCCTATGGCAGAGCTCTAATCCTTTCAGTGCAAAGGCAGCCAGGTTATCGCAAACTGACTCAAATCATCAGTTCTCACTCAGCTCTCAGATTTCACACTAATGTGCATGAAGGACTTTCACACATTCATCTCCACTCTCTGCTGGCACTGGGCAATGGTGTCCAGCAAGACAGCAGGAGTGAGCAGGCAACAGAGCCAGCAGCACCAGTGGCAATTCACACTACAGACAGACCTGCTGCAGCTTCCTCTCTGCCTTTGCATCTCTGCTGCTCTGGGATATGCTTGATCTTGTTGAACCAATTCAATCAGTAGTATGAGAAAAAGTCATACTCCTCCCCCCCTCCCCATCTTTTTAAAAAATTATTTTCTGATTAGTTTTCTACTGGTTTAGTGATATGGATCACCAGCATCCAAGCACTGCAAGATGATACAATGCTGCAAGCACGTGCAATGGCCAAACCTTGCCCTATAAAAACACTTTATGTAAGTCACTGAAATAAATTATGCTGCAAAGGGGCAAAAATTCTCCTATATTTGTTCAGGACAATCAATTCCTTTTTTTTCACAGTCAATCCACATTAGACCAGTAACTTGCTGCTTGCAGAATGCCCTCTGAACACTTCAAGCAGACATGGCTCCTATTGTGCTCCTGGGCTACAGTTTATTATCTTGCTTTTTTCTGCTTAATGCAGTTATTTTTTTGAGAGGACAGAACAGAGTGAATGAGGATAAAGCAGAGAAATAAACAAGAGCCAAAATCTCTCCCTGTCTACAACAAAAACACGTCACTAGCAACCACAAAGGATATTAAAATCAACAGATAAAGGTCAGATAAAGCACAAGATAAGGTAGTGCGTACATTAGTATCTCACAGATGCTATTACAAGGTTAATCAGTTATGCTGGCAAGATTTAGGTTTGAGCTATTTGGTGCCTAAGAAATATAATCAAAATAATTTATTTTTCATTTTAAAAAATGTAAATCAGCCATGAAATTACTACTTCACAGAATAAAATTAATATAATGCAATAAAAATCTAAGTTTAGAGTCACAGCTCCCTAGGGTTTCTGAAACTAGCACAGCTTTTCTACAATTGTAGTTTCTACAATACTACAACACAGCTGCTCCAATGCAAAGTAGAACTCCAACACAGGTAAGCCTGGTGCCAGCTGATGGTAAATAGAAGAGTGCTTGGTATATTACATTTTTGTCCTCATTTAGTTATATGGTCTTCTCTTGGCTGTTTGCAGGAATGCTATTGAATACCGTGAACTAGAGGTTTCTTTACATTTTCATCTGACAAAAATCATAAGTTCAGAATTTGCATTATGACTGACCCTGAAATTTCTCTAAATTCTTAATCCTACTATGTTTGTATGACTGAAACTCAGAATAAAGTATCAATTGCCTGTTTCACCTAGGGGACAGCTCCAGATTTCCCATGACTGTTCAACACAAGGCCGGCTGATTCTTGAGCTGAGGGGAAATTATTTAGGGTCATGTCATTACAACACAACAAAGAAGAAAATCAACTGACAATATTAGTTCAGAAATCTTTACAACTGAAGCTTTCACAGCAATAATTCTTGAGAAAGATTTGCAGGCACAAATCAGAGCGCAGTGCCTTTCCCATGGCCTGCCTGTGCTCTTGGCAGTGCTCTCTCTTGAGCCTGCTCAACATAACGAGGAGGCAGAGTCTGAAAGACAGGGTTAAGTCTAATTATTCAGTCAGATACATCAAAGGGAAAGTTACTTTGAGTATAAAGTAAGCCATATTTCAGTATTTAAGAGCCCAGTATACAGCTTAAGGAGAACTTGAACTCCACCTTTATCAAACCATTACCTCTGCTATGTATTATTCATACTGCAAGAGTCTTAATTGCCCAGACACTCTGCCAACTCTTTTTTCTCTGTTTAAACCAACTACACAAATCTAAAATGCCTATTTTCAACAGAAGTGTACTGAAATGCACACTAGAGATACTAGTTGTCAAGTGTTAAGCAGAAGGTTTCGCATTTCGTGAATTACACGTTTATACAGCTCTGTGAGCCTGTCAGTACCAGTGTGTCTTGGCGACAGCAATCCCTCCTTTCCCAGCCTTCCAGAGAAACACCTTTGTTCATTGCTTTGTTGACTGTTTGTAGGCATATGTGGGTGTTTTGGCCTCTAACAGACAAAGAAAGTGCATAAGGAAATCGAGGTAATGCTAAACTAAAAGAAAGACTTTTCCATTTCGTACTGAAAACACTTATCAGTTCTAACACTCTCAACTCACTGGAATTAAATATGCTGCAGTGCCACTCTGGAACTGCGTTTCCAAAGTGCAATAATCTTGTACTGCAATCATTCACTTTACAACAATATTTTGAAAATGTATCAGTTAATTTAACTCTGAAAACTTGTATCTCATGCTTACAAACAATTTATTTTTGCTCACCTGTTACTTACTGCTTCACTGTTGCTGATATGCCACAGAAAATCTGGAAATAAGAAATTGTTTCAAGCTAGTCCTGCAGATTTTAAGAGGACAATCATGCTTAGTGCAGGTTCAAAACAGAAAGGAGAACATCAGTGAATTCTCTGAACCTCTTCGCTAAACAGACATATTTGCTGAACCAACTAAACTTTTTTCAGGGCACTTAGCTTTAGAACAAGATGGAGCTAGTCGCACAACAATTGGAAACACAGCAAATGTAGGGCTGTGTCTAAGAATGCAGGATGTCTCCTCTACTGAACAAGGCATTTCATAAAATTAAAATTGTTACTGCATCAACACCTAAAGATGCAGGGGTAAGCTAGCTGAAAATAATGTCTAGTTCTTTAACAGTACCTTTTCCTTGAAGATTTTAGAGTAATGCACAAAACTTAAAAAAAAGTTCACACAGCACAAGTTTCCTTTACCTCATGAAACGAAAATAGAAAGTAAAGAGGATGGTAATTTGTCTGAAGGAACACAGAAAATGAACCTCTAGATTCACAATAACTTCAACCCCCAACCCTCATTTAGGCTGACTAGTCTGTGGCTTGTGCTGCAGACTCATCCCACTTGAAAAATCAGAAACAAAAACCTCTCCCTTCAAAAACAGAAAAACAAAAACAAAACCCACCAGCTTATAGCTGGAGCACTCCTCTTGATCAGATCCAGAGCCCAGTCACTGTTATGCAGAAACAAGGTGTGCCAGGGAGCAGGAGCAGGGTGAAGTGGAACAGTTGGAGGAGGCCAGAATAGCTGAGGCAAGGATGTATCAAAAGTCTTGGCCTGAGGTATCAGACTGCTTGGTTCCCAGGGAAATCTGCTAATGTATCATCCTCTACCTCGTACCCTAAAACTCTCCACACTAAAAGACACAAGCAAAAGGCAACTTCCAAAGGAAACACACTCTTCAAGGCTTGTGCTAATTGCAACTTGTTCCTCTGCAGTTGCAATAGACAGCCAGGAACTGCCTGTGTATGCAAAAGCTGCTCCCATCACTTTTCTAATGGAACATAGTTCCTGTCAAAACTGAAGCACAAACAGTCCCAACCCCAAGCCAGCAAGAGGCAAAGTAAAATAGCACAAGCAGTAACATTGCAATCTAAATGCTTTCCTCCAACTGTTCTGCATAATCTCATGTCAGCATATGTCATTCACAATTTATCCAGAGTTAATTTCAGGTCTTTTACAGCAAGGATTTACACTCTCTATTCTTTAAAGTAGTGCTCATTACAAGGAAGCTTATTATTACACTCAAGCAGTAAGCAGAATTTGCAACTCCTTTCATCTGTCTTGTGGCCAACAGAGAAGCTGTAGCTATTTACTCTGCAGGAAAAACATGAGTGATCATGGTACAAGCTCAGTGGCTTCTTAGCAGTCCATGTTCAGGGTCTTTGGTTAAAAAAAAAACCAACAAAAAACAAGACAACAGAAACCTTTGTCACTGAATTGGCATCATTTCTGAGAGCAGTGTTTCAACACCAGCCTGGCAGAGATGTGTAAGCAAAGCCCTGCTGTTTGCTGTTTGCTGTTTGCACAGACAGCTTCTTGCAGGTAGCCAGCTCAGAACTAGCCAGTTACAGACCTGTGAGGTATAATACAAATAAACAGTCCTGATCATAACATGCAGTATAGGCACCAAAGCCAAAGAAAGAAGAAAAATAACATATGACAAAACATGAAAGAATAAAGAAGGCAGAACATTCTACTGCTAATGCTTTACAAAAGTGTAAGAGGATGGTCCTGTCTGGAGAACAGCATCTCATCTTCCTTTTCACATGAGAGGCAGCAATAACCTCTTACAAGAGATCAAGATGCTAAGCTTCAAATAGTAGAAGATTATAAAGTTGAAACTGACAGGACTTGCACAAGTGTTCTGCTCTTCATTGAGACACTCTCTTAAAGTGCCTACACGACAGACAGCACACAGTATGTCCTCTCAAAGTCCAACTAAATCACACCTTTCTGTTTTAGAATTTTTTTGATTTTTGAAACCAAAAAACCCCAAATGCAAGGAGGCCAACTCAGCCTACAGGCAGGAGTTACCGTTTCTTTCTTTTTTAATAAGCTTTTATGAGGGTTCTTCAGCCAGAGTCACCACTAGTACAGCTCTGCTAATGATAGGGATAAAAGAAAAAGGAATGCTAGGGCCTTTAGACATAAATTTTTTGAATAAAAGATGAATCCACTTCTTACTATAACCCTGACCACTGCTAACCTAAAGAGCACCGAACTACAAATTAATGGCAAACCCTAAACTGCCCAAGCAGAGACAAAACCTCCTTTCACTGTAGGAATCCAGAAATGGTTAGAAATCAGTGTGGACTGATAAGGTGTACTATCTGGATCACAGAGAGATCAAAGTACCTGAAGCTCTTCATATCAACTAAAACTGAGCTTTGTGCATGATAACTCCTCATCTTAGGCATACAGATCCTTGAGTCAGCAAATTGCCTTAATTTGGTTTTCAAAAAACCTCTCAGTGTTTATCTGCTGAAGAATCCCCTTTTTTATTTAACACAAGGAATTAAGAAGTAGTTACACTATGTTTACACATTTATAAATGATGGGTTGCCTTTTGTCAAGGGTTCTGGATCCCTTAATCCTTCCTAATCTAATCAAACAAATTTGCAATAAATAAAGCACAAAGGGATGTGGCAGCCCAAGGGAGAAATTGCAAGGAAAACAAAGGAAACTTGACTGCTCCTCAAACCAGTGATCAAATGCAGGAAAAAGAAAACCTACCACTCAATTGTAGTGGAAACAGGGAATTAACGGGTATGCTTCTGAGTTTTCATGCAAAGGTATAACACAGTAAGTCATAATAACACAACATGTCAAGCTCCCGTACTGGGCAGTGAGACAACTATAAATTATTTGGACTAAAACATGCCTTATTTTAAAAATTTTGTTAAAGGTCTGAGAGCTTATAGCTATCAGTGGAATCTAATTTACTCATCTAGTAGCAATTTGTGTCCCTTTGAAGCCAAGTGTTCAAAAAGTGCTGAAAAAACTCAAAAAAAATTTCCTCCCTAGTAGTGTGAGGGGAAAAAAAAGTACAGTAAAATCATTCAAGTAACTTCATATGGCAAATGTTTCCATTTGGGCTACTGACATTTTATTGCACAAATCCTTCCATCAGCTTCCTAGCAGAAGGACTTACTAAATGAAATGATGCTTTAAGTCTTGGAGAAAATATACAAGGACAGACTTTTTCAAGTTATCTTCTAGGTGAAGGATCAAATCATGGCATTGTAAACCTCGCAAGCAACACAGCAGGACTCTATCACAGAGTTCAAGTTTTCAAGGGAGAGTAGGAAAGTGCTACATCACAAGAGGGGTTTCTGTCCTGGAAACAAAGAGCCTGGTTTCCCAAAACTATCAGCCAGAAGCATCAGTACTGGGCAAACCCCCACCTCTTTCTGAGCAAGCAGCCTTGATACTGCTGAGGTTGGCTCCTATTAGGATTGCTACAGCTGGTCAGGCTTTCAGTTTCTTTTTTTCCCCTTCAGCAGAATGCTTATTTGCCTGGGTCAAAATGAGTCTTGACAAGTGCTGCTTCTGAGCTTTTCTATTTGAAACCGAGCTGAGCATACACTTCACATTTTATTTTTTTCAGACATAACTCCCAAGAGAGCAGACCAAGCTAAAACACAACACCTTGTAAATCAAAAAGGTTTATCTTCACTTGGAATTGGGTCAACTACAATGGTTTAAAGCTATTTCTTCATTTCACTGTCATCCAGCCACCAGCTTTGAACTTCTTTGTTTAAAGCAAAGATACATCGGAAAAAGCACCTTTCACAGTAACAGTGAAAAATCCAGCTAGAGCAAAAATTGCCAGGCATGTGCTTGGATGGTAGCAGGCAACAGGAACTTTAATCATCTTACTGATAAGTATTTGCTTTTAAAAATTTCCATGAAAAATGAATATAAACACGGTCTCAGTGTTATAATCCTTGATCACGCAAGATTCCCAGAAATGTGATGATGTTATGCTTTAATGGTAACTATAAAACAAACAAAAATTCCAAGATTCTGTGATCAGTCTATGCAGACTCTGTTTTAAAGCTGTATTTTACAGTTTTATGATTAAACCTTTCCCTCTAAATCTTGATCTCTGCAATGTGCTTTTATTTCTACTTTAACTCAGATACAGTTTCCCAAACACAAGATAAAAATTCGGCTTTCCAACAACCAGAAACAAAATCCATTTCTTGTAATACAACCTCCTAAAGCACTTATTTAAAAGTATATGGCCAAAGAGAAACCCCAAGCAAGGTTGAAGTTCTTCCTTCTTTACATAGTTGCTACAAAGTAGAGAAATGTAAAGCTTCTTCACTGATTGTAACACTATGCAAGAAAAGCTGGGGTTATTGTGTGGAAAAGGAACACATTTCTAGATTAAAAAACAATGGTGAAAATTATTTACAGTCTCCACTTTACCTAGACTCTAGTAACTAGAGTGCTGAGTCATAAATTAAACTGGTTCTCTGACCTTTAAGGAACAACTGAGATCATAATAAACACGTCTCGTATTTTCAGCTGCGTCCAAGCAAAGAGAAGTCTCACAGCTCCTTGAAAAGCCTCAGGAGATGCAGTTTCTTAAAGCACACATAAAATTGATTAGTGCTCACAGTAACTAAAAACACATTAGAGAACAGGCATGCTAGAGAAAAGAGATGTTAGTGAGCAAAGAAGAGAACAGAATCAATTTACTTTGAATTTGCATTCTTTCCCCTGTCTAAGGGCAGTTGACGTGCTCTAAATCAGTTGACTGAAAATCAACCATGCATGTGATTAATCACTAAAAACATACAAAACAACCTGAGAATAGAGTAGAATAGACAGTATAATAGTTATGTGCTGCCACACCAGACCTGGAATTTAATTTTTGTTTGGGAAACCATGGCAATTTCTTACCTAGAAACAGTCACTTTAGTGATGCATGTCCCATGAAGATATTCTTGGGACTTAAAAAATTATGAGGACAGAAGAGTTTGACACACCTTGCTTCAACAAACTTGTAATTGGGAACTTCTTCCCATTGTGTGTCATACTGCTCATTTTCTCCTCTCAGCTACATCTTCCCTCAGTCCAAACAAAACTAAACTTTTTTCTCCAGAAATCCTTCAAACCCACTATGGACCTTCCATAGTGGGAGTGCTATTATTGAGGACCAGTATATCTGTATACAAGCCTTTGTTCACACATATCTTTCAACATTTTATCTGTCTACATGAACTTGCACTTCATCTTTACCTGTTCAATAACCAATATTGTATTTCACTATATGTAGTTACACCCGTGTAAGTGGGTATTTTACTCTTCATCAGGGTGTACTATAAGTACGTAAGTCTGCAATGCTGCTAAACATTTTTTATAACAAGGAGGCCTTCTTTCTTGGCTTGGCTGATGTTAAGAGGTTAACACTCCAACTGTGTGTCACTAAGCTGTACCATGTTACAGGCAATTTTCAGTCAAATGGATGTAGATAAATTCAAAAAACAAGACACAAATGCTATCTTGAAACACTTTCTGCATTCACAAAAAAATTTCTCAGACAAAATCAGAAGGCTACATGATTCAGCTAAATCTATCTAACATGCTGGTTAACCCTAAAAAGGAGAGGAGGGGCCCGGACCTGGGCCCTGCACTTCTGCGAACTGGTTCAGTTTGCCAACCCAGGGAATTAATAATACAGAGCTGGTGAACGGAAACTGCTCCCAAAAGGGTGTGATGTGTGCTGGAGACAGGACAGGCAAAATGGCAAGGACACACACCCCACCCTCCAGGCAGCAGCCAGGGCTTTTGCTCAGGAATGGAGCTAAGCAGCACTATAAAAGAATCCAGTTTCAATTGAAAAAAAAAAGTGTCCAAGCAGATGTCACAGCATAAGATGAACATCAATGTAGATAATTTTAGGTGCTTCTCATTGGCCTTTCCACCTCACTAAGTCATCAGCTAGACTGTAGACTCCCAGGAATACAGCACATTAAGACAGGAATGATAATAGGTATCAAGTACTTTAAGCATTACTAGTAATACCAAGAAACAGAAACGAAATAAGACATCAATAAACATCAAATATCGTCACAGCTCTCTGTTTGACTAAATGCAAAACATGTTAGTTACATTATGTAATTGAGCTATGAAGCACTTTCACTCTTGTTTCTGAATACAAAATCGCAGCCTTCTATCTCTGCAGTTTGAAATGTCTCTGAGTGGCTGTAGCAAGCTCACCAAAAAAGTTCACTATTGTACCACGTGTTAAACCATGTGCCAGCCCTGGCATGGTATGTAAATGAACTCATTGACCTCTTCGGGTTTTCCCCTTTCTTTTCCCTGATCTTTAATGAGGATATCGAGCTCAGAGGGAGTAGCAGACAGGAGATTGCACTGTACTTTCACAATGGGAAAGAAGCCAAAATACAGGCACAATGCCTGGATTCAGCAGTTTCAGGCAAACGCAGCAGAACTGCATACATCCTCCTCCGGGAAGAACACTTTCCACTGCCACTTTAACAGGAAACACAGCTCAAAACCAAGGGTGGGCTATCCCCTCATTCACTTCTCACACTGGCTATTGAAGCTGTACCCCCACAAAACAGGTTTTCCTGTTAGAGAAGCTTCCAAAATTGCTTAAGAGCAATTTGCTTTGGTTTGTTATGCTGATTTAATTCCATAATATTCTGAATATTACATGTCGTGCTTATTAGTCTTTAATATTGGGCTTTTTATGCTGATGATTTTGGTAAAAAAACCTATACATACTCAGAAAATATAAAAGGAAGAAAAGGAACATAGCACTAGTCAGTAAAACATAACTATATATACTAAAATATCTTAAAGTTCAGTGTATTCATTTTCTGCCTGAAAATGGATCCCACTGACACAGACTGTACATGCTTAATTCCAATTTTTTTATGCTCCACCTACCCTTTCCTTAGTAAGTCTCTCTTTAGCTGCTTACAACACAGACAAATTACTTGGTACAATCTGAAGTTCTCCTCTTTCCTCTCAAATCCAAAACAAATTTCTCTGACTATTTCTGGCAGAAAATAAATTTAGATGCGTTGTAAGTTCTCACATTCCATATGAACAAATACATCCTTAGGACAAGACTGCACATGTTTCTAGAGAGAAGAAGCACAAGATTCAGAACTCAAGAAGGAGCAGCCAGAAGCATCTTCAAGTCTCTCTCAATGCGTTGCTGCTCTTGGGAACTACAGCACCTTCTGACATAGCTCATTCAAAGACCTTAAGAAAAGCAGACTTTGGCTCTCTCCAGCCCCCCCTTTTCTGGCCATCCCTCAAGGCCACTGTTTAATTAGTATTAATTTTAATTACTAATATTCCAGTAAAACTGAGAATCACTGTTATTTTCATTTATTTTATATGCCAGATCAAGGCTCACAACAAATAGCTTGCTGAAGATTTTATGGGAAGTCTGTGGCATAAGCCAAATGAAATCAGGAAGGTAAAGAATATTTTGAAAACAAAGTCTGTTTTTCATCATCTAGTAGCATTTGATTACGATTCTGCCTTACACTACAAGACATCTGAGCATGTGTCAAGAGTGGGCAGAGAAAGGGATGAGATTTTGACCACGTGACTGGCATACAGCCAGCTCTGTTACATGGACTACTATGACACAGTGGCAGAATATGAGGTCACAGCACATGATCCTACTCTGTCCCTGGACAAACTGTGAAACCAGGAAAGCTTTGGCAGAGCTGAGGTTTCATGCACTGTCATAAATATAGGTTTGCCTAAAGAAAACATTCTGGCTCTATGCTGTCACAGTTAGGTATCCAGACTAGTTGGCATCTTCTTTCTTGACCCCAAAATCAGATTCACAATATCTTAAAAAATTTTAAAAATATTTGCTAGAACATGGAATTGTCCATTTGCAACAGTATGTTGTTGAGAAATGTGAAGCTCTTGCCTAAAATCTTTGTTCCAGGCCACTAACTCATTCTTACCAGTCTGGAAAACAAAACAAAATAATCCTGTTTAATACCAAAGGGACATTCTTCCCTATGGAAACTAGTAGTTCTTGGTTGGCAAAGAATAAACTTGCATTTTCTTACCATTTCTCAAAACAGGGAGAGGGGAAAGAGGAGAAGGAAGGAAGGGAGAGGATTAATCAAGATAATATTTGCTGATGTTTATATTCTAAGACAAAGGGGAATAATAATCCAAGAAGATATATTACACGACAAAGATGGGAAGTAACTTGCTACATCGCAGAATCATTGGAGCCACATCCCAGCCATAAGAGGCAGGGATACAAACACAGTTTATTTCAAATGAGGTTACTAGTGTTTCACTGTTAGGGAAATAGGGGAAGTGAAGCAGGAAGTAAAAACAAAAAAAATTGTTTGTTTTGAAGATACTATATTTTGACAAGTCTGAGGAAAGGCTGTCAAAAGAGGAAAGTTGTATATCCTGACACTAATGGACTCTATGAATAACTTGCAGACAAGATGATTCTGATCATGTTTGCTTTTATATGAAGCAAAAACTCATTTGCTACTCATACTGCCCTAGTTTGCAGTTGCTGCTATGAAAACAAATATGACACAATGAAAAACTGCTCAGATTCACTGAGCTACAGAATGTCCTTCCTGCTCACTCTGGCTCACTTTTCACTTAGAAACGTTAAAAAGAATGTCACGCATTTGTAAACTATGTCTGGGAGCAAAGCCTCAAGTATCATGAATAAAAACACTCAAGTTCTACACTATACCAGTAAAAATGCTACGTGACTTCTATTGAAGCACGAGCTCAGATGTTTCCAAATACAGATGGTATCCATCATATGAAGGGAGAACATTAATTACTGGATTTGACATCTTTCTTGGGAACTGCACCCCTCCTCACTGAGCAGAACAAAGTCTCTGGCACACTAGAAGTTGCCAAGACTTTCTGTTTCTCTGTCCTCAATGCAATGTATATTCTTTATGGAACGAAGAAAACAAGAAAGGGAAAAATTTGTAAAGCAGCCCTCTGTTCTGTATGCTACACCAATCGATTTCTCAGCTCAGTTTTTAATACTGAATCTTACTGCAGCCATGTTTCCGGGCAATTATATATTGAAATACATATTGACAAGTCAGTTTTCACTTAAATATTTGTTAAAAATCTGCTGCTTGCAGGTTGGCCATTTGCAGCTTCTATTCAAAAGAGCAACATGTAAACAGTGTGCTCAAAGGCACCTGACTGGGTCTCACTGACCTGTTGCTCTGCTCTGCTTGTATTTCCTGGCTCTAATCTGGCTGTGGAAGGGAACAAGGTAAAAGTCCACAAGAACCTGCTCATTTCTCCTGGAAACAAACCTCAAGCTATACCCTGGGAAATCAAGAGTCTGCAATTCCTGTGCTGTGGGAACTTCCTTCTATCCAGGGGATAATTCTAGTCTATCACTTCACCAAAATAAAGCCTGAAAGAACCATGAATTATTGATTTAGGGCATTGGGGTAAAGGACCACCATGTCACATTCCACAGCTCACACATTCAAGTGTTTTCTAGGTGCCCATGTCACGGTAAACTCTGAACTTGTTCCTCTGTATAAAGTTACAGTTAAGACTGGTTTTCCTACTTATCATTCCAAGTATCTGTTTGCTGTACTATCAGGTAATATGGTATGGCAAAAGCTGTCAGATCTTTCCAGCGTAGCCAGGGGAATGAACAGAGACCTCTTTTCAAATTAATACATACCAGCTACAAGGGAACAACGTCAGTATTTTAGCACAGTTTTAAGGTCTCTACAAGATAAAAGATGCAGTTAGACAAGGTCTAGAATTTTGACAGATGCAACAATGGCTAGACAGTCACCATTACCAGACGGAGCAACACCCAGGTATTTAGAAGCTGAACATCCATCTTTTTTTCTTTTTCTTTCTTCTCCTTAGTGTTTAAAAAGCAGCTTATTGTCTGGGTTTTTCTGTTTACAACTGTGCATCTGTGTATGTGTATGACAATAGGAATTCTCAGAGCAAGCCAAACTGAGAAAGATGGATTGGTCTGATGTCTGGTCATTCATGGGTGTGTCCACACCAGTCCTGCGGTTCAGATCAGTGGTGTGTTTCTGTGGCAAATCTCTCCATCTTCCCTGAGCTCTGGTTTGGATTGTGGAGCAGCCTTCTGAGCTCACATGATGGATTCTTTTCATACGAAACTAAACCCGAAGATGTGCTCCAACTGCTAAAAGGCATTTGGGACATGTGACCAGCTTACAGCCTGTCTGGAATAAAGGCCCACAATGCCTACAGCAGGACCAAATCTCCCATACCAGCTTCTGCTCCACATAAAGCTGCTCCTACCACATTATTTGCTAGTACAGACATGTCTGTGTCAAAGAACTATGTTCCTATTCCTTGGAAAGTTTGTCTTCTGTACACACAATCCTACCTGCATCCTTTGATAGCTTAATTTCTTAGACACATTACTGTGGAATAGACATGAAAGCAGAAAGACAAATTTTCCCAGCTGTACAGCAGCACAGATGTTTTGAAAATTTGATTCCCCAGACTGGAGAATCAATGGCACAAGAAGGAAATCACCAAACGATGTTTGCAGTACACAGCAGTGGCAAGCACAGGGATGATCAAATTTTGGGATGCACTGATGCTCCATACCCCACAATACTCTTGATGTGAATATATGTAAATGAGTTAATAATGAAGCCATTGGCCTACAACCTGCAGTGTTGGCACAGGTCTCCTTGGCAGCTGCATATATGCTGATTTTTTGACATATTGATTACTGGGGATGTATCACATGCATCAGATGCCACATTTGAATCAATGCTGCTTTGCAAGAGGCAAACCTTGATTTGGTTTAAGTTTTAACTGATAGTTTGTGACACAGCTTCTAATTTAGATTACACCATGGAATCACTACAGTAATCAAAAGTAAATACTGGAAAAAAGATTGGAATTCAAAGACAAGATGTAAAAACCAGGAGAACTGGAAAAGGTGACTGAAGTGGCTTAGTAGCAGTTGAGATGATGCTGAGAGACCTGCAGACACTCATAAAGTAATGGTAATCTATTTTCCCTTAACCATCTCTTCCCTCTTTCTATCCTGTCTCCCTGGATTACTTACTGGTTCAAACAAAATGTGACTTATTTCTACCCTCTGCTTACTGTTTACAAGTATCAGCCTACATTCTCAAAATTTATCATTCACATATTCAGACACACACATACATGTCTGTATTTAAATACATACATGTGTGTATTTAAAAATTCTCACAAAGGGTTCCTCTAACCTTTACCAAAACAATTGGATTGACTTAATTGCACTATTTAGGATACTCAAATTCTGACCACAAATTTTTAAAAAGTCTTCTTTTTTACCACTGTAATCTCATCTTCATATATAAATCAATGTATGAACCACCCTACCCAGCAAACAGTAAAGTACTACACAGTGTGTTTCTTGAACTGAACTGTTCTGAACACCAACAGAGCCTAGTGGACAAACAGTACAAAACACAATTAGTGCTAATGCAACCACATAAGTGAAGATTATGATAAAGCAGATGACTACTCAAGATTTACCATTAATCCATCTTTTTTGCTCTTTCTGGGCACTCACTATAATATAGAAAAAGAAATATGGTGTCATGGTGACCCAAAGTGAAGTTACAAGAAAGGTGTAAGAGAAATTCCACAAGATCAAAAGTAAAAATTATTTAAGACAATGACACAGTAACAAAAAGTAGTGTGGCAACTGAAACATAGGCATGAATTGCTCAGATTTCACGCAGCGACCAAGACTGCAGTGCGACCAGCAGCAAATAGTGGCGAGATCAGAAAGCTATGCAAGAACAGGGAGCATTAAGAGACAAAGATATGTGAGAAAGCACAAGCTTGCGCTGCCACAAGCAGAAAGCTCTTTGCAGGACATGTCTGTATTAGAGACAGAAACCAGACTGTGCAGCATAATATTACTAGAAAGGACTAGGGAAGATTCAATTACAAAAAGCTGACCGTAAAATGAGATGTTCTCACTTCGCTGATACATGTCGTACCAAGATGTTCCCTGGAAAGCTGGACAACATTCATGCATAATTATTTTTTTTTAAAATAAGTTTGGGGACAGAATCTTCACAAAAAGGTACGTTCTGTGCCTCATCCGAACCAGAATAGGGTCAAGCAGCTGACGATTGTAGAACGGGTGATCTGAAGTCAAGCAATGCAGCTGAGGCATGTCCACACAGGTCGGATGACACATCAATCTAAAAGGGGGCACATGCAAGGCTGCTAGAGTTCATGGCTCTTGTCCTGAATTTACTGACAGGTGGCTAGAAATAAAGTATGACCTATATTATTTTCCCAGTATAGTGGCGGGTGCCATGCCACAACTCTCTTAAAAGAGATTATGCAGCTGCTATAAAGTCTTGGAAGGAACAAGTAGATTTGTGTAGAAAAAGAAGCTTTCTCTTAGAGGTGGGGAGCTGGCAAGGTTAGTCATTAGTAAAAGTGTATTTGATTGTGAAATTTTGTGATAGATGTGCAGCCTGCAATTCTTTCTGACCACAAAAATCACCAGCAGCTCACGTGCACACACTGTATTTACTTTAAAATGACTAAGACTGGGACTTTTGCACAGTGATGAGCTAATAAATGAGCACATGATGGAAACAGCCTTGTCCTGTGTTCCTGTACTTCCTGCATAGAATTATCCTTTTCCTTTTTGTTATCAGATGAGGACCCTGCTGGACAGGTAATATCACTCAGTCCCAGGGCAAAAACTAAGGAGAGCAGTTAAACACTGTCCACCAACAACTTCAGGGAAGCTGTGCACCAGTTACTCTTGAGCCATAAACTGCAAGGTTGCTGTACGAGGTGTGGGTTTGTTTTGGTGGGTTTCTTTTCCTTCATATTTGCAAAATGTGCCATTTTATGCTACAGGTTCAAAAATTATTAGAACTGTGGTTGGAAGCAGTCTGCAGATCATTTGTAGAATCACTGTTCTCTATTAAGGTGTAAAAAAATGAACTGCAAACAGCTCTATAGACAGACGTACAGAGCTATGAATGAAGAAGGGCTGACAGCAAATTTTAGAATTTAGAAGTGAAAGAGTTTATACAAACTTTTATTTCATTTAGGATACTCTCTGGGACAGTGCATATGTTGAAGATCATCCCGAGGTACTACTGCTTGTTCAACAAAAAACCAATACACATCCCCAAGAACATGTTAAAAAAATACACTGAGTGGGAGAGGGGCTGGGAGGGTGGAGGAGGGAGAACAAAATAATTTTGCCCTTACAATCTAATCACCAAAATTGTATTTTGAGTGGTGGTACAGCCTGAAAGGACTCCCTCAGTCTTGTTCCTGGCAGAAGTCAGCAGAAAACACTATAGGGCATTTTCTGCTCAGAAAGAGAAGAAATGAAAAGGCACAGCCGATTACTTGTGAAGTGACAGCTAAAAACAAGGGAGGATGAAACACAAGAACAGAGCTTTTACAATGATCTTGTAATAGCAGCTAATATCTGGCTACATTTCAGCTCCAACAATTGGAGCTGCAGTCCCACATCGGCAGAAGTGAAAAATATATGCAAGTAAGTGCCAACTGAGTTTCAGTCTCAAATACTTCAGTATTTCCTACCCTGAAGGACATTTTGAACTGCAGTGGTGGTAAAAATCTTCCTGCATGAAATCCTTAAGGCTCCTTTACAACAACCCATTTACTAGGAAAACAGAGAAGTGTCTGTATTTTAGCAAAACAACCTGTTTTCCAAGTTCTAAAAATAGAAAAGAAAAAAAAAATTAAAAGTGTCTGTCATTTTGAAACCACTCACAAGCATTTCATCCTAAGCAACACAGCCTCCCCCCTTGCTAAAAATAAAACAGTACATTACAGCAACATTTTTTGCTGGCTTCAGCCAAGGATTTGAAAACCTCCCCTCAGCCCAGACAGGCCGTAAGCTATGAGTCAGCACTTCTCAGCATTTCTGGAAATTCCTCAGCAGAGCATCCACCCTGTAGTAGGAAGCTGCTGTTCACTTCAGTCCATACCAGGAAATGGATGGGTGCTCATGGGCCTCACCTGACCCTGGCACAGAGCTCAAGGAAACTTCCCCAAAACTACCAAACCTTCCCCGTCCCACCAGCTTCCTGCATCACCACCAAATACACTGCCTGCCAATAAGCTTGGTAACTCCACACAAATAAAACTTTGTGCAGTGTCAATGAACAGGAAAATATAGGATGAATTAAGGAAAAAAAACCCATCACGCTGGACCAGGGCAAGTCTCTGTGGTGCAGTTTTATTGGTATGGCCTCTCCCAACCTGAATCCAGAGGCAGCTCAGCTCCACCAGCCCTAGACATAATCTATGCCCTGCCTGAGGAAGTCTGAATTCATACAAAACAGCCATGTGGGTTTTTTTAACCCATGTAAAATGTGGGTTCCTGGTGCTTACAGCGAAAATTACTCTTTCCTCTTTCAGGTGGATAAAGAAGGCACAGGTTCAGGGCATTGCCACACTTGTGAATTGAAGGGACACGGCACAGCTCCATCTCTCCCTCCAACAGTCCATGCTTCACACAGAAAATCTTATGACCTGCATACAACAGAGCCCAAGGATGGGAAGAGGATCCCTGCCTGTCTGGGGGATACCCCAGATCTGCCTGTGCCTGTACAGGCTATGGTGCTGTCAGGTATCTCATCCCCACTGAGACACAAACCAGAGTCCCCATGGGAGCTCTTGGTGCTTGGTACTCCCAAATGTGCAGCACTGCCAAGGTGGAGACACTGCTCTTGACATGGAGATATAACATGTACTTGGGTCCATCTGAGGATGTAAAGCACAAGCACTGCCTGTGGTGAATGCAATTCCTACTTTACTCCCCTCGGACTGAGTATCTACTCTTGTTTTGCTTTAAACGCAGGCTTTGACAGGGACTTTAAAGAGGGAGAGTTAAGGGAATAGGAAGTATTTTGTGAACAGCAATAATTGCATGTTCTGACCTCTCCAGCTTACATCATGCGCATTATCCAACAACCACAAATCAAGAAGGAAAACAAATTTTAAGACAATAATTTTCAGCACAACATATATGTTAAAACTAACAAGACAAGACAAATGTTGGTATTTCCCTGTTTGCTTCTTGCTTTCATATATGTGGCTATATTCCCATAAAAATCCTGTCTTTTTTTTTAAATGAATATTTGTATAAAGGAAGCTGCCTAAAGTCGGGTACAAAAAAAAAAAAAAAAAAGTTTTTCTCAACTGTTTTTTAATACGGAGCAATGAGATTAAAGCGAGGCAGACAGCCAAATACCTCAGCCATCACAGTCATTAATAAACGCGTTTAACATTCGTGCAGCTTTCGAATGCAGAACATCTGGTTCCAATTCCCAATCTGGCTTTTAATAAAAGTGCCTCCCCCACAATACTTTTATTATAAAGTGTTCTTTTCCTCCGCATGCTCTCAATGCCCCCCCCCCCCCTTTTTTTTTTTTTTTTTTTTCTTTTTGGAAGCGGCTGTTCCTTCCTTCTTGCTGGAAGCCACCTGACCACTGCCAGGAAGAGGAATGCAAAACATTCCCAGGAGCAGCTCCTGACGTCAGGGCGGCAGCATTCTTCTTCTTCTTCCTCCTCCTCCTCCTCCTCCTGCCCTCCCGCCGCGGCCGGGCCCGGAAAGTCCGGGGCTGGTCCCGCCGCCGGCCCGTGCCGCGCTCCCGGGTTTTTCCTGCTCTCCCCACAAACCCCGAGGAGCCAGAATAAACCCGGGATGGGGCGATGGTGGGGCTCACACTGCACCCTACCCATGTATCTTCCCTTGCCTAAAACAGGAGCCTGTGCTTCGGATAAACTTCAGGCCCCCCGTCGGCTTAAATCAGCTTAGGCGCTGACTTTGGCGATTCTTTCCCTTCTGTTTTTTTCACTCGAAGGCAGGCGGCAGAAGGGTGCCAAGGAAAACAGGGACACGCTGCTGCAGGGTGGGTTGTTTTTTCACTTCTGACACATTCACGAGAGACATGACATGATACCAAGGCAGGCAGCCCGTATCCAACACGGATCTTCTCCGTTTCCTTCTTTCTTCATTGAATATCTAGCTTCGAACACATCACAGAATGGGGAAATCCCACTCCTTCACCTCTCTAATTTCAGCTATGAGAATATATTATTAAATGGCATTATTTTTTTCTACTCCTGAACTAACTGGTTCATTAATAGATAAAATTATAAAAAGATAAAATTATACAAAAGATTCTAGGTTGAGTTGCAGCCCTTCAGTTGAGTTTACTCATTTCAATAATGTTTAGTCCACTTAGTCTGATATTTCTGAGGCATATATTTTAAAAATTCTATAAAATGTTTTGCCTGGAAAAAAAGAATCTCCACGTATTTTAGTCAACGACTGTATCAAAGACAGTAAAAAAAACCAAACCAAAACAAAACCTGTAGTTGCTACCAGATCCATGATAAAACTGAGAGTATCCAAATTTCACCATGCCAGGGGAGCAGGATGGTAGGCTAGGAAATATGGGGGGGATGGGGAAAATGTGTGGAAGTATCTTCATTTCTAGGGCAAAGAAAGAGCTTTTCAGGGAACTCCATTTCATGTCTCTCATTGTTAACAAGAAGTGTAAAATACTTCATTTTACCACTCCAAAACCAACAAAACCCTAATGTGTAGATGTTAGTTTAATCATAATTTTCCAGGGTATACAAAGGAAGCCAAAACTCATCCTGAATAGCTAAGGCATATGATTGGTGGTAGTAAAGTTCACATATAACACTTTCCCCCCAAATATTTACATAATAAATACAAATTTATTAACGCTGACTGACCACAATAAAAAAATAAAGCTCTGGAAACACTAAGCAAGACAATTGCATTACTTTCAACATTAATCATAATTAATATTAGGATTACAATATAAGGTGTTAGGATTATACTGCCTGTGCAGCTGCAGTTCTACACATGAAGATCCAGATGAGTCCAAAACTTGCAGGCCATCTCTCAGTCCCAGTTCCTCAGCTTCTTGCACCATTTGTGGCAATTTAAGATATAAAAACATGTTTGGGTTTTCTTCTAGTCTAAGGACTTGTTACTAAAAGGTCAAACAAGTGTCTGCCCTCTGACCAACCTCATGCCACCTACAACTTTTTCAGGGCAACCTGCTCTCTGAAGAACCACAGGCTAAGTAAACACATTGCTTTCCTGGTAAGAACACCCTCTAAGTATTCTTGCCTTTGTTATATCCACTGGCCACATCTGACCAGCTAGAAAACCCAAAACCACCTTTTTTGTGCTCTTCTCCAGATGTCATAAGTATTCCACTGGCCAACAAATCAGTATTGTTTCAGAAAGTTGACAACGAGACTCGTGAAATTTATTTCATAAAACTTGATAGGGCCCTGAAAAATCATCAGCTGGCTGAAAAACCGACTAATCTTTAATATATACACCTAAAAATTTTAACTGAAGTACACTGATGTCAACAGCCAGCCATCAGTATACACGACTATTAAAAATAATACCTTTTGTATTTTACAACAAAGTGAGAAAAAAGTACGAGAGATTTATATTACTAAAAAACACAAGTAAGAAGAAATGTAACAAAAATATTATATTACCTAAAAAAAGTAGTAGCTCAGTAGAATTGGTCAATTTCCTAAACTTAATCGGAAAGGAAGTGAAATGTCCTTAGTACCTTCTGAAATGAAGCCAAGCTAAGGTGGCCTGTAACCATTGAAGAATACTTTGCACTTTATGGTGGTTGACATTTTTTTCCATTTTCTATTTTTTATTTCATACTACATGTAAAGCTAGATATACACAGAGGTCTTTTCAGCTACATATCAAGGATTTTAAAATTTTCCCTTTTTTCTTCAGATTTTTTTTTTTTTAAGATTTCATTTTATCAAAATATAAATACATGCAAATCAATACCAGGTCACTTCTGAAAAGTAGACTTTAGAATTTCTGAAAGATGAATTTTTAAAAATGATTGACAATTTAATCCCTTGTATTGAAAGTTTGGATGGAGATTAGAACAGGCATGGCATACAGAAGTGATGAGAACTGGGGTGTGTTCTCACCTTCCCTGAAGATTAAATTCATTCTCTTCTCCTGTGTTTTAGCTGCTTATTCATTCTATTATTCTTTTATCACCAGAAATAACACTGGAATGCCAAAAGCATGAATGAAGTCACAGGGAGAACTTCCTTCTATGCATGGTACACAGAATTAAGTTTCAGGTGTATTTTCAGGAGGCTGCTTCACAAACCTGTGATTCACAAGCCTTGTCCTGGGCATGCATTGCCATTCAGTCATGGCCAACTTTCTCCTGTCAAAATCTGGCAAGTGCTTTGATCTCCACAGATTAAATGGACACTAGTTTGGAAATTCAGCCTCAGAAGACTACAAATACTTTATAGATTCATTCTCAGCAAAAAAAAACCAAAACCCTACATAAAGTGACAGATATTTACTGTGGCTGAACAAGAGCAGTTCACTTGAGTTCTAGAGGCAGAAGCCACTTTTTTTAACTTACAGAAAAGGGTTTAATTCATGAGTAACAAGGTTTAGAAAACAATGGGTGCAGAGGAAAAGAGATCAAAAAATTGAGTAATACCCAGAGATCACTAAGAAAAATACATCATGTCTCTTTTCCTGGTTACTTTTTCAAATCTTGCTTGCTTAGATTGCCATTCGAGTGGATAGTTTTTTCTCCAAGTCTAAAATTTCAGTTGATATCAGTGTGCCCTGTGACACCTGAAGTACTGTTAACTGCAAAGCATCAGAAGCAGGAAAAAAGCCCACCTTAATTTCACAGGCTGACTTTTACATCTGGCAAGCAAAACAGCCTAGCCTACAGGGGGCTAAGCCAAGAGCCTCCTGAGAACCTAACTCGCCCTGAGGTTTTAGAAGGCTGCACTGAGAGAAGGTGTGAGTTTCTTCCTCACCTTTGCACACAACCAACACAAACTCTGTTTTGAAGCCTGCTAATACTTTCTCGAGGTACGCTCCTTGCTCTGCTCCCCGGTTTTTCTTCTCACGCATCTCTGTTTGCTGCTTCTGGCTGGGCCTGGCAGTGGAAGTCCTGAACAACAGGAGTGGATCCAGCCCCGTTGCTGACTCAGATATGAGAGCCCATGCTCATCAGATTTTGCTGCTGCATTCCAGATTTCGGTACCCAAAAAAATTCAGATGCTTATCTAACCTAAACTTCCTGAGGGTGAACTATCCCTAGCGCTAAGACACTTTGAAGGTCGATATGCACTTGAGCAGGAGACAGCACGCCAACTTGCCCTAAAAGCAGGGCCTACCTACAGAACTTCAGCTCTGTCTGCCTGGGTCAATTACCCAGTTAATTGTCTTGGCAATCATACTTACAGTCAAAAAAAAGGATAAGCAGAGATGAGGTCAAATCATTACACTGTTCCATTAAAACATTTGTTTTAGGCAAATAGACTTCAGAAAACTTCTTTTGTCATGTAAAATGGAACCATATGTACTTAACTTTGTACAGTCATTTTGATGTTAGGTTTATTAATATAATTTTGTTACTAAGCCATTTACTATTTTAGGCTCCTAATAGCTACAAAGGCTTGTTAACAACACTCTGAAATCACAGGGAAGTATTTTCCTTTGGTTTGAAAAGTGAAAACAAAATTCTAAATGTGTTTATTTCCATGCTTTATATTGTGTGTAGCATCTACTTCCTTTAACATGAAAATTTTATGATCAAAAAGCCTTTTCCTCAGCCAAATTATTATTACAACCGTGTGAGACTGCATTACTCAGCAGTGTTTAAAGGAAGTCCCAAGGTGAAATATTTCACTTTCTTCTTAAAGCATGAAGACTATTACTACAAAAAGAAATAATTACAAAAATTACAGTGGTAATAACCCATTGTATCTTAAATTCTGCTGTTTGGAGTTGGAGATTATTTTTTCCCATTTCAATTTTGAAATGAAAAATTCTCCCACATAGCACAGCAAAACAAAGCTTTCGTTGGCTTGTCATTTGGAGAGACAGAATATAGCAGTTTCTGCCAGACTAACTGCACAAAATCCCAACTAGTTTATGAAAGTCTTCCTTTACATTTTTTTACGACTAAGGAGTCACTATCCATGGTTCTCCTGCACTGCTGGGCAATTTGTAAAATAAAGTGAAGAGCAGCGGTAGGCAAAGTATCCATACCGATATCCAACAGATTTTGGTACCCAGCAAACAATCTTTGCTTAACAGAGACCAAAGCAATTCCAGAAACCTTCAGTGTCTATTTAATACAGGGAGTAGCATGGCCATTACATGAGTCAGGAAGGAGATACAACACACACACACAGCTTCAGCCTCGGAAGTTGTACAGCATTAGTTACCTTAGCTCTGTTTTCCTATTTTATGAAAAACAAGTAGACACGAAGTCCAACAAAAATTGTCATTTGTGTTGCAAATAAAGTTAAGGAGGAAGATGGGGGATTACAAGGTAATGTCATCCTATTTGCTCTCTGCTTACCGTAAAAGAACTTAAAAATATTTAATTTTTTCTCCCCACTTGACCTCCTAAATGGTTTAAATCTGTTACAGAAAGGCTTGGTAAGGAACACAGAATGAGAGGTGAACCCAGGAATTAAGTATGTTGAAAGGTCCCACAATAATTTAAAATCAATGATCTATTTACCAGTGCAGCATCAAGACAGTCAAGAGGAAAGGAATGGGATAGCATTAACCAAGAACTTTCTTGTACTTTCCCTCAAGGGTCAAGAATTAGCATTAGACAGGAAAAATGTTAAAAATCACAAGACACAAAAATCTTTGAATAATTTGAAGAAGTTAAAAAGATTCACTGAATTAGTTGAAATATGAAAAGAAAAGAAAAACATCCCCACCAAAGCCTGAATAGCTCTGTTAGGCTTTCAGCAGGTTAAAAACCTGTCATAGCCAGGAGGTAGCTCTTAACACGACAGTGGCATGCAGGCAAGTTCTCTGTTTCTCCCCTGGTAAGCTCAATTCAAAGCAAAGTTTGTAAACATCCCGGGGGAGTGGGCAGAAAACGACACCGGGTTTCAGAAACATTTACAAGTGTTTTGCAGAAATGAAACTTTACTTAAAGCGCTCAGTTTCGTTCTCCGGGGTGGAGGATGGGTCTGCAGGCTCAGAGGCAGGCAGCACGGAGAAGCCTTGCGGGGAACAAAACTGTGTGAGCCTCATGCGCATCCCCACATCCAGCACGGAGAGCGCACCGAGTTTCTACAAGTTGTGCAGAAGCGATGGCGCACAAACCCCAAGAAATCCCCCTGCTGCAGGCTCCTGTTTCACGGACGTGGAGCTTTGACGCCAGAGAAAGCTGTGGACAAATAGGCGCTGCGGCTGTCTCGGTGAGATCAGCTTTTCCTGGGCTCCTGCTGACAACATTGCCACCTTCCGCAGCCGCCGGGAAGGGCACGGAGCTGCGCCCGGGGGGCTCGGGCAGCATCCCACCGCCCCGCGAATCGCCGCGGAGATGCTGTTTAGGAAGGTGATGTCCCGCCACTGCCCTTTGTAAGCACCCTGGTAACTCAGAATAATTTATTTTCGGAACCCGTGATGGAAGCGATGCAGCGTGCAGCGCAGCCCCGAGAACTGGCGTGGTGCGGCCGAGCGCACACACGGACGGGAAATGCGACAAAGGGAGCGCGTCGTGCGCCACATGTGCAATATACGCCTGTGAATGCATCGCCAGCGTGACTGCTCGAGTCACTTCCAAAACAGCTGAGGAAGCTGGAGAAAGTCAAAGCAGAAGTTAAAGGAAGGCAAATGTCGCTGTCTCCATGGCCGGACCTGAGTGCATCTCGTTCCAGACTCCAGCCCTCAAGCACTGGACTGCCATCGTGCCCAGTTTCAGTGAAAGGGACAACGAAACACATGTACTACCCTGGCTTCTACATACTTATAATGCCAATATATGCATTTTATATAAGTTTTAACATCTGACGAGGTTATACGTTAAAAGGCCGTATTTTGTCTCGCTACCTTGCAGGGAAGTATTTTCCTCCTAATCATCCACAGTTCATGTATAGTCAATAAAGCAATAACATTATGACAGCAGTTAAAATATGACCAATAAAAAATCCAGTATATTAACCAATACATTTAGCTCACATTCTGGATGGAAAATGGCTTTACTTAGATATAGCCAAAATACATCAATGGAGCTGTTAATGTGGGATAAGAAAGTACTCTCCAAGAAAAGCTCCCAAAATATCAACACAGCAACCCAAGTAATACCCATATTAATTTAGAAAATGGGTGTTCAGAGCTTAGTAAGTAGAGAAGGGCTTTGCATGCAAGATTACATGCATTTCCAAATCTCAGACCTCTTCTAGGAAGGCAGTCTTCAACATGTAAGGTTTTGCCAAAGAACAAGATTAATAATCAAAGGTACAGAATCACAACCAATTAACTGGAACACACAGGAAAAGAATACTTTTATATGCAGGCTAATCTAAAGAATAAATAGACATAAAAGTTGCTCCCCCCCCCCCCCCCCCCAAAAAAGGTATAATTTATATTTGGGTTGAAATAACTTCTCCCTCTTGTTTTCTCCTCTACCTTGTTTATGGCAGTTTTGGCGTAACCTGTAAAACTAATAGGATTCCATTCCTTCCTAAGTAAGCATTAGTCCTCAAAAATCAAGAAATTGAAGTTGTAGCTGAAGTGACCTACAACCAAAGGCAATTCTCAAGTCTTGGGTGGATTGGTCTAGAAGCTGATCATGTGGTATGTTGAAGTTTGTTTTTAAAATGGGTTTGCTTTTGAACATAGCTAGAAAACAGGTTGCTGCTATACAGCAAGATTCAAAAGCAAACTCCTGGGGGTCAAATACCTCCCAGTAAAATCAGACAATCACCTCATGCAGAACTTCTCAAACTGTAAACCACAGGAGGCTGCAAAAAGTCAAATAAAATACTGGGCAACTTACTTGGTTTTGTGTGAGAGATAGAAGGAAAGAAATATTTGGGAATATAATAAAGAACAATCCTATATTGTAAAAAATGTCTTCAGATAATTTGAAGAATGATTATTATACATATATACTGTAAATCTGAGCTCCTTTAAGGCTACAAACCCTGCAAGTTCCAATGACAGCCCATATCAATAAAATTTATCTCTTCCTCAATCTGTACATTCACAATGCATAAAACAGTACCAGCCCTATTAAATTAATATTTATGACAAGCTCAGTGAAACAGAAGACAAGCAGTATTTGCTAAGGCACAAATACAATGTACAAATCTCACATCGTTGCATTGCCCACGTTTCTCAAAAATGAACCTCAGCTTGGAGGAGAAATTTGTTTTTGGGAAACACAAAAGACAGACGTGCTGTGCCATGCTGGGAAGATAAATGAAAACACAAATACAATCAATGTAATTTATATTTTAATACTGAATCTTAAGTGTTCTCAAGTTTGGGGCTTTCAATGTGTGCATGCAGCACTGTAACTATTCTGCCAGGTTTTTTTTGGGAGTAGTTATGATCCTCAGTGTCTGTCCCGACAATACCTCAGAGCACCTCAGGATACTTCTTCACAGATATTTCTTCTCAGTTCACATTACAAGGGATTAGCTGAAGATGCTGACAGACTTGGGTTTGCATTAACAGACATGCTATCAACAGCAGCGTCAAGGTGGACATACAATCCTGTTCTTTATGACAGCCAAGCACCTTGGACTGACTATGGACAATGACTCCTAGGAAGACCATGCAAAAGTCCACCATCGTGATCTACTCAACAGCAAACGTGCACTGCTTATTGGAAAAAAAAAAAGGGGGGGAAGATAACCGTCAAAACAAAAAACATCCACAGAAATGTTCACTAGGTTTCTTTATTTTTAACTCTAACTCTTTTACCAAGGAGAGAGAAAACAGATAATGTTTCAGAAGTCCAAAGAGGTTAAAGAAAGAGAAATAAACCACCAAAACAAACAAAAAAGCCCCATACACACAACAACCTCCCTTCCCACTTACTGCCAAGTAATGATTTTTTTTTTTTGGAGCCACATCAGTGATTTAGCTTTCTAAACACAAATGCCCCAAAGGTAAAATTAGTGGTTGCACAGGACTTCTAATGCTCTAAATATTGTTCCGATACTTCTGATTGGAAAAACTTGGTGTTCCAGAGGGCTGTACTGGGGCACTAACTAGAGGAGTACTTTTTCAAGACATCTCAGGGTACCGTCAAAGAAGCCTACCAGTCAGGGAGAAGTAATACATTGCAATCTGCACAGTGGATATCCACTCAAAAGACTGGTAGGAAGAGAAGCTTCATCAAACACACAAAAGGCTACACTGGATGTTTCACAGCTGAACTGTTTTCATATACCAAAGTACATTCTTCTGCCAAAAATACATAAAACCATGGGTATTTTTTCCATGGGCTTTTACTGAAAGAAAAGTAATTTGCCTGGTAGAAGTAACAGTAAAATTTGCTCTCCCCCTTGCCCTCCCATGCTCCTGCCCCCCAGGATAGCTGAGATGTTTTAAATACTGTATTTTGGGTAGCAACATTCCAAATCTTTCAAATATTTGAAAGCAACATTCCCCTTTTGAAATACTTGGGGCTTTAATTACTATTTCTGCTGGGAGTACAGTAATTAACTGTTGCTTACCTACACTTAAATACAACATTCAGGAGAAGGAATCTGACAAAGCATACCTTGATATTGCAGAGAATGATCACGCGGGATAATTTGGCAAACTCACACTTTATCCATCTATTTACCCACACAGAATTGCCCAAGAACACAAGCATCCTTAGCACAAAAACCCTGCATGTATCTAGAAAATATCCAGTGTATTCTAACCCCAAACTAACTGCATACAGAATTGCATGGAAAAATGTTAGTCTAAATACACACCTACCATTACTGTAGCAAATGACACCTGATAAATAAAGAGAATGGCACTGGTCTTGAAAATTTTCTCTCCACAGTAAGCTATCAAAATTCATTGTATTTCATGAAGTGAAAGTACTGAATAGCAATCCAACAAGCAGAAACCATAATTTTTCAAAATGCAATTTTTTAAAAAAAAAAAATATTAGCTGATTACTGTTAGTCTTAAACATTTAAAGAAACCCATTCACAAAGTCAAAACTTGCTCTTCAGTGGTTAAACTACTGAAGGAATTTTGGCACATAGTGTTTCTACAAATTAAGTATTGTTTTACACGTCCCAAATCTGTTAGTCATAAACATTAGCAGAGGAATACAAATCACAACTTTTTAATAACCCTGCAGTAATTCTGAACTTGTTCATCTGAACTTATTTAGCTTGTTTTTCCTTCATGACTGGATAAAGCAGACTGCAGTGCCAGGTCTTGGCTCCATCAGTTGCTCATTAAACAAGATCTGGAATTTAGCATTGGATTGAATACACATGGGAACTCATGTGAAGCTGCTCGTATATCATTGATAGCTCCGTTGCTAACACAGAGTTTATCCAAGACTGTACATTTTTTGTTGACTTGAACAAAGCTGTTCACCATCCTCTGTTTTTGACGTCAGTGGACAACTACCCACTAACAGTATCTGTCACTACAAAATGCTTGGAATTTCCTCACTTGTAAAAGCTGGAAAGTTTCAAGTACAGACCTTTCATTAAAAAACAAAACAAAACATTATTAGATTTTTCAGGATAAGATTATGTTGTGAATATTAGGGGAAGACAGTTTCATTCTCACTGAATATTTTTTCCAATAATTTTTTAGACATAAACAACATCCCTGACTGTAAGGAATGGATGTTTAAAAACAATTTTCTTATTCTGTTGCTAAAACTGTGGACTCAAATGTATGTTAATTCTTCAACATGGAAGCACCACAGGGAGGTGATTCAGATTTTTCCCGTTAACTGGACACCACAGTTATTCCAGTCAGATCTAAGTTGGATGGTATCTATTATTTAGGAAAAATGTATAAAAACACACCCCAAGCATAAACCAGGCTGTTCACATCCCTTGCCTCTTTTCTACAACTCCTTTATTTCTACAAGCCCATATTGGAAAAAGTCATGCTGGTGGAAACTTCCTCCAGAGCACAGAATGACCTCCTGAGAGCAACATGCAGGGCTCCTTTCGGGTGAGCTCTGTGCCGGGGGCGTGAGGCAGGAGCACAACAACTGACTGGATGTGCCCAGTTCAGACACACATCTGGTCAGGGAGACCAGAGGTATTCTAGCCCGATGGAGGCTTCTGTGCTGGCAACAACGCATTTCAGCCTTGATCTGAAAACCAAGCTGCTGCTTTGCAAACACACCGCTTGCTTCTGACCCCTCTGATTTGGCCGAAAGCAAACAAACGTATCAACAACCCCCGCACCTCATTGGTACAATACAGTGGAAATCCCCCTTTTTCAGTGTGTCAAGATTACCATCAGCTATTAGTCCAGAGACAGGCAGACGTGTTTAAAAATCCAGTTTTAATCTTCTGCAGAACTCCGTATCTATTATCTTGAGGCTCCCATCTTCCTGTGTTTCCATTTTTTTCTGCATGGAAACACCTTTTCTGGAGAGCAGGCTTTTAATCTTTGTTTTTCAGGGTACTCATATTTTCTATATGGCATTTGTATCACATGCCTATCCATGCCACACTTATAAAAATAAGCATGTCTGTCTCACTGTAAAAGTGTGATCGTGTTACTGCGTTTATTAAACATAGCCCACATTGGAAATACCAGATATCTGTTGCTTCAGGTGGTTGTGGCAGATTACAGAAATGACATAAATTACTTATTCTCCTGGAATCAAAGCTGTGAAATTCTGCATTTTTCCAATTGTGTCATCCACCTATGAAAGAACACTATTCATTGATTAGATTACTAAGAAATTGTGTTCCTTTGATTTTCTACATGCAAAGTAAACAAATGCAAATAATATTAACTGCTTAATCTCTTCACTTCTAGAGATATAAAACAGAATATACCTGAGCAGCTCTACAGATAAAATTTTATCCCTTTCCATGAGAGGATAGACAAAAGAAAAATATTTTATTTTTTAAAAGAAAAAAAGGAGAAAAAGCCTAAGGACTACTCTGTCAAGAAAAGACAAAGCAAAAGAAGCATTGAAGAAATTATATCAAAAGCTTGCTAGGGACCACTTTCAGTTCATAGAAAGTATGTGTATTTCTGCTCTCTAAAGACAAATCCCCTCTTTTGAAGTGACTGCACAAGGAAAAGTATATCTTAACAAACCAAAAAATAAATTCTTACAAAAAAAATGCTGCTGCTTCAGCTGCTTCTGAAAGGACCTTCAATTTTCACAACTGCATGATCTCTGAGAAGCAATTCCAAACAGATGATATGATCTGATCTTTGGCTCCAAGGCCATTCCCATATGTACTTTAGAAATAGTGCCCACACTGGCTTTACAGCTCTGAAGTTTTGTAGAATTTTATCTTCTGAGTGAGCCTCGTCCCTCTTATCAGGGTTCTCCCACTCTGCTATTGTTGCATTCTTTCTTTGAAGATGTTAAGGCAGAGCCAACATCTTTCCAATGAGAGGGATCTGACCTGATGATCTCCCCCCTTTCCCCTTTTTTCATCTGTTTGAATATTTATATGTATATATGTAAGTGCCCAGATTTCATCAGAGGAAGATGATGAACATTAATCAGTTGGACAAAACTGATCTATCAAGCATTCAAAAAAGCTGCTTCTCTGTGGAGTGACCTGAGAAACTGAATGTATGTAAAAGATGTTCTATACATGCCTTTCCTTAATTTGAGAAAATTTTGAAAGATATAGATGCTTTCTTTACAGAGCAGCAGGAGATTGTTTCTGCATTTCATTAATATATGAAGCCTAGATCCTGCTTTCATGTGATCTTTCTTATGATAGGGAGGTACTCTGTAAATGTTCTTAGATGCTTCCCTTGTCTGGTGAGAGCAACAGTGATAAAAGTCTCTATCTTCATCAAATGGAAGCCAAACACCCTTTAACATGAGCCATGCTAGCTCAAAGCACCTATTTCATGTTAGCTCCCTGTGTTGCTCCTGTTGTTTCTCACCCAGATGATGAAAGATAGTGTGTTATGTAAGACAGTGCAAAAATCACAGTAACATACCCATTTATCAGAAATGCTGTTGTTGAGTCAACAAAACAGCCTACAGCATACCCAGGATAATTCTAAAGTAGAATACTGCCTGAATCCACAAAACCAGATTGCTTATTGTACATAAATTTCTTCAGAGCTTGCCTGTAACATTTCTACAGCAACTTCCACCACTGGCCTACATTAAAGGACTTAAGATTCAAGATTTCATCCCTGTGCATCAGCTGATCAGCAGCAATGTTTTGTATGAGCTGTTCTTCTTGGCAGTAAATAATTCAAAGTCTTTTAAAACTCCTTCATTGAGGAGAGACTGAATTTAGCGTTATGCAAACAGAAATGAGAAGTCCACATTAAACACTTTCTCCAGGCACTAGAACACTCAAAGTTGAGTAATTATGACTCCCCGTGGTTTCACAGGTTAAGAGAAACTAAAGAACAACTTTGAAGTTGCTCGTTGATGTCACAGATTTAAGAGTTTTATGTACTTGCCATACCAAGTTCCTAAAATAAACTGTCTCAGAGAAGTTGCATGGGGAATAACAGCTATCCAGCCAAGGATCTTGTTTTCTGCAGTGTTTTCAGGCAGTAAGAACAGAGCAGAGTGGTTATGTCCCCTTCATACTGCCCCTGCCCCCAGTAATTAGCACCACATGAACCTCCTGAACTAGAGGCTTCATACCAGACATTCACATTCAATAGGTATGGATCGATCTCTGAGCCTGTCCAAATCAAACATGATCTGTGGTTTATACCACTACTGCCAAGAACTCTATTAATATCACATACTTCTAGTAGTTTAACTTCAGAAATACATGAAAAACATTTCCAAGTTGTTAAACTTACTGGAAAGGGAAAGAATTCTAATCAGCACAATTTTCTTCAGGTCAGTTTATCTTGAATATTAAATAGCTATGAGCAGAAGACAGGAGTATCTAAGACAAACTGTCTGTTCCCAAGCCTTGCAGTGGCAGCAGTCAAATGAATCCTGGAATCTCTAAAAATACCAACTCTTATTACTTTCTGTTAGGTATAGTAAATTATTTCTATAATTTTTACAATGAAACAAGCAGGAAAAAAACAGGTAAGTTGAAGACATAAAATCACCACCAGTGGAAGAGTGGAAGCCTTTGTTTCCACTCTCTCATGTCTTTGCAGGCAAATCTTTACTTTTTGCTGGGTAGGTATTTCTACAAAGTGAATAAAGACTTAGTAATCAATTTAATTAAGCTCAGTAATAAACTCTTTTCTTTTCCAGGTGTTAAAAACACTTAATGATTCAGATTCAGTTTGTAAAAAATTATGAGGTGTTCACTTAAAATCTTAATCCAAGAAGTTGCTCTGGTACTGCAAAGAAAACCAAAGGCAAGCCTACACAGGCAGGGGCAGGCAGGGCTGAGTTCTTTTGCCTGTTTTGTTCCCGGCTGGCCAGACAGAAACCAGCTCCAGCCCAAAACACACAATCGTTTTCATGTGATGTGTCCAAGCTAATAGGCCTTATTTAGATACAACACTGCAATAATACTTCCATATAGCCACAAGATCAGAGCAGGCTCCTGTCAGATGTCTCAGTGGCCAGGCAGCTGAGCTGTCCTCCACCACAAACACTGGTTTGAAAGCTTGAATCAGTTTATGGAGGTTGCTTTCCCTATAGCAAGTGAGAATTCTCACATCAAATCCCTTGCTTTCAAGATTATAAATATTTACCTTAAGACACTGGCCCCAAAGAAATTAGTATCTAGTTACAAAGAAATCTAGGTTCAGTCCTGGTAATTCTTGCCCTGACACAAAGCTCTTCTGAAATCCAGTGGGACTGTTCTCATGAGCAATGTCCAATGTCCAGTGGTAAGATTCTTACAACCAGCCCCCACCAATATTTTATTTTTGACATTAAATTGCTTATACTGCAGTGCTGAAGTTTCATGGGATTCTGCATGCAAACAATACCGACAAGCATATCAGCACTTCTCTAAACACAGCTTCCTAAAGTACTTAATGCAAGTCTACTGCTGGAGATGTTTCACATACCAAGTTATGCACCGAGTTCACAGCACAGACAAGTACAGTTACAAAAGCAAAGTCTAATTTTACAAAGGCTCCAAAATGATGTGTTCAATTTTTGACATGAATAATCACCTCCAGAAGCCAGCAGCCTGTATGTTTGTATCTTACTTGTTTACCTGGTCAGAGAGCAAAAAGCAAAGTCAGAATGTAATTCTGGGGTTTTATTTTAAAGGTAATGGGAAATTTTGCTCTCAGGACACTTACAAAACACCTAATCTCATCCCATTCTGTCTTACCATAAAACTGTCTCAAAATACAGTACAACAATGTACAGTGTGTTATGCATCCCAAAACCACACAGGTAATTCAAGGATTGCCTCCCCTTGCATCTACTTTTTTTTTTTTTTGGTCCCTTTTGCTTCTGACTGATATTGATAAGATACATAAGATGTTAATAAGATACATAAGTATGCTTATTTCATCATGTCAGGATTAGATTTAGTTAATTTGTTTTTTCACTAGTCACACATTTGAATTGACAGATAAACGTTTTAACAGAAACAGCATTTGTTTTTAACAAGAGAAGTACAAATTCAATGCAGAGTAACAAGAACTACATCTCAGCATTCAGAGCTCTCAAGTAAGAGTTTAAGAGAATAGAAGCTTGGAACTATGATAGAGGAAACTTACACTAAGTGTACAAGTCCAATTTCCAATTAATGTAAACTAAAAGTGCCAATTTATAATCAAAAACAAAAACATCCTTCATTCTCTCCCCTCCCTGCCTCCAGTAGTTTAACAGTATCCAGCCCAATTTCTTTTGAAGTTGGTTGAGGAAACAAAGAGACAACTGACATTAAGGTAATTTCAAAAAGATACAAAATAGGACTAGAGATGAGGTATAATGCAGTTTTGCTACAATTAACTGATGTATTTATGAAGTGCCTTGAGACACATATATAAGGAAAGCAACTGTGACAGTGCAGATGTATCCTCTGTCCAAACATTATGGTTTCATGAAATAACCTTTTGCCTAGATGAAAAGCACATCCTACTAATATTATATATATATATATATATATATATTAAAGAAAAAAAATAAAAGGCAGAAGTTCTGGGAAGACAGACAGCTAGCTATGAAGCTTTTAGAAGAAATCTATGTACATAAAGGAATGAGCTTTGTGTCCAGAACATCTTAAAATTTAAACAGATGAGAAGACTACACTAGTACAGTTGCAGATGTCTGTAGTCTGGAAAGGATCGTATCAGTGCAGATTTACATCTTCCCAGAGCAGACATGAAACAAGCCGCAGCAGTCCGAGACTTACACGAGCATTCTAAACTAAGCATTCTACAGTAACAGCTCAGGAAAAGAAAAAAAGGAGGAAAAAAAGAGAAAAGTTGAATCACATCCTAATTAAAACTACTTTTCTAGTACAAAAATCTTCATGTAGGTTAAGGTCTACACAGAAGGATACAGCTGCATAAATGCAAAAGCTCGTGGTTTAAAAACAACAGAGGAAACCTGAAGAGAAAAATGGAACTAAGATTGTAAGAGAGAGAAACAGGAAGAAAACAGGCAAACAAAACCAAATGTAAAGCATGAAGAAAAGCTTGTGAAGGAAAAGATAAATGAGAACAAAAAAAGGCAGTGAACCAGAATTATATCAGACTAGGACTTAATATTGAACTTAATTTTCCCTTTGCTACCGATCTATTTACATCTAAACTATCAATAGTTTTATCTGTAGCCATAATAAACCCCAAATAAAATATCTTCCCTTAGTTTTTGAATTGCTTCCAAAAAGAGTTAAAAACATTTCAGAAGCAGAAGGTTACAAATTGGGGAACTCTGAAAAGATTTGCAGCTATCAATGAAGATAAAAACCAGATACAGACCTTTGCAAAACAGGAAAAAGTATTTTGCAAAAGGATATGGTCAAACACGAAAGGCAGCTGGAGGCTAACACTCAGGTAATGAATGCTGAAATATGTAAGAAAAGTATTTCCTTTTTTATAATTTGGGTGGAGGGTAGTGAAGAGAGAAGTAATATTCCCACTTCAAAGTCCCCCTAAATTTTTATGAAGAGTAGTCCTTCCAAGCCTACTGCCACTACCAACCAGCTGCTTTACTAGAAATCTCATAATTTTTTGCTACCCCTTAAAATTCAGGTAAATAATCCAATTCAGAAAACAGTCAAAAATGTAGACCAAACATTTTTAAGAATTCCAGAAAGGGCTGTGCTGAAGAGGAACTCAACGAACTGAAGACTGAACGCTATACAGTTAATAGAGACTTTTCCACTGAAATATTATACCCATGCTCACAATAACAGATGAGCATTCCTGAACTACTTTGCTACCAGAAAGTATGCACTTTATTGGCCTTATCATTGATAAGACATTGCTCAGGCCTTTCTAGTGCCCTAAACATGAAAATATTAAGTGAAAACACAACTGAAGCCCTGAGCAACACTAGAGGCATCATGGTACATATTTAGTTGTTATCTGAGCCTGTCTTGAAGGTATCTGTCAAAGTCTCTCAAGCTGCCAGAGACAGATGACCACAAGAATGCCCTGCTGTCCCATTACCCCCCAAGGTTTTTCCTACAACAGTGCAGCCAGCACTCTACTGACCCCACTTCATTCTGCAGTGCTACAGCAAGTGTGGCGCCTTCATCTTACTCACCATGGGGGATAGATGTGGATAACATCCTGTGGTCTGCTCTTCAGGTGAGCTGCTGTCTCTCTTGTGAAGAGGACTTTGAGTATTGGCTCCTCTGCATTGATGACAGCATCCTCGGGTGAAAGCATAGCAAGAGACTGATCCAGCTGCTGGCAGATGGCAACTTGTATTGTGCACTCCTCAAATATTTCCAAGATCTTCACAATTAAAACACCAGATTTATCTGGGAAGAAAGTGAAAATGAAAAATAAAAATGCAAAATCTGGATGAGGAGAAATAAAGACGTTCTGGTGCTCTAAAGATGTGCATCCCTCTGTGCTCTGTCTGACCTTGATAAATCCATGTATGAGTAGAATATACAGCCGTATCAAAAGACCTACATTAAGCTTTTAAAATAATTTTTGTTTTCTCTATAGATACTATTGTAAAGAAAAAATCCCACCTGCACTTCTTCCAAATACAAATGAAATCACAAACTCCCTAAAAGAAACCCTCTTCCACCATATCTGAACTAAATCTTGCAACTCATTGACTTTGTTCAGTCTTTTTTATTAGATACTGCAAAAAATGAATTTATTTAAAAACAGAATAATCAAACATAGTGTTAAAAGTGAAGCTGTGTTTCCATCTTTGACCTTTCTCAAGGTAGTCAGGAACCAAGTTAGAAAAGTACAGAACATCCAAAAGCTGATGATTCGTATTGAGGGACAAATGTGGAGAAAGAAGGAACAAGATACACAGCCTAAAAAGAATTATTGCAAAACTGATCATCCATTTTATCAGAAGGCAGTCAAGGTAGTCAGAAGGCTCCCTTGTTTTAAAGCAACATTAACAGATAAAAGCATTTATATAGATCAATTTTAGCACTTTTGTCACTGCTGAACAAGAATTAACTTTGCACTGAAATTAAATTACTCCTAGGTCCCTTTGGATTCTGCACAGGGCAAGAGCTACTCGGACAGACCTTAGTCTGAGCTATAAGATTATGTAAGGTTTATTCTCATTCTCACCTAGCCTTACTCAGATCTGCAATTTGGTCACTGAGGGGAGAGGGAGAATAGCTGTTACCCTGCTAAATGCTATGAGCATTTAGTGGGGCAGAAGAGGGTCCCAGAGGACAAGGGCAGCAGAGCCCCAGTTCTGCCCTTCTTGATTTACAATTTTCATTGGGAAAAATACAACATCCCAAGAAAAACAGCTGATATAAATTATTGTCTTCCCACAGCAAAGAAGTAACGGGAGGAACAGTGAATGTGATACTGGAACTTAACAGCAGAGCTGTACTAGTTATTTGTTTGTTTATTTTAAGGCTCATTTCACAACTGTGAATGTTCTTCCTCTGGAAAATAAATCAAAATATTTTAGTTTGAGTTTATGAGAAACTTCAAAAAAAATTAACACAACCCTCAAGAAACCCAAACCAAAGAAACCTGGCCCTAAAACCTTTCAAATTTATTCAATAAAGTTGAATTCTACAAAAATAAAATAAAAAATTCTGTCCCTGTCTTTATTAAATTTCATACTGAAACAGAAATAAATCAATTTGGAAATATAAAACAAAATTGTTCTCAAAACCACTTTCATGTGAACCCATTTTTCATCACATGCAACATGCTTCTGCAAAGCATTCTGCTTCCCCTGAACTGGTATTTTCCAGCTGTAATAAAGGATTCCACCAGACAGTCTGACACAAGATGTACATAATCCACTTCTGTCCAAGCCATTACAGCTTGACCTCCCTTTCCAGATCTGAGAAGCAGGAGAATCAACCCTTTCTGCCAAGTCCTTTGAAACTGACTGATAAAGGTTGTCCCTGCTGCTGCTCCTCACTGCTATCACCTGCTCAGAGAAAGCTGTAACGTCACAGTGCCACTGCAGATACTACACTGTGATAATGTTTGCTTATGTGAAAATTCTGACAAGGGTGAGCACTGACTAGTTTTCTATGCCTGAAGGGAAGGGCTTAGAATATTCACATTTGAATTCTGTTTTGCCTGACTAGCTGCAGTTGTGTTCCTCTGTCAACCCCAAGTCATTTGGCACGCATAAACAAATTCTGCTAACCACAAAAATTCTCATCCTTTAAAGTAACTAAGCATTTACCTCTTCCCTCTAGACATACAGCACAATTTGCATTTACATCCACTTCAAAAACCAAGTCACAAAAAAATCAGTTTCAATTTTCAAATACACCAACAGCTTATTAAAAAAAAAAGTATTAAGACAGCTTGTGAGAGAGACTGCTCGTCACTTCTGAACTATGTATTTCTTATATGCAGAATTTTATGACACTTCTTACTGGTCAGCAGCTTACATGTTACTCATCTGATACAGCAGGTTGAAGACAATGAATGACAGCATAGTAACATTTTTCTTTTAAATACCTCTGACTGTAAAACAGATAAAAATACTAGGTAAATCAAGAACTACATCTGTATGAAAGTTTCTAAAAGACACTGGAGTAAAAAATATCCTACCAAGACATCAGAGTCTCTTGCAAGCCTAAAGTTGGTGGAAACACTGGGAGCTGATACTAAATGAAGCAGAATGCTTCTACACTAAAAGCATCTCAATTTCGACAAGTAGCCAAGTCTCACACTTGGCACACATGCACATTCTACAGAACCACAATCTATTTGTTTATTTAGATACACAGAGATAGTTTAGTTTAATTACTCTGAAATTATTATTACTGCTGATGATAGTGCTCTCTTGAACAACATGGAAAAGCACTTTGGATTGCTGGCACATGATGAAACACCAAAGTTCAGAATGTAGCTTCGGTTTTAATACATTTGGCTCTTGTATTGTTATGTCAATCAAAAATAAATCAAACATATGTGGCTGCATACTGAAGGGCAAATTTGTGGGTGAGGAGACAGGCTGGATCACTGCACATTCTACGGTTTCCAGAGTTTACTTGTTTGTTCATCCATGTGGAAAGCTCACTTTAGGGTTTTGCAGTGTTCTCCTTCACTGTCGGATAACTTACATCAATTCCCACTTGCTTGCTTAAGTTATCATTCACTTACTTTCATTTGCAAAGCAGAATTACAGCCCAAGAAATTAAAAAACAGAGATGTGCCTGTTTCATGGCAATATCCAGTCATCTTAAATAAGAAAGAATACCTTAAAATTGTATGCTTTTTTAAAGGTGCAGTCAGTAACTGTGCTGCAGTTGTGCCCATTCCTAAACTGCAAATTTCTTCATTTCCCATTCTGTCGCCCAGAATACTCATGGATTTCTTCAAGGTTAGTTTCTAGGAAAATTAATCAGCTAATTCAGCTAACTGCAAAGCCACTTCAGTTTACTTACTTCAAGGTAAACTTTATTCTCCCACTGAAAGACAAGTACACATGCACATTTGCTGAGAGTGAGCATACAGCTGCCTGGATGCAGTTAGAAATCTTCCATGAAGGAGCAATCAGCAATTTGAGGACTGCTTAGCAAAGCACTTATAGAATCATTGAAGATCTTGAGTTGGAAGGGACCCATAAGGATCCTCAAGTCCCACTCCCTGCTCCTCACAGGATCACCTAACGCTAAATCATACAACAAACATTCCTTGAAATGACAGGCTCGGTGCTGTGGGGATCCTGTTCTAGTGGTTGACCATGCTTTCAGTGAAGGACCTTCTCCAAATACTCAGTCTGGTTCCAGATGCCTCTGTGAAGTGAAATACTTGAGGGAGATAAAGATGGAAACCCGGATCAGCCTGATCAGTATGAGACACAGGTGCATTTCTCGGCAAAGCCCTGGGTGCTCTGAGCTCAGGTGACAGAGGACTGCTGCAACTCACTGGTCCTGGAACACAGCCTAACATGGACAGCTGCCACTTCCAGCATCTCTCCATAGCCTTCACAGAGTCAGCTGGAAAGTCAGAGGAAACAGCCACTGACAGGATCAAGGATCATTGGAAATATCTGGCCCCATGAGTATAAACAGAAGGTTTATTCATCCCAGGGGCATGAAGTGCAATTCAATCACCGATATACAAGGCTTAAGGTGCTACAAAGAAAGCCAGAAAGGCACTGATAAATCCGGCTGAGTATGAATTTTGCAGAGGTATTTGAGATGTACAACATGTGCCCTCTAAAGAACACCATCTGAAAGGAGAGGATCAGCCACCAAGGCCTGTAATGCTCCCTCACTTCTCATAGAATTTTCCATAAGAGAAATCTTCACAAAGACATGCAGTAACATGCTGGCTACTACTGAATCAACATACTGGTCACAGAAAGAACAATGGACAAGAAAAATCATGTACCAGTTAGGGCCTAGATTAGTTACATCACCCTTTGCAGAACACCACTGTGATCAATGCTGCTCTCTGAAAAACAACAGACAGAAATCATCGCTAGCGGACCATGATCAAACAAATCAGTTCCTCCACACTTTGCAAGTGCTCCCAAAGGAGTGAAATCCATGAGAGACCAACTGGCGGGAGGAACAAGCCATTTAAGCAGGGAAGCATCTTTGGTGAAGCCTTGCTGTGATTGTCCAGATCCTCCTCCCTCACTCCCAGACAAGAAACAAGAAGCTCTGACAAAGATGAAGAAATCCTGATCCAAACCCAGGCAAATGGAACATCCACCTCTCACTGCTACTGTTAGCAGAACCTTTGAAATCACAGGGATAGGTCTTTTTGGCAACAGTAATAATGGAATAAATCTGGCAATGACTTTGGGCATAATTTAAAAAAAAAAACCTGCTGATACATAACTGTGTGATCAAAACAGGACTATATTGCATGCATGGGTTCAGAAAAACAACCAGCAACTTTTTGGTAGGAGAAAAACTTATTTAGAACTACTAAGAACACAGACAGTAATTCCAGTTTAGAAAGTCCCTGAGTCAGAGATCTGTAGGAGGTATTTGGGAGAATACTTTGGGAAAATATCATCAAGTGTTAGCCCTACTATCAATTTTTCTAGGCATTTTGGTAGCTCTTGTTACTGCCAGAAACAGGATCCTAAGCTAGAGGCACTTTGGTTTAATCACCTAACAGATCTGCTCTGACATACACAGTTAATTATTTAATTCCAGGTGTCTTCTGGGAGTTGGTTTTCTCACTCCCATTTGTAACCCAGACATGAAGCAGTTCAAACAAAGATAATTCCAGTGCCTGGGAGATGAACAAACAAATTTCACACTGAATGCATCAGTTTCCTTGGGTACTTATTTTCATTTTTGTTTATTCTTTTAGTACACAGGGTGATGCTGCCCTTCAGTCATACACCATGACATCAAAATATATTTTGACGCAGTACTTTGCAGATGTTCTGAATTTACTCTGAATTCCAGGAGGGTTAAAAAGAAACAAAAAAAAAAAAAAAAAGCAGGGAAAATATAAAAAAGGGCAAAAAAAGCGCTCCCCATTCCTTTGGAGCTCACAGACTCTGAGGTCTTGAGCCCTTTGAAGACTTCAGATGACTCTACGGTCTTTGTCAGACTGAATGCCCTTAATCTTCAGACCTAACAGAATGGCTTCACAGCAGACACATATATTTAAGCTGCATCAACACTGAATGTACGTGGTCACAGATGATGCACTGGCCATGTCAAGGGCAGCTTAGGACCAAGGCTAAGAAGAAAGCCAGCCTGCTCTGACTCTCAACAACCAAAAAGCAGTTTGGAGACAAGAGAAGGAAAAAAACATTGAGGAGCACAATTTAAAAAAACAAACGTTCAGACATTCTGGCTTCAGTGCCTGAAATACAACTCTAAAGTTTGTTTTAATAACTCTGTAACTACCAATAAGGAAGACAAATGAGGAGGAAAATATAGAAATGATGATCTCTTGGGAGCCACATATTTTATGTTTCTCTAGTGACACAGTGACAGGAAGCTGAACACACTACAAGGAGAGGATCCATGGTACTTGCTGTATGGAAATTCATCAAATGTATCAGTAAGACCACATGCAGTTTCACCTCACTCCATTTTTGCAAAAATTTTGCTAAAATGCTACTGTTGAAGTGTTCCAAAAGAGCACCTGTAGCCTTAAATGGAAAGTTCTCAAAGGGAACAAACTCCCTTTAGAGCCAGTCAATAGAGTTCCAGCAGCAGAGCATTCTCTACAAGATCTATAGAGCGAGACAAAGCATTTCAGGACGGCAAACTGAATTCTGCATGGTTTGAATGTGGCAGCTGGGATAGCCAGTCCACCTCCATGCAGACGAGACCAGCAGAAGTAACAGTAACAGTGCCACATTAACAAGAGAAAAACAAAGCCAAGTTCAGTCTATGACAGCAGGTACTCCTGAATTTTTCAGTTTTCCATTCTCACTGAATATTTAGAAATCTTGCAATGTTGCAAGAATGCATCTCCCCCACAGGGCTGAAGGATGTGATGTGCTCATCTGAATACATCTGAATGTAACAGTCACGTGACACAAGGCAGAAATAAGTTCATAAAGGCCACAGTACCAATGCAGAAAACAGTGAACTACAACAACATAGACCACATCTTAGAAACACAGAAGAAAACTGGAGCTGAGGAAAATGACAAGCAGTGAATGGCTCTGCTCCACTGAGCATTCCAGGAAAAAACCCAACTCATATCCAAGCATGAAGGAGAACAAAGTGGAAATTATTACTATTGTGATAATGAAAAGTATATATAATTAGGACCATACACATACCTACAAGTACACATGTGAACTACCATGAAAAGCAAGACTGACAAAATAAAACTCCTCAGCTCAGCCACAAGACTTACCTCACAAATCAGATGGATAAAAAAGACCAAGCAAGCGTGACAAGAGGCAAAAGGAAGACTATTTCTCCACCTTCCTTTTAAACCAATTTAAAAATTACCCTTTTGCAAGTAGAGCTTTCTGAATAAAGCCATGACAAACTCATAAGAAGACACAGGGGAGGAAGATGAGCTTGCTTGGAGTCACATTAATATTTGAAAAGCTGCTAACAAATACATGCTTTGTGCAGAAATATTGAGGACAACTTGTTCTTACCAGCTGAACAGTCACAATTCTTTATCTTAGTGATATTCGAATGTTATGGGGAAAGGACAGATACTTTTAAGAAAAACAAATTACCATTACTTTTGCTCAAAGAACCATCAAACAAATAGTGTACATGAACTACAGTTCAGAAGCAAATTTCTACTGCACCTGGCATATCTAGTTGATGTTTCTAAAAAACATGGTTGAGAAGTTAAGTTATACTTTTTCTTAACTGGGAAATTCTTTAGAAATAAGCAGTTTGCAAAACACAGGTGTTACAATCAAGTCAAATTTCTACTAATCCTAGGTAAAAGCTTTTATAAAATAAACTTTCCCACTGAAAGTGCAAAGAATTGTGGGCAATTAAGGTTGGGAATAGTATTCCCTGCACAAAGAATGAAAGGCACTTTCTGCCTTTGGTTCAGTTGAATAGGTCAAATACGCATTATGGAATTATAAAGGAAACAAAGAAAATTCCAGTTTATGCCGTGTTTAATAAAGCACTCTAGCAACACTCTTCCAGATTTGTCCCACTCAGTTATTTTTTTCAAAGGCATTATTTCATCCCAACATCATTTAACTTGTAATTGTTAAATGTGGTTCCAAAACTGCAGTTAGCAGACACCCTCTCCTGGGACATCACATACTATCTGCAGTGGAAGAATAGCCAACCGCTTTCTGGTTCAAGCCACAAAGTTTTACTTTCATTCTTAAGCGTAAAAAGTATAAAATGTCAAATTACAGGCATAAATAAAAACAAAAACATAATTTTGCTTGGCATCCCATGATTGCTCTTCCTCCTCCCTCATGTATAAAATGCAGATGCAGGTGCAACAAACTCAGCAAGCATGTAGATACACAGCAGACCCTTGTAATCCAAAGTCAATGCTGAAAATCAGGTCTGGATTACAAGGTTTTCACAGGTTTTTACAAGGTTTGCCTGTACAAAACCATCTGGTTACCATTCTGATCTATACATGCAGTTATTCTTCCTGGGCTGGTAATTTCTAAAGCTATTCAAGAAGATTTTTCTCAGAAACACACCAAGCCTCTTATAGGCACAGTGGCTTCTTGCCACATTTATATAAATTTTTAAAACTCTGCTGAATCTAGCTGTGCTTTAAACACTGGACATTCTTTATAAGAACACATGCAAGCTACTAAAAGAGACTATGCATGTCATTATTGCTCCTCATAGGAAAACAACAACAATACAAAGAATTCTTGTTTGAAGAAGAAAAGTTTACATTTGATTTTTTCCTTTTGAATGCTGTAACAAGTTCAGACTGGCCTAGGAAAAAAAAATTTGCCACCTGTCATGTTTCTGATTTATAGTACTAACTCTTAAGCAATAAAACAAACTATCAAGAACTAAGAAAATAAGCAACAACTAGCAAATCTCAGATTTCTGTCTTTTTAGAAGAATTTTACATAGTAAGGGAAATCCTGTTAAGGGCTACCCATGTTTTCTTTATCATGTAAAAGTTTCATGGCATTCAAACTCCTAAAATCCTTTCTTCCCATCATCTTAACTAGTCACTGAAACTGGAAGAGAGGGAGTGATTGTTTATATCTATTCTCTTCTGTAAGCCTTTCAGCCTTCCTGCAAACGTGTTACATGTGACCCTGTTCTCACCTCCAGGGCTTCACCCTCCTCCCCTCAAGCATATGTTCCACTCGCCTCAGCAAGCTGAAGATGTTGCCCCTTGAAGGTCACTTTTCCTTGAGAGGAAGAAGCAGTTTGGAAGGAAAGATCAATGGTTTTGCTTTATTGTCAATTCACTCCTCAAATTCAGTTGTAACACAATCATGAATCTTAACCTTGGATCAACATGGATCAAATCTTGCATCAGATTGCAAATGGTAGAGAATAAAATGTTTCTGCATCTAAGGTAAAGAACTGTTTTGATGATAGCTGCAAGACAAACAAAACCAACAGAAGGCAGGATGTATAGAAAGCAAAATTTCAATAGTTACAGTAGGAATCCACATGAGTTTGCTTTAAATATTTTTAGTGTCCCCTCCTATAGACAGGAAGGTTGTCTGAATGTAACTCAGAAAACCACTATTTTTTCTTCCAGCAGATGTTGACAGGAAAAAGGTTTGGGTTTTTGTTGTGGGTTTGGTTTTTATTTTTTTTCTCTCTCTCTTTCTCTCTTTCAGCTGTCCAGATCTCCTCTTTGCCCAAACAGGAAACTTCATGGGGAAGTTGCAGCACTGCATACACGAAAAAGCCTGCAAATGGTCTACAAGCCCTTGCACAGAGTACCCTCAAACCATCAGCTTGGCTGATCAGAGACTTGCTGCTACATGGCCTGCACCTCAGCCCCCCTTTTACATCCTGTGAAGAACAGAAAATTTTGGATTTGTGGCAGAGCCTGACATTCGCCTCTGTTAGAGGTAGACCACAGAAAGCATCCAACCAATGCTGTGTGCCATGGGCAAACTCTGGTATTCCCTCCCTTCAGGCCTCTGCCTGGTATCGTTACCTTGATTTACCAAAGTGGGATTCACCTTGCTGGAACCCATAACCTTAGTGAGTGCCTATCCCAACACAGGGACTGGCAGCAGAATGTGACTCTGCCCCAAATTTGTCAAAATCTGAGAAAGCACAAAGGTTTTTTCTACCCTGCAGAATGAGTCAGCCAAAGTAAGACCCTGTGCGCTGCATAAACACCAGAAAGTGCGTGCTGAAAGGAGGTGCTCTCTTCTGGGCAGTGATTCATCCCAGTGACCAAGAGGCAGCCAAACCACAGTGGTTACTTACAGAATGGGGTCAGGGAGGTAACAGACAGGAATTCTTTTAAAAAACAAAGCCGAAAACTAGGGTGTTTTGAGTAATATGGACATGGATACAACCTAAAAAGTAAGCAACAGCAAAACAGAGGCATAAAATTCTTCAATATGAAATGCCTAATGGGGGTGACAGCTGGAACTTCTGGAAACATTTTTCCTTAAATATCATATGTAAGGAGGACTTTAAACCAATCCCATTTGAAATTGCTCCCCGCTGCTTTAGCAATGAACTTCTGGTCTGCATGTCTATGGGATATCCAAAATGACGTGACAGCTCTTCCAGCAGCTAAGTTACTTCAATCCTCCACATTAATCTTCAGGATTCTTTAGTGACTCAAATGAGTTTGTTATTTGAAAAGTTTTTTCCTCTAATTCCGTGCCGAAGTCAGAAACAGTCTGAGAAACGGTGTGGCTTAGAAATATTACTGAGCAAAACAGAGGAGAAACAAAATTCAAGAATATTCTTAGATTAGTAAGATCACCTTAACTTTAACCTAAAGAGATGAAAGCTGAAAGTGGCATGCATTTGCTGTGCTGACGCTTCACATTCCTGACTAGAAGCAAAGAGAAGGTTATCTAGTTACATTACTAAAATTTCAACTGTTCCAACCAATGTGCTCCAAACCAAACACCAGTTTCATTTTGGTGACACAAAACATTATGGCTGTTCTAAAAATACAATTATCAAAAATAAATTTTGCTCTAGATGGTAAAAGTATCCCTAAAATATTGTCACAGCTATTTTAATGATTATTTTATAATTGTTATACTTTGGAATAAGGATTGAGAATTGGAAGTGAAACTCAAGCTGTGAAGTTGAGGTATATTCCTAAATTTATGGCATGTTCAGCATTTTTCAGAAATTGTAGCAAATGCTTGCAGGGTAAATGAAACAGTAGCTTGTCCTAAAGACTTCTTGTACATTTTTTGTTATGATGGAAAAGGCATATCCCAGAAATAGTTCATCTTCTGCCAAAACTAAATAATTTTAAAGACACTCACCAGAATGTTTTAAATGTACTTAAGAATAGAGCAAGGTATTTTCCCATAGCCTTTTTCTCATAAAATGCTAACCAATTCTGACTCATTTTCTGAAAGAAAGAAGAATCAAAGAAAGGAATTCAGCCAGGGGCAGATGTTTAGCATGGAATGTTTCAGCCTAGAAGTTGGTCTAACAAAATGGTGAGCAGCCAAACACAAAGTTTTGTAATGACACATGTGAAACCAAGACAAAAAGAATATTAGCATATTAGCAATGTTGCAGGTCTGTTACTACAGAGTGCATTAAAAATTTTCCTTTTATTTAAAAGGCAAGCCTATTCAATATCTATTTTTGTTCCATATTTGAGAAACAGCAAGAGGATATCCTCGCACCATATAAGAATGATGAAGTAACCTCCCATGGTTTTAAGTAAGCATGCCTGTACACTTTTCAACATAGCACTTCTGAAAAGAGCTGGCTAAAGACATATCTGGTTCCCTGATGTCACTTTCTAGAGTGTATTCAGATACTGGTGAAATTCCAGAAGACTGAAAGGATGAGGATATTGTGCTACTATTCAGGAAGGGCAAACAAAGTGGCTTACAATAACTGGAGACCAACTAGCCTGACATCAGATCTAGGCGAAGTAGCCTAGAAAAAAATAAGTAAGAAATTAAGGTCAGAAATACAATGTGCTATTCTGCATGGGTGGCATTTTGAAAACACAACATGCAAATAGCCAAAGGATGTAAAGCCCTCTAAAGATCCAGTGAGAAACTGAGACCGAGCTTTAGCCAACGGTTTGGGTGTAATTTTAAATCATACAACCTCCTTAGGAAAAATCAACCATCCTTACTATGAGTACTGCAGACTTTGAGCAGAATGAAAAAAAAAAAAAAATTAAAATTCTGACAGCTAACTTGGTGAATTGTAGTTAGAGCTTTTTTACCAGTGGAGAATTATAACTGAGTAACAACAGTTCCAGCAGGACTTGCAAGTAAACACTCATGTTATTAAATGGTTTCATCAATGACATAAGGAAACTCTGTGAATACCACAAACTCAAGCAAATCTGTGACTAAAAGAGGACAGGCTTGAGCTACACGGTGATCTGAACTGGATGGTTAGCTGGACTACTTAAGTAAAATCAGCCAGGACACAGCACAAATACTTCCCAGTATTTGTGTATAGGCAAAAGAAACAGGAAGAATAGCTGGAGAGTGGGAGACAGCATCTCAGAAAAAAATACCTGTAGAAGTTAAAAAATCATACTGGACAATCAGTTCAAGGTGAAGTCCTTGCACTGTGCTGTGACCAAAGCCAAACCAGACTCAAACACTTATCACAGGCCTTGAATATCCAGGAGGCTGAGAAGTGAACTGGACCTGGCCAATGATTTTAATGAGCCTAAAACTGGAAGAGCACATAGAATTGCTATGGTTGTTCTTAAGACCCTTCTGAAAAGTTTGAGAGTGTACAGTAAAAAGTCATGAAAGTCACTTGAACATGGATGAAAATGCTTTAGAGACCCTTAAAGAGCTCAGTCTGTTTAGTTTATGAAAATTGTGAGGCAGCAGAGGTTTTGCTATGCAAGTGCCAGAAAGGGAAAATGTCACATACTAAAGACCTCTTTGAGGGAGAAGCAAGAAACAAAGGAGGGGAACTGAAGCCAGACAAATTCAGATTTGGAAGAAAAACCATCTTTAAGAATTTGGGAGTAGAACTGGGGAAAAACTCTCAAGGCAAATGATAGTTTCACTTATCTGCATGTTTTCAAATTAAGACCAGAGGTCTTTCTGAAAAATAAATGCAAGTTAATATATGCTCAAAAACAAGCAGTTGGCTTAATACAGAATAAATGCTTGACATTTTGTAGACTATAGTCACACACACAGAAGCTGATTTAAAAAGTTAATTCTTTATACTTAATCTCTATGAATCCATTACCTCTCAGGAAAGACTACTGAAAGGTGGTGCTATCAGTCACCACTAACCAATTCGTATGACTCCCACTTTTATTTGTAAGTGATGTACACACTGTAGTTATGCTTTACACTCATTTCATAGCTGTGCTCTATTGGTTCACACATGGTGCCATTCACAATTTCAGCACTTATCCATGAATTTTTGTCCATGTTTGTTTGTTAGCAAGAAGTGATCACAAAGCAAAAAGAACAAGAGGAAAGGTTGATTATAAAGAAAGAAAAAAAAAAACCCACACCAAAAAAATCTGAACACCTATAAATTAAAACTTGAATTGTCCTACAACCTGCTGAAAACACCATTTTTCCATGTGATGCTGGAAATCAAGGAGCTGTGAAGAACTTAGATGGAGGCTACTTAAAATATATCCTTTACCTTATACATTCAAATGATGACTGAGTTGTTAGAAACCTTCATATTTACCAGAAATGCAATTATTAACTCAGAAGACAATCAAGATAGCATGAAACCCGAGTCAGGAAAGACGAGCTAATAATATAAACTTCACTTTTACCTCTACATAGGCCATGGATACATACACGTAGGTATAATATTTTCACAGTGGTATTGTGTAATGCTTCTTACCTGAGGGGATTTTATTATCTGAAATACACTGATGCCTCCAAAAGCTAATGGCAGATCTTTCTCTGTTCTGGAGCCGACATAACCTCTCAGCTAGCCCGCCCCTGCAGAGAATAAAGGAATGCTCAGTTTTGCCAGGAATCAGTGTTTGGTTTTGCCAAGTGACAAGCCACAGGACAGATGTATATGTAGATATATGTATGTATGCTTTCACCCTTAGAGACAGAATCATACAGTAAATTTGTATTTTGTAGATTAGCTCTTCTAATTTTGAGTTTTTCAACAGAGTTACTCCCAACAAAACACACACCTAGGGCCAATACACACAACAAAATATTTTGGTATCTGGGTGTCCAAAATGTTCACATTTTCAGTCCTGTCTCCAGTACGAGGAGCGTAAAAAAAGGTTCCTAACTTTCCCTTGCTCTTATGGACAGATCCTATTAGACACCAGAGACAATTGCAAATTCAAAACAAACCAGTGTAACCACTAGTTATAACAGGTTGGGTTTTCTTTTCCCTCACAGATTTGTTTGTCTGTTGGCAAAGAGTGATCACAAAAATATTCTTTTACCCATACTTGACCCTATGATTCATTTCACAAGCTGGGTCAAGTGTGCAGTTTCAGTGGTCTGAACACTCTCCAAGATGAAATTAATTTAGCATTCCCAAGGTGAGGAGCAGAGGAGTAGCATCTAGCACAAATACACTTAAGGTAACACTAAAGCAATTCCTACCCTTGGATTCAAAGCCAGAAGACATAATTTCTCATTTTTAAGAACAAGAAGATGTATGTGTTGGAAGCTGTCTTTGGGCTACTACAAAGAGCTTTGGATTACTGTGGGAGTGTTTGAGCATTTTTCTTTAGCTTCAAAGAAGTTATTTGCATAGAGACCTACTTCATTCCTTTGTTGCAGTGTTAAGTTTCTCCACAGGTACTATCCAATATATTAATAAAGATTTCTACTAAGGTGAAATGTGTCCTTGAGTTAAACTGGTTTAGGAATCACCAGAGATAGCATACAACCACCTTATGACTATTTGTGCACATGAAGAAAATTTTTTGGCTTAGTTAAAAAAGGCAAATAGTTTGGTAAAGCTCACATTGTAAATGTGAAATTGGGAAGACACACCTGTGGAAACCAAGAAGGAGCTGAAAAGGCTAAGCAGGACTTCAGGTGAGTTGTAAAAAATAAATAAAAAATCTCTCTTTGGTTACCAGTTATCAAGCAATTTCATCTACAGACAAGTCAACACATTCCATAAAAAGTAGTTAGCAGTGTCAGCTGAATTTTTAATGAACAGCTATATCCTTTGCAAAATTATAATTATCACAAGAATTATCAGATGCAATGGCTAAACATCTAAGTAGCAGATCACAGGATGAACTCTAAAATACAAGAGCCCCATTTTAGCCAAAATAACCTATAGAAGTTTTGCAGTTTACATTGATACATCTCTATGGCTGGTGTCAGGCAAAGAGGAAAGAAACTCAGAGGAAGAAGAAAATCCCCAAATCCTCGAAATAAAGAACCCAGACTTAACAAGCTCTGAACCCACATTAACAAGCTATGAACCCTGCTATATTAAGAAGGAAAACAAACAAAAATGTTTAGAAAACATTGGGATGCAGTGAAGTTCCAGGCAAGCTTAACAACCTTGTTTAATCTTGGTTTCAATGAGGACTTAAAGACGGAGAGACAACTAATACAGAAATGCACTGGAAGCTTTGGTTCCAAGAGAAGCACAATCAAGCACAAAACTTCATACAGGATAACCTGTTCTGCTGATAACACTGTGCTCGTCCACATTTCCCCCCCATACTTGAGCACTGAAGCATTACCACACCACAACACTCGTGGGCAATCAGTTCTACACATTCCAGCAAACTGCCCACCCAGTTTCTCTTCTTACCAGGGAACCATTCTCAGATGCAGTTGTAATTCAGCTTGGCTGGGTGACCTACTCAAGCCATGCTGGAACTGGTAGATGCCAGCTCAGCTAGGCTTAAAAATGCAGCAGTAAAACGCATTTTCAGATTGCTTGTTTAAAAGCCTTGCATGCATGAGTCTGCATCTGAACTGTGGTCGGACTTAAGCAATACACTATACAGTTAGTAGCTCAATAACTTGTTTTGCTGAAAGAAAACTGTTCAACAAGAGTGTGCTCCTACTTCATTCCCTCCACAGATGCCAGTCAGAGAAATACATTTTATTTGTTCAAACAATGCAAAAAAGCCTTAAAGTACCTGCAGAAGAGAGCAGCTATAATTGGCTTACAGCCTAATTTCCCCCTTTTTTCCTGAACAGGGCTATGGTTGTGTCCAGTCAATCAGTTCCTACTCTTCTGCAAGCCCACTACTGTTTATGGCAGGAACACCCTGTAGCAAGAAGGAAAGAAGCAAGTTTCTGATTCTGTGGCTACTGCAAACAGCAAGATATCACTCCTGTTTCAGGCCTGATATGACTACCAGGAGGGTCCCACTGATGCTCACAATTTCATTACTGATTTCCTGACCATGTCTGTATTAGGATACCAGTTATCACAAAGGTCCATGAAAAGTTAAACTCTGATTTTCCTTAGTAGCCCTCTGTGCTAAGTTCCAATATTTATTAATCATCATACTTCCATTCACATTCCAAATGTGGTTAAAAAAAACCCAGAAAATATCATAAAGCAATTTGCATCTGCTTGGTTGCAGAACATAAGATATAGCTAAGAATGCATTTATGAGAGGTTCTCAGCTGGTCATCGGAAATGTTGTTTTTATACTGTTTCATAGCTTGTGAAGTTAGAAAACACAGTTCAAGGACATGCCATGGACAAAAAGACTTTGTATGGCCAGAACAACAGTTGATACTTTATGGTTTGTTTCTTTTAAAAAGGTAGAAACAAAGGAGTTAAAACACCACTGCAACCCAGAAGGATCAACCCCCTTTTTAGCTCAAACACATAAAGGAATAGGTAATTTCTGTCACACAAGCTAACAGATTTGCTGACAACAGCATTTGGAAACTACTCATTCCTTCCAAAACAGTACAGGTGCCCACATTGTAAAACACTTGTGCATGTACTGTGAGATAATGGGAACTATACAGATTCAGAGTCGCTCCTGGCTGTGCAGCAAGAGGTAAGCCAACATCTGGGGGATATGGGTATAAAATTGGCAAATATATTTTGATTACTAATGTATCAATTCTGTAATCAAGGGAACTGACAAACTATTTTATTGAAATAATAAAAACTAGTTTAGGATGTATACTTTCCTGACCACCACTTCAAACTTGCCCCCAGAATGTTTTAATACAAGCAAATTGAACACATTCAGCAAATTGTTAATGCAAAGGCTGTTTGGAGAAGTCAAGCTGCTCAGATACAATCTCCACTGCCCACAACCTTTTTATTTTTAATCACAAAATTTCCAGAACAACTATTTTGTTCCTTTAATTCCCTGAAGGCAGACAGATTTAAAAGCAGCAATTCATGTCCTATTTCCATACTAAATCTGAGCTTGTTGAAATACGGTATTTAAAACAACACATTGCCTTTACTGTCCATGTCCAACAATATCCACATGAAAGACAGCTTTGATGGCTATAAGGAAGCTCAGCATCCTGTAGAAAAGCTCAGGCTCTGGTAGTTGCCCTACCCACAAACTTTAACAACAAGACTGAAGAGTTTTGTGACAGGAATCACCAAAACGTAATGCTGAGCCTGATCTGTGACTTCCAGGCTGGTTCCTATCTCCCAACTCTAATGAGGCTAACAGAAAGCAACATCAAAAGAGCATTAGTGAGTCTGTTGTGTTTTGAAAAGTAATTTTCAATCTTTGTGAAGTGTTGGAGATCTCTTTGTGTTTATTTATTAAGGTTTTTATTCAGCAGGGCACTTACCGAAAATAACACCCTATTAATCCAAGGTTACTCCTTTACAGACTTAATTTGAATTAAGTCAACACTCTTTACTGAGTTGTCTCCTTGTACACAGTATACACTCCATATAATTCAAAACAAATATATATTTCCCCATCACAAGACTGGCCAATTTCCACCTTCTCTCATTTCAAAGCAAGGTGAAATCTTCTCTCCTACTTTCACATTAACTAGTGAAGTAACTGACACTCAGCTGTCCCATCCCATTCCTTTCCACTCCATGGGGCACTTGCTAAAGAAATAAAAAAAGCCCTGCTGACTCATGTTCAACTTGCCAGTGACCCCCAGGTGCCTTTCTGCAGCCCTGCTTTCCAGCATCTCATTCCCCAGTCTGTACACACAACCAGGATTGCCCCGTCTCAGATGCAGAATCCAGCACCTGCCCTTGTTAAACTTCAAGCAGTCGGTGACTGCCCAGTCAAACTCTTGATTTGTCAAGGTCTCTCTGTAGGACCTTTCTGCTCTGGAGGGAGTCAACAGCTTCTCCCAGTTCAGTATTTTTGGCAAACCTACTTAGTGTCCCTTTGAGTCCTGCATCCCAGTGGTTAATGAAGATGTTGAAGAGAACAGGGCCAAGGATGGAGCCCTGCAGAACCCCACCAGTGCCCAGACCCCAGCCTGATGTCACCCCATTCACTGTAACCCTTTGTGCCTGACCTGTGAGCCTGTTGCTCACCCATCATTCAGCATTGGTTTTCCAGCTGTATGCTGGACATTTGGTCTGGAAGGTACTGTGAGAGATAGTACCAAAAGTTTTGCTTTTCAAGTCCAAAAAGATCACATCTAGTGGCTTTCCTAGATCAGCTAAGTGGGCTACTCTGTCACAGAAGGGTTTAGAAGCAGGACTTCTCCCTCATGAAGCTGTGCTAGCTGTGACCAATTACAAACATGGCACTTTTTTTCCCCATTAGCACCAAACACTTGGCCCAGTGAAACCATCTGCACTTTTTAAAAGAGAAAATATATTTTAACTTTCTCTAAGTGCAAAATAATTTTACTGTGTACACTGCTAGCAATGACAGGTGGTACGTCTGTACTGCAGCCATGATAGTCTTCATTTATATTTTCTTAATCAAACAAGAATTTCACTAGCAAAGAAAAGTAAAATAGTTATAGAAATAGTTAAAATTAGCATAAGAACATGACCATCTAAAGGGCTAGTCTGTTGTTGTTATACCCTTGTGCCACTTGTGGATGCATGTAAGAAAGAACATTCCCAATTTTAGAGCAAAAATCTGCTTCATTTTTGCCAGCTCCCTCTTCCCTTGGCAATTTCCTTTATTTTCAGGACCTCAGTTGGCCTCATGTGACAATTGTGTTTCATTTCACTGCATGTAGTACCAGGACATTCTGTAATTTTCTCCTCTTGATAAGACAAGTTAATTTTAGCTGATCAGATTTGTATGTGGTCTGCATACAAGTAGATACAAGACAATTTAAAATAAAATCTTGGGAAATCCTGTTTCTTTAGAACTATAAACAGCCACACAAGTATTAAAAAAAGCCAAACAAAAAGCTAAAGCTTATTCTTCACAACTATAAGCTCTTGCAACATGACAGATTTAGACACAGAGTTTATAACTTAAGATAGTTATTTCCTACAATGAACCTCTGACTTTTTTTTCTGATGGAAATAAAATCTTAATGGAAAATGTAAACAATTCAGAAAATGTTTAAGAAAGGTTTACCTGTAGACAAGAGAAGCTGAGTACATGCATTTTCACTTCTTTTCTCTACAAATACTGAATTAACCCAGTTATTTGTTTCATCTTTGTAATAAATGTTAAAACTTGCAGTACTCAACATTTCTCCATTCTTTCACACTATGAAACTTTGAAGGCACTGGAACTAATACAGTTCAGACATTTCACCCCATAGCATTAACATGAATTTCAAATGTAACAAGAAGAGCTTCTTGAAAACTGTTCTTTGCAATATATACTCTCTCCCCTCAAGTTTATAAATCATTTGCATCATGAAGTGAAACTAAAGCTTTGGAATGGAATAAAAGGGCAGGAGCATGTAACCTCTTGACCTGATCACCACAGCAATTCATCTCAGTACCAAGCACCATTAATAGCACCTAATTCTCAACTCAGTAGCTCACAGGTGCCATACAAGGCCATGGATCTGGCAGTGCACCTGGAAAAATTATATATTCCCACTGCATCCATCAACAGTCTTGTTTAAATAGAGGAGGGCAACTACACAACCATATAACACCAGTGTTTAAGGGGAGTGGCATTGATGGCTGTAAGAGATGCTCTGCTTTCCTTACAGCATGACCAACTGGCATCTCCTACAGCACAGCTCTTCAGAACCACCAACACCCCTGAAGGACAAACCCCACCATACACACTACCTGCTTTCCCCTAGGGACCATGGTAGAAATAATCTTTACTTAGGACACTTTTGAAAACAAAAACTAACATTACAGGGGATACAAGAAAACATATGAGAATTAGTAGATATGGTGGGAAAGTAATTGCTTCTGCCACATCATTCTTGTCTTCACATACCAATTGTGTTCCAAAACCCCACTTAACCCCTAACAAAGGAGAATTGCAACATGCCCCGTCAAATCTGGCTCAGCAGCAGCACTGTATATTGTGCATGCTGATTTGGGGACATAGATGGACTTCTAATTTTATTTACACTCAAAGGTGTTGAATTTACAGTCAAATTTCCAATGCTAGGATCACAAAAACTTATTTCAATTGTCCATAATTACCTTACTTCTGAAGATTTCTGTTGCTTTGGTTGGTTGTGTCTCAGTTTTTTAGTGTATGACAAGTGCATCTGTAACAGCGTCAAGCAAACAATACTCTTTCCTCCCATCTAGGCAACTGCCCATTTCCATTTTAGCACCTGGAGGTTTCCAGGAAGAGAGGACAGTAGAACAGAATTTATCTGAATTTTTCCAGACACTGTTAAGGCTCTTTTCTTGGTTTGGTTTTGCTTGGGATTTGGGGGTTTAGGGGGGATATTTTAGAGGGATTTCTTTGCAGTTGGACAGAAAAATGTACCCATTGACATTACAGGAGCATAGCTGTAATCACACAATGCAAATATAAATGCAGATTGCAGCATGACTGTAAGATTTCTACAGAAAATATAAGCTAAAAATTCTTGAAAATATTATCTCTACTTTTCAAGATAGATTTACACATGTCAAACACCAAAGAGATATAAAAAAATAAATACTTTCTATTTTCTTTAAAGGGGAAACAAAATGGGAGGAGACCTACTCTACCTACATCAGGACTCCTCCATGAAATATGCATACACAGTACAGTCTGGATTTGAAGCTGAACCTACTGCACAGGAATTCACATAGGAAGATGGCAGCTCTACCACCCGCACCACCTCTGTGCAGCCCATGAGGCACTGGCCTGGAGAAAGAGAGCTAAGCAGGGCCAAGCAGAGACTCATGGCTCTCTTCCACCTGCTAGCAGTTCCAAATGGTCCATCTGAGTGGGAGCTCATGGGCCAGATCCAGCCTCAGGATGATTCCCCTGCTCACTGCTTTTTCTGCTGTGGCCTTGATCTGCAGCAGAGGTAGGAAGGAAGGAGAAATGACAAGCCCACAATTGCTTTGTAGCTTTTAGCTCTTTAACCACAAAGAAGGGATTGTCACTTGATCAATCAGGAAGCTGACAAACCTCTCCCCAAACTGGCCTTCAATCCACAGCACTAAAAACCTGCGCTTTCCTATTGAGGATGCAAACTTATACCCACTGTTATCACACCAATGAAAATGTTCTCTGTCAGCAGTAAAAGGAAGGATGGGAGAGACACATGGAATTAATGCCCTGAACAGGAAGAGTGAAAAGATGACAATTACCTGGATGAGCAAAGTAACTAGATAAACAACACTCATAACTAAGGAATTTCCTGCCTCTTCCCTGTTCCCAAAGGAACCCAGAGTAGAACCACAGGATGGAAGGTAAAAAACCCTGTAAGCTCTGTTCCTCTGGCCACTCCAGACAGATCACATTCTATATAAATGCGGATGGTTTGGTCTTCTTTTTTTTTGTTTTTAAAGCAATCTATTCTCCTAAACACTTGTGTCAAAGTATCTTTGCTGTAAAGCATTTTTTGCATCTAGACTGTTGATAGTAAAGGTCATCAAATGAAGCTGGAATTTAGAAAAAGACAAATCCACTACTGGCAATAAACAGCTCAGGAACTGCTTTAAGCTGGAAGAGCACCTGGGCAAAATACCACTGCACACTTGTCCTGTTTTTATTACATTCACACATACTTGCTTTTGGCCACTAAAAGGCATTTTTGGGGGTTACAGCTTTGGTCTGACCTAGTACAGCTGTGTATGCATGTCTTCTAAAGCAACAAGAAATAAAGCTTGATTGCAAAAGCAAAGCACTTTTAAGTACAGAGATCCTCAGTAATTAGGACTTCCAAACCTGTTTCCTCAGACAGCATTTTGAAATAACCAAGACTATTTTAGAGAAAAATAAGCTATACCTATTAACTACAGATTTACTTTTTAAGTAATTGATTGATTATTGTACATAGATTCAGCTGCAGAAGTAAGAGAAGCACATTGTTAAAACAATAGGGATGTATAGCAGCACCATTTTTAATTGTGGTCTCCACAGCTTGAGGCCTATCTTCACACATACCATTTAAGTTAACATAACTTTCTTTAATTCAATATAGGAAGTGACCATTTCTGCACCGTAATTAGCTAGAACATCAGGCTTCAACTGCTCCATCTCAGGCTACTTTCTTTCAGTAGTTACATATTTTTCTAGTATATTTAAAACTTAGTCACAGACATTTAAATTTCACCTCAAGAATATGTCCTTCCATTGCCTCCCTAATGCTCTGTTACACTCTTCAGAACTATTGCTCATCCACTCCTTTTCTACAATATTTTGGATAATTTTGCCCTGACAAATCTGGAAAGGACCAAAAAAAAAAAACCCACCAAAAATAATCCTAAAACCTGAGCATTTTTGCAGACCTTCTTGAGAATCACAAAGCAATGAAATGATTAGAAGCTAGAGCAGAAGTATGTCTACTCACACATTGGCATTATTAGAAGTGCAAAAACCAATCAATTTGAACAGGAGCTCAAGACTGAGAGCTTTCACCTGAGATTTTAAATTTAGTTCTTCCTTGCCCTTTTTTGCTTGTTTACAGATAAATGACATTCTTTAAGTTTTTCATATTTGCAGCTCTAAAATGTTTACCCGTGTTACACACGGTCCAACACTTTGGCAAATGTCGTCTTACTTATAATTTAAGAAAAAACAAACAAAAAAGAGTTCCTTAAGGTGGGCAGTTCATTTACCTCAGTAGCTTCCTCTTCTTGGCAGACTCGGCGGGGGCTCTGGGGGCCTTTCCTGCCTGCTTCCTGGGGGTGCGGAGAAGGGCCTGTGCTGACCTCAGCCATTCGCTGGCCGGTCGCGCTGTGACATCCCCTGTGTCCCCTGCTGACCATGGCTGTAACCCCTTGCTGGATCCTGGAGTAGTGGTCACCAGGGTCGCCTCTCCTCCTCCCACGCTGTCATTATCAGATGAGTACTCAGATATTTCTGTCGAAATTGCCTACACAAATAAAGGTAGAAAGCTATTTGAACAGAATGCTAATGAGATAGTATAGCTTTATGTAGGCAGTTTTATGTTACCCGGTAATGCACAAATGGAATGCCAATTTATTAACATAACTTGGACAACTTCACAAAACTTCATAAATGCACATTAATCTTTTGTCAGTCAACATCAACTCCTGAATATAAGGATCGTCTCCTGAGGAACAACTGAGATGAGTAATATTTAGTTTTTTCAAATAACTAGCTCTGGAGAATTAAGCTAATGCTTTTATCTAAGGGAAGTTTTGAGGAAAGCAGAGAGAGGCTAATGAGTGACAGGGATCATAACTGGCAGCTGAAAGAAAGAGAGCTTTTATATAGGTATTCAAGCAAACAGGAAGGTCAGCTTCCATAGTCTGAATGGAAGGAAGAAACACATGCCTTTATTGACAGCTTATAGCTGGCAACAAATCTGTAACCTTTCATTAAAACATAATTTTGAACACTAAAGCAGGCCTTCATCCATGTCCAGCAGGACTACAGCTTCCCAGGAAGGTTTCAAAAGTTGAGCATAAGCTGTTGGGCTGTCTCCAAGGAGGATGGATCACTGGTCAGCAGTCAGGGCTGGGAGCCAGCAGGGCTGGAGTTCAGCCCCAGAGAACCTCGCTGCATGCAGCTCTTCTCCCAGAAACTCACAGGACACACTGAACTCATCCCACTGAGGGAGGGATGGGAGTAGAGGATGAGAAAGCAGCAAAAACAGTTCTGCAGAGACATGAAAGGCTGAGAAGAGGGCTGGGAGAGAAAATTCACCTGCTTTGGCTGAGCTTATTTTACTCTTCTCTAGGGCTTCTGCAGAAGCAGGTTAACACTGCTGGGTTGGCTCCCTAAGGTGAGCTCTGCACAGCTGTTACATGCATTATGTTCTCTTGACCCAGTGTTTCTTAAAGTACTGAGTATTAAGCAAAAATACTTGGAAAGTAGCATTTTACCAAGTACAGAACAAAATGATCTAAACCACTGAAACAGGCAGAGGACTAAGAAACATGAGCTGGGCTCAGTCTTCAGGAACTAGTTGAAAAAAACCCAAAACAACCAAACCAACACTGTCTGCAAGTTCTGGTGGAGTGAGCAGTGACAGTCCTGTCAGCTCAAGTGAGCTGGCATAAAACTATAGAAGAGCCAAGTAACTCAGACTGATCCTTGAAAGAACCAAAACACCAGATGCAAAACATTAACTTTGCCTTATCAATGGGAGACTGGAAAACCCCAAAGGCTGATGTTGCTCCAGATCATGCTGCCTCAATCACAGAATAGGTCCTGAAAAAAATTAGCCCATTTCTCTGGTCAAATGCAGTAAGTAGTGCTCCACCCAGGTTGTTTGACAACTGGCTCAGATAGAGACTTGAAAGACAAAAGGGAAGGAAATCACAGCATTTGCTAAATTTGCTAAAGCTGCTCTATGTTACTAATTAGTGTAATCATCTGAAAACAGTGTTTCTCAACTGTACAAAAATAAGTTCAGCTCTTGCCAGTTCTCTAATACATTTTTCACGTAAATGCCGAGACACTGTGCTCATGTTCCGAGAGCTTACCTAAGTATTCTGGAAATTGAAAGGACCTTTTAAAGTTATCCAGAGAAGTAGAATAGTTAAAAGAATGTAATTAATATCAGTCTGCTTTAAAACACAACACAGTCAACATCTGTCCCTTGGCAACAATACTTCTCTGAAAACAAACTCCTTCCATATTGGAAATGAGCCAGAAATAAAAGATTTCAAAGACTCTGAAAGCAGTAAGCAAGCACTTCATTCTTAAAACACCATTCCAACACACTCTCTTGCTTTAGGAATGCCTTAATTTTTCTCAAATAGCTATGATATTCACTGCACCTAAAAAAGGATGCAAACCTGAAGTTCTCTGAGCAAGTGAAATGCAAATGACAAAAGCCATTGTGAAGGGCTTCAAATTAAGAATGTTTTAATCCCACTGACTGTTTAAGAGTTAAGAAGCTTTCCTTACTAAAGATTGTCTAATAAATAATTTCTGCTAATATTTATTACTGTATACTTGTTTAGACTGAACTTCCCCAAGGAAACTTTGGGATTTTTGTTTTGTTTGCTTGTTAGTGTTTTTTTGTTGTTGATGGTTTCTTAATTGGTCAGTTGGAAATTTTTCTTAAAAGAGGAAACTCTAAAAATGGAGAAGAAAAACAAAACAAAAACTTAGCCTTCAAGTCCTGTACATTTTTTAACTGTAGTCATCATTAGAATTCTAGTCTAAAGAGAAAAATATTTTCAAAACGTACAACAAACATGGTTTTTCAAGTATCCAGCAAACAAGCTGCCAAGCCCACCAACAATATGATAGGGAAAAGGTGGCAAAACCAAATAATTTATTTAGTTCACTTTAAAACAATCATTACTACATAGTGAAGAAATTGTTATTTTTTTATTAATATCCTAAACATCACAAAGAACAATTTTCAAGAGTTCTGTTGCTATTTTATTGGGGTTTTTTTCTAATAATATCACCAGTAATATCATTAGAGTTTCAGAAGAGCACCACTGCTAAGCACAAAGAATTGTCAAATTAAAATGTTTTTTCCACATGGGTTATTATTTTGAAATATAGTAATTTTGGTTACAGTGGCTGACAATACAATGCTTCCTACTATAAACAGACTCAGTTTCTCCACCTCAATTCCTTCATCTGACTCCTGATCCCAATGTAATCATGACTATCTCCCATATATCCCAATCCCTCAAAATAATTTGTAGTAGACGCTTCACTAAGATATACCTGTATTTCCCATGATGGCCTTTCCACAACACCCTCTTTTATATCATGCTAGCCACTTGCCCATATCCAGGGGCTGACTGAAAAAAAAAAATCAGGGGTCCCAATCTCTATCACTAAAACAATAAACATAGTTCATTTTGTTAGATTTTAAAATAAATCTATTTTCTCTGTGACCGGTGTCATCTGAAAAGCTCTAAATGCTGCCTTCTTATGGCTCCTTCTTTTAAGGAAAAATGACAAGTATAAATGCACAAACTACTGCCATTTTTTCCATCAAGATTTGGCTACAGGAAAGCAAAGAAGTCATTGAGAACTGTATTGGAGCATTCAGGACCTATATTTTAAGGTTAAGCATTTTTTAATCAAAATGCATCAAAAAAGAAAGAGCTCTCAAAATTAATTAATTAATGACATATTTTTGACAACACTCACAGGTACTAGCTAGCATAGAGGATAGTACACATGTAACGCTAGAAACCAAAATGAGAAACAGCAAATACCCTCCCAACTAAGCAGCTAAGATTGCTAAAGAATGTATGTTTACCCGTGTCAATCTGCATTCACTAAGAATGAAAAAATACCAAAAACCAACCAGAGAAATTGTAAAATCATAGCCCAAATTGTTCAAAGACAAAACTCTTGACTTCAATGGAATGAAGATGCCACTCCATAAGCAGATAGATTTTTTTTTTTTTACACAAGTGGCACAGAAGATACCATGCTGTTACTTCTGTGACCAAATTACTTCTGTCTCCCTCCTTCATCCTCAAGAGATTTGCTTCAGCTCCCTCTTGCTTCACTTTGAATACCTCAGTTTTCCGGCAGTACCTTGGCAATCTGCACAGTATTTGCTTCTAAAAGGTCTGAAAAAATTACCTTTTCACTCCAACAGTGATGGAAGAAAGCAATATCTGTATTTGATGAGTTTAATAAGCACTTGATATTTCTATCAATAAAACAGCAGTAAGTTAACATGAGAAGTGTTACATCTCCATTTGAAAGTTTCCAGCTTTAGCATAGAAAGCAGAGCCTTACAAGGCTTTTTGTACAAAAAGAAAGCTAACAGATCAACCCTATTAAAATAAATAATAAATCTGTATTTTTTAAAAAAGTGATTGCTAATCAGAGGCAAAGTGATGAGCACTTGTCTCTCCTCCCAAGATACATCACTCAGTGATTTCCAAAGAAAAACATCAGTATCCCCACCTCACCTTTGTATTGATTAAACACTTGCATTTGTTCAGCTGTCATACATTCAGTTAATACTGTAAATCTTTCCCAGTAGATATGAAGATACTTTGCAGATAAGATGCTCAATAAATGTTTACAGATACTATGAACAAGTTAATCAGCTGAAACTAAGATACTTCAGCATGCTGCAGGATGTCTTCGAGAAAAAATATGGGTATCAAATATTATATAGATTTTGATGTAACTTTTTGCAGATGAAGGTCACTTTGTAATTTCCTTCCCTAAATAATGTAAATTTCTTCCCTCCTATTATCCTACCAACAGCCTAGTGCAAATGGCAGAACTAACAGGGTTTCTCAGAGCACCCTTAGGGAACCGGGCTTTCTCAGGGTCACAGAGCCAAGTTATGTCAGAAACAGAAACAGTATTTCAGAGTTTCAGACTCTGATCACTGTACACACAGAGTAAAATTAATCTTGTGGCATCTCCTTTCCTACTTGTTCATTCGCAGATCTTTGCCTGCAGTTCTGGAAGCATTTTCTATTAACCCCTGCCTGTTCTTTCATGGACTATCTTTTTCCCTTTTGTGATTCCTTTGTGTTTTTCAGGATTGAGCTGCAATTTCCCTACCTGCCCTCTCATGACAGCTCTCAGGATGGGTGGAAGCTGACCAGTATTAACAAACACACACAGTGAATTCGGGTGACTATCCTACTGCCTCTTCTTTTATCCAGCCTTCCCTGCATTTGCACTGCAGGTACTTCGCTGTCGTGCATGCACACATGATTCAAATTAATCCAACTTCTACCCCAGGCAGCTGGTTATAGGTTGCAAGGAGATTTTGTATCTTGCATGGTACTCTCTAAAAACAACAGTGAACAGAAAAGCCACTGTATTTAGCACAATGAATATTTACAAGCATAAATCACCAGTGCAGTATGTCAAAGGCCCAGGCTATGCTAATGAATGCTTGAAGCTAACTCCACCAGAAGCTGGCTTGCAGGATTACAGGGAGTAGGGTAAAGGTAAAAGAAAATAAGTTTTCCCTTAGTTAATCAACACAAAATTAATTGTGCACACAGATAGTACAGGATATTATTCAGTTCTATAATGATAATTAAAGATACAAAGGATTTAAAGTTTGCAGTTCTTTTCAAAGCTCTGTGTTTTCCGAAGCTTTAACTGAAGCATTGAAGTCTATGCCAAATATATTTTCCTAGTAGCCTGAGAAACAATTTGGTTCTTGGTAAACCAGCTACTTTTACTCTAGAGAGATAAAATTCAAATATTCCTTCATACAAGAAACTTTATGTTGAAGTGCAGAGTTAGGTATGTGCCATTCTGTGGGTGACACCAAGCTCTCTTCTCATAGAATAACCACAGGAACAGCAGGCAAAAATACAAGATTAGGTAGCAGTGCGTGGGCAGAGATAATCGTATGAAAAAAAGAACAACAATGAAAGACATAAATCACTAATAAGGTATTTTTTGGACTTGCAAGCCCAAACTGACACAGCAGATTAACTGAAATTTTGTATCTGGAACAACCTCCCAGTGTTATTACAGAGACAGCACATATTTAAAATGGATCTCAGATAATGCCTGGTTGTTTAGCCAAGTACAGCATTCCTCCCCAGCACACGCACTCAGACCATCTGATCTGTCCTAAATATTTATCAGTGGTGTTGGTTCAGAGCACTAGGAAATGACATGTCCTGCTCCACACACATGAGCACTTTGTGGCTGCCGTTACAGGAAACAGAGCCGTGTGCTCCTCAAGCACGGGGACGGCCACCTCCAGCACTGCTCTGGGATTCTCCAAGAGCAAGCACCAGTGAGCTTCTTTCTCCCTGCTTGGCCACCTCTAAACTTCCTTCATCTCCCTTCACACAGACATGGGAATGAATTTTTGCTGTCTCCCAGCTGCCACCACCCCAGGGCTGGAATGCAGTAGTTATTAGCACACAAAATCATTTATGCCAAGTAGCAAAGAAGAATGTGGTATCTACTTGAATATGGAGGAGAAGTGTAGGCAGCAACATTGTAATTATTCAAAGCAGAATTTGGTCACTGACTGCACCCTCATCTCCTCTTTAATGGTGTTTTGAGACCTTTAAACAAGTGGTTAGGACTTCTTTTCCATGACTAATCAAAAAGGAGTCATTGCATCCAACAGCCCAGAGCTTCCTATCGTAAAGGAAATTGATTCATGATTATCTCTGGAGGAAGCAGGCCAGCTACTAAACCTTACACACCACTGCTTACATTGGGCTTCCCTTTGAAGAGCTCCTGGCGAAGTCTTACACCCATGTCTAACACCATTTATTCTTCAAGCCCTGTCCAAATACAACTGCATTAGCTACTGTCTTAAAAGGTAACCCCAAAAGTAGGATTCAATCCAAAGGAAAAACACCAGCAGCTGTTATCAAAGGAAAAGCAAATAGGACCATTTCAGAGATGCTTTCACGCAATGAAGGAGTTGAAAGGGTTTGCATGGAACTCTGCAGAAATTAGTTGAATGGTATAGCTGCTGTCAGATCCAAGAGCCAGTTATCTGATGCTGGGCTTCCTGCACCATTTTTGAAACCAAGAAAAGTTGTGGAGGGACAGGAAAACTCCCTCTTCCACTTCACAGAGTGAGGAAGTTGAAGTACAGTACACAAGACCACAAAATGGTGGTTTATATCACACATGAAATAATAATTAACAAAATAAATAACTTGTATCATCATTTATCAGTTCCCATATCGTGTTTAGATCATACTGCCTTGAAGTGGAAAATGAGGTGACGATTATGATTGCATGCAGTATGTTTGGCTGTGCATTCTTTTCTGTCAGGGGAGAGGTGTGTGTTTTTTTTTGGTTTGAGCTCTCTCACACACAATCCTGTACACATACACCACTGGCAGGCAGTGTCCTGCATGAGGCATTAATCACTGTAGAAAACAAGAACTGAAAATAATAACATTAAAATAAGATTTTGCACAGACACACAAAAATCAACAGAAAAATCTGATTCTCAAAAGAAGAACTTTGGGAGAATAATTAAAATTACAACAAATCAGCTTTTCTATAGACCTGATGCAAAGATGGTATTTACTGACTTTTTTTTTTTTTAAAGCCAGATAAAGAATGCACAAGTGGTAAGGAAGATGAAATCGAAGCCATAATTTCTAATCCTGAGCAGAAACCTCAGCTTTCACAAGGCAAACAGGTTAAGCAGGCTATACCTCTGAAGATACATCCACAAGCTGTTCCAGCCTGCCTCTCCCAGAACAGGTTGTTCTGAGGCATGGATCAGCCGACCGAAACAGGTGAGGCTCTCGTCTCAGCCCAAGTGCCTTTTTACACAAAATCACTGAAGCACTATTTATTTCTGAGGGTACTCTGTAGATGTAGAATTAAACAGTGACCCCAAAGATAAGACTGAACCAAAATTGCTGTCTGCTGTGCACGAGGACAGGAAAGAATAGTAGGGGACAGTAAGCTGCTAAAAAGTGCAAAATGAGCACAAAACAAGATTACTCAACATCAGTTAAGGGACACTGATTTGTACTCTATGGAGTATAGATCCTGCTGCAGTCTTGGCATCTGTAGCATTTGAACTGCAACTGCATCTCTTAAAAGCATCGTTTTAGTAGTTTTGGTGACTTCTTTAGCATTAAGAATTCAATCTATCACTCTTAATATAATCTCATTACCACTGATCTCACTATCAGTCTGTAATCAGAGTAATAGCCAACTTGTAACAGACCAAATAATGCTGAAAAATGTTAACATGCACAACCTGCAAGTGCTTTTCCTGCTTTGTCTAATTTTTTTTTTCCCATCATACAAGGACATCTTCATTTTGTCTCAGGGAAAATGACTGGCTGTTAAAGACAATTTGGACAATTTATGCTTACTGTTAGCCAACATTACATTCAAGTGAATTACCATAACCCTTGCTCTCCATTCTCTTAAAAAAAAAAAAAGCGGGGAAGGGGGAGACGCCACTTCACGTGTTACGTCTTGCAAACTATTCAGGGACAGAACCAGGTCTCCTCTCATGCAACTGCATATTATCCCACGCAGTTGAGCTCTCATCTTGATAAGGATCCTCCAGATGACAGAGACCCAGGCTTTTAAATATAAATACCTGACTCTGATAGGGCATGCAGATAATTACATCATTTTGCACAGAAGCCTCAACATTATGCACTGAAGTTTGGGCACACAGGAAAATTGCAGTCAGCTTATAATACCACTTAAACAGGGTTTAGTTCTTGACACAGAAATAGTTACTTTCATGTTTCCAAGGAACAGATGTTATCACATTGTTTGATAACCTACTTTCACATTCTTTGTTTATAGTTATCTGCTCAGTATCATTTATTAAAGTTAGTGGATCCATGCCATGAAACCTCAGTTTTATTGTCTCTGGTTTAGGTGATGCTATGGTAATCACCCCGGTTAAAGCTTGGATGTAACAAGGACTCCATTGAAAGGCATGATTAAAAGCCAAATTATTATTTATGAACTAAATCCTAAAGCACCTAGACTAAACACCTGCAGGATTCAGTAGGTACTGTTAAAGGAGGAAATACTTTTTCATCTTCAAGCAACTGTTTTGTTTTAATCCAAGCCTTCAGAGAGAACAAATACTTGCAATGGGAGGTAATACCTTTTACTAGGCAAACAGATATAACTGGGAAAGCAGACAAGCATTTAGCACTAAGCCCTTCTAGAGGTCTCAAAAGTTTGATGCTTTTTTCTTCAAACAGATCATTTGGTCTAAGCAAATTCAATCTTTCCTTATAAAATTGATTCTCTCATCTTCAGCCAATACAGTTATGAACTGTATAACTATCTTGCGAGCTTTTTAAAGAGTGTTTCTAAAAAAGAAAATGCTTCTCACAATAATGTCACTGTATAGACAGATCAGGGAGCAGTCAAAAACTTTCAAATCTTTCATATTATGTACTCTCTTTCTTAAAGTAGATGATAACTGCAAGCATGTTATTTTTGAGATAACATTTTGAGAAAGGAAGCAATTCCAGAATAATCAACTAAATGAGGGATTGCACACAGATATTCAGTAAAGTACAAATTATTCACACCGATTTCTTCTCTTTAGCTGATCTGCAGTTTCCTGTGAAAATTCTTAGAAAAGCACTTTCATAAAAGGAAAGAAAAAAGAAAATGAGAGAGAATGGAAAGACAAGTGGCACATTGCTGTCTAACACAAACGCAATACAGGCATAATTTCTGCAATAATGCTCAGCACTTAGTGGAAAAATTTTTGTTAACAATATCCACAGGGACACACAAACATCTTGAAACTGAGATTCTGTACTTCCAGCTGCAGCAGTGCCAGCATTCATGGCTACAGCACTGGCAGCTTAAGGAGACACCAGGCTGCTGGGCAGTGCAGCACATTACATTCATTTTCTTCTACTCCCACTCACTCCACATTCTTCTCACTTGACTGTGCTTCCCTTTCCCCCATTTATGGCTTCATCACTCCTGTGGAACTGCCCCCAAAGCCTAAAATAGTGCCTTCGTTTCTTCCCTTCTCTTCATTTCCAGCTTCTTCCAACCCTTTCCCTCCTCTCCAGAAGTCCTGCCACAGCCTACCTTTTCTAGATCATTTTGCGGTTTTGCACAGTTAAAACTATTTTAAACAGCAAACATTTCAGGGCAGGAAATGTCTTACCATGTCTGAAATACTGTGTCAGTGATGACTGAATGTGCATGCACACAAAAGCACCACCTTCATCTAAACTGATTTCTAACATTGATGAGAGCACCTGTACGCAGGCTAAAGAAAAGAAGACTCATTTAAATTGCTTTTCCAAGTAAGCCAAAGAACACCAAACAATGAAACTGCTTTGAAAAATACATTAAATGAATTCAGCTAAAGTTAGTTCTGTTTGGATAAAGAACAAAGAAAATGAATCCCAACACGAAGTTTACAGATTTTCTTTCAGATCATGTGCCTAAACTTTGGAGGAACCAAAGGAAGATAAAGTAACTATCAATTGGGTAAGGCATTGTAATTGAAAATTGTAATGTTGCTGCAAATACCCACTTATATAGAGAATCAAAAGTGCTAACTGCCACAACACTGTCTTAAGTTTGACACATTTAGCTGTGCTGATTGTTCACAATGCATAAAAAGATTTTAAAGCCCAGATTTTAAAACTTCTTTGAGATCTAGATTAGAATAAAAATGTGTGTGCTGTAATATAGTGTGCAATATGGTGTGTTACATTACATTCAGTGACACGACTGCCATAATATGGATATAACATACATTGCAGGACCCATGGAGACAATCACAGATATTTAAAACTTTTGTAGAAGATAAGCACACACATAAACTTATCAGGAACATACACTTGAAATGTCCCAGTAATCAAATACAGTCCTTATACAACTAAACTCAATGGGTAATTCCCTAAGAATGGGCTAGCAGCTGACATGGAGAACTTGTAAAGAAAGGAGCCCTGAAATACAAACAGCCATAATTTGTATTAAGCATTTCCTTATAAGGATTATAAAGCTTGCATAAGGTAGTATTATTAAGAAGAATTACGGTAATTCTTCTCAATTACAGGCAAAGAGAAAAAGAGAGCCTCAGTACATGTCTGCATACTTCAACGTACTTGAAAAAGCAATAGTTGACTGGTTTCCACAGCAGTCACCAATAGCTTTTGGCTTCATGCCTCCACTATCACAAACCAGATTGAGAAATTATGATGGTTCAATTTCACTTCCATTCTTAAAGCAGTGCTTCAGAAGGGGAGGGGGAAAAATAATGGAAAACTGTAGTTTTATTTTCTATTCTGTTACACCTATCAATGTGTATTTACACGTGGAAAACACAAAATTTGCATGTGGGATGTGTGGGTCCCCTTTTCTTCTAATAAAAGGTAAGCTCAAAGCTGACAAGGTAATGCTAAAGTTAATTCAACATCTCAGAAGAGCATTTAGAAATTTTTCCTTCAAGATGCTATTGAACATATTCTCATTTTACTCTTCCCAAAGTAAAAATGCTTGTGTGATATTTGTCCTTCAGACTGAACTCTGCAGCTAGCAGGATTTTTCAAGTGTTACAAATCTTGAACTTGGAAGTGACCTATTAGCATTCTGATCAAAAACTTGCAATGCTTGAAGCATAAAGCAACTAAAAATACCATGCAAGCTGCAATTTCATGAAATATTTGGGGCCACAAACCCGAGCCCAAAGTTTGTACTAAAAGTAAAAAAAAAAAGAATACTTTTCATTAAACAGCAGTTAACTCTCAAACACCAGCAAGCTCTGGCAGCTGTGCTCAGCCTTGAAAATTTGGGATGGGGGAAGCAAGAAAAGCCAAATTGAGAAAGGAAAGGGATAGTGACAGCAGCATTGAAGTATTCAGGCAGTTCTGGGCATCCGGCTGCACCATTTTTAGGAATTGTATGACAGGCAGCTTTACTGCCTAAATGCAAAAGTGCAAATTTTGGCACCCACTGTATCAATTTTGTGCTTGCCTTACTGGCAACTATTTTAATCAGAAGTTCTTAGTCTAGAGAAGAATGCAGCATGCACTCATATTACTTCAGTAGCAACAAGTGGTCATCAGGGTCTATGGTAACTAAAACATCATTTTGTAACTCCATCATTTTGTATCTCCAACTCCCAATCACCAAAGAGGTACCGTACACAGAGTAAACTAAATTGCTGCCTGGATGATCTGCATTCCCCAGCTCACAACAACAGTAATTTCATTTTGGTCAGAAAAATGGGCAAGACATTGCAGCAGACGTGGCTTGAATAAAAACAATAATAATAATGATGATTAATAATAATAATACTAATAAAAGAATCTGTCTTTTGAAATCTCAATCTCACATGTGTCTAAGGTCTTTCTTCAGGGTACAAAATACAGCAGAACTGCAGTGGAGCAAGACCTTGCTTTCTATTTGCCAAAAGTCTGATCAGTGTATCTATATTGATGTTTTAATGATTTAGACTACAACTCACACAGTATTTTCCTTTCAGTGCTAGGACAGTAACTGCACAAATCTATCAATGTATTATAACTCTTCTCAAATATGGAGAGCCAAAGTTATAGCAAGTGTTTAGATATCAGAGCAAAGGTAGGTATCACATTGTGTTCTATAGTTATCAATTCATTGAAAGCAAGCTACACACTAATTACATTACTAGAATAAAGCAAAAAAATTAGTGAAAAAAAATCAGAATAAGAACAACCACAGCTGTGTCATATATATGGTGCAAGATTACTTAGCCTAGGCATAAAGGGGAATATATTTTCAGGATTCAGTCAAGCATTTGAATATTCTTGGAGAAAAGATTCCTTCTCAGTTTTACACTCATGTCAAAATAATGTGAAAATACAATCACAAGTGCATCAATTAAACCCTTGATATTGAAAATGTTGACTTAGAGTTTTCCACAGCTACTACAATTCAGACCATTAATGTAACTTCAGCACATACCAAGACTTCAGGATAAAAATCCTTTTGACATGTTTATTGACACCTGCTACAGCCAAATTTACATTTGGAAACCTAAGACATGTTAAATGCATTTTCCCTCCAAACTGCCAAAAGCCAACTAATTCTGTTATGGACCAATCACTCAGAAGGGAGGAAGAACTGAGTTTCCAGATCAAAAGTTGACTATTTGTGTAAATTTTCAAGAGAAGCATCCAATAAGAAATTTTATTTTTTTCATTTTACTATTAATAAAAGTCCTTCAAAATTGCATCACTACAGCCAAGTAGAAGTAGTATTGTTCCTGGAATGCACTTATTGAAGGAACAGAAAGCCTACCTTATGTTAAATAGCAAAACTGTACAATTACATTTAGACTACCTAACGAGACAACCAGTTCTTAAGGAGAAAGCACTTAAGGAATTGAAAATTTAATTGAACAAGTCACCCACACTCTCCAAAACCACAGTGAAAAAAAAAAAACAAACCACGTATATGCACGCACCTCACTACATCCTACACAAAAGCATTTACATTTGTTTGTTTATATTTAAATAAGCCTGTCATTTACCATTTAGGAAATGTCATATACCTTTATCCTCAGTTTTAGGATTCTCTTTGTGTACTTCTATGCACCTAATGTTAATTTGTTAGCTTATTCTGCCTAAGAAGTAGTCTGGCTATAAACGGGTTCCTTAATTCACTCTACTTTTTGCAGAACAAAAACTTCAGTTATCTTCACTAACTTCTTCTATGTAAGGCTGTAATAATAGAAGATAAATTTACTAAACAGGAAAGGAAACATGACCATATGTCGAAAGCAGATGCATGCACCTACATACCCACTCCTCCTTACCCTAGAACTGAACTCTACATCACTTCACAGCCCACTCCACACAGATACATCCTCTAGAAATTTATTCCAAATATATAAAAAATATTTGCAGGACTTTCATGACAGCTATCTTTACATCTGAAGGATTACAGAAACATAGTGCACAAAAATAGGGAGCAAAAGTAGCAATGCTTTCTTACACTCAAAATCTCAAAACTTAAGGTCAGTATCACAATTGGTTCTGTGGTTTCAAGTAATATATACTGACAAACTAGAATTTGGACAACATTAAAGCAATAAGTTATTCATATTCTGAATAGCAAGTATAGTAGTCCAGGAAAAAATAGGCAGAGATCAGAAAAACTTCTCTATTTCATTTGACAATCATTTAAAAAGCACAGTGTAGGGAGAGGATCCAGAAAGCATATAAATCAGGTTTGCTCTGATAGCAACACCACTGGATTTATGCTCACGGGTTTTCTAGCTCTTATACCACTGCCACATATCATGGCCAAGACTCAGAAGACCGGGTGCACAAATGTGGCCTGTGGACACAAGCCTGGCACAAAGAAGCACAGAGGATTTTTTTTATACTTTACAGTATAAAAACCAGTTAGATATTTCTTATCCTTTAGAGTAGTTTGACAGACAACATATAAAACCACATTGGTGGAAGCAGAGGAAATAATTTTCTGTAGATGGCAACCACCACCATAAGACTTTGCTTGTGACTGATGAAATAAAATTAAACCAGAAGATTTCCAGGGAGAGAATACAACCCAGAATTTATTAAAAAAAAAAAAAAAAAAAAAGGAAAAAAAAAAGCTTTTGGGAGAAATCTGGGGAATTCCCTGTTTCAGACACAGAAGAGGAAACAATAGCTGTAATAGAAAGCCAAGGATCTACTTTAAAAAGCAGATGATGTTTATGAAGTACTGCCTGAACTGGTGAACCTTCACAATAAAATGTCATCATCTAGTGGTGTGGTGTAAATGCAGGACTGAGTCAGAAAGCCTGACGTTTAAGACACTCAGTCTAGCATCTCCTGGGGTTTGGGGACATGTTCTTTAAGACAAATTTTCCACAAGTGAGTCTCAACTGTATCTGGTAACTTTGTTCTGAAATATATTTTGCACAGGTGCTAGACACCGACACCCATATAAAAACACTGAGCACTGTTAGCGTCCAGGGGTGAGGGAAGCAGAACTGCAAAGCATTTATATTTAAAATTAGTGTAAGGACACCTTCAAATGAAAGGCCCTTTGAAAGTCCTCACTTAATTGATTAACTCTTCAAAACAGGAGATTGGTAATCACTTGGATAACTTCAGGGAGACGACAATTAAAAGAAAACATTAAAAATGTTCTATGCATGCAAATACATAAGATTATCTTCAGCTATAAAAGCTAATACTCAGGCTCCAAGAGCAGTTTTGATAGCATTTAGACATCAAAGTCCAAGAGGTCAGTCCTTTTGGACATGACCAGATGCACTGCACCTCTGCAGACTTGTGGTTTATGTCACATAAAAGCCTGTGTGTACAAAGTTGGTACTTCTGCACCTAAGCCTATTTAGGGACTTGATTCAGTAGGTGTCAGCTTATGCTCTGCAGGGATTTCTACTCACAGCATGCTGTACATGCATTGCTTGTATTGAAAAGTACATCCACAACAGCAAACACAGCTCTTCTCTAAAACTCCAGGCATTTCAGCCTAAGCAACGGAGAAGTCTGAACTCTAACGAGACAATCTCTATATTAAGAGAATTTAAATCCCTTCCTCTCAGTAAAGGTCTCAACCCACCATACAAAGCAACAAGGAGATAATTTCTATCCCTTCCTCGAAGGCTGTGTCACTGCAGAAAAAAACCCCACAAGATTCAAAGGGTCTTGAAGAGCTTCAGTCCCTGCTCCACATCAAACAGGCATTAGATAAAGTACAGGAACACCAGGGAGCTTAAGTGTTCCTTGGTCAGAAAGACAGTAGCTGGGAATCCTGGTATTTAGTACTTAAGCTCATCTGTTTATTGTATATAGAACACAGGCATCTAAATCTAAGTTTAATGGCTATTTTGCAGGCCAGCACTTAGAGTCCTGTAGCTCTGGCATGATGATGGGCTGCACTGCAGAAATCAGCCCATTTCTGCATCTGCCTCCAAATACGCTGCAGCATTTTTTGGAAATCTACTCAACTCCCAGATCTCCCCAAAGCCAGTGCTGATCACAGCAAAAACGTGACAATTCAGTCCTCTTGAGCTGCCTAACCAGGTCTCAATTACCACAGCCTGGAATCTTACAATGACAGTGCACGATCAAGCACAATTTAATCGTATTTTCATTTGTTTGTTAGATGAGCTCCTATCCACTTCTGTACTTCCTCAATTCAGACAGTGCAGAAATTCAAGCTGTGAAGACAACACCGGATTTTGCAATGCCTTCAGGACTTCAAAAAAATACTTCAAGTACATCAAAGTGGTCAGATAAGTTAGTACTCAATAGGAAGTTGTTTCTCGAAAGGAAATTGCAAATTTCAGTCAAAGAGGAAGATGGAGAGTTAGAATTAACTAACTGTTCCAAAAACTTTGGAAAGCAGGAAGGGTTTGTGAAGGTTGCATAAAGAAATTGCATACAACCACATAAACAAGCTCAATTTAGGACTATATAAGTATCTTAAGAATGTGTCTCCAAGCAAAAAAAAAAAACAAAAGAGCAAAAAACACTCAGGACTTTCTAGCATTCAAATACCTTGTTTTCACTGAAGATCAGGGATTATTTCATATTCATCCAGCAACAAAGCAACTGGTATTCTTATTTGGCCAGTTAATCCTTTCAGCTTAACCAATGCTTATACCCAGTGTCCACAGTGTGGGCATCTGACCGCAAGCACAGACAGGGCAATGGGCTGGATGGGTTTTTAATCTGTCCTATGTAGCCATTCTTACATCTTTCCTATGCAGCTTGCAATGCTCCTCTGCAGCTAGGGAGAGAGGCATCCTTGCAGGATGATTTAGTAAAAGAGATAATACTGGCACTGAACAAAGACTATGTTCTTTACCTGCTCAGCAAAAGACACTTTGCCCTTTTTGCCCTAAAACACCCACTTCAAACTGTAACTCTACATATATACAGTACTGCCAAAATCTTTCCATTTACCTTGAATGTAACTGGGAATGTGCCCAGTTCACAGACAGTTTTGCTGTAATACCGTGATAGTATGGGCTTGGCACAATTACATCACACACATTATCTTGGCAGCCAGGCAGCAGCAGCTCCACCAACTGAGCTCAAGGCCAAGCCATCAACAGTTGTGCTGAATGAGTTGTCTGCACATTTTTACAAAGACTCTCTCATTTCTTATGTCTGCTTTAATTTGTTGCCCTTATCTTAGTGTTGTACCAACATCCCTATGCAATATTAGTGTATACCCAGTAAGCTGTGAGAAAACATGCAAACATGCAGTAACAGGCAACAAGCCCTAGCCTTGTCATGATCCCTTTTGCAAACATGATGCTCAGAATTTTTCACTCATGGTGAAGTAAAATAGACTGCATAATTAAGACTAAGCACTCTGCCAGGTGCATGTGTGTGTCTTGGAGCCACAGGTCTGCTCACTTCTGAACTCTGGGCCTTTCCATGTGAGATCACAGCTCAACCCTAAGCTCTTTTTAACCTTCTTCATTAGCATTCTTAGCCATTTTCAAGTCTTCATTTTAGCCTGAAACTAGCTTATATTAGTTTCAAAAATGCCAACAAAAATAAACCATGTATGCCCCCTTGTACAACCCATGCACCTGGCTGCATCTGACAGAACAGCGTTTATGGTGGTATCCCTTCATTATGTGGCATCTGCCCCTCCCTTTCCTCCTCTATTCTTCCTCTTTACATTAAAAAAACCAAAAAAACAACAAAAAACAAACAAACAAAACCATATCAGGCAAAACATGAAACACAACTGAAGTAAATATTGGAAGCAACTGTATTGCAACTAGAGCAAAAGATTTATTTTAAAAATGGCTGCTAGTATAATTAAGATCTGCAAGAAATAGCACTTATTAGGCTTTATTAAAGTCACAGAATTAACACCAGAGGTGAAATGCATGAACTAAAAAACTGATATGTTAGTGGTGGCAGTACATTTTCTTATATTAAGGATGACTCCCAATATACCAGATATTAGAGACCAGCATTCAGCTTGAACACTCAGCAGCCCTGCTGTGTCTTTGAAGAGCTGTGAGGACAAGGACACCTTGCTCATTGTTCAAAGAGAGGCTTTCTGGAGGCCATGCCTCTGAACTGTGCATTGAACCACTTGCTTCCCACACCCATCAGTAACTTCAGCAGCCCAGAGACTAAAAACTGCTCCCCACATCATCAGAGCCACATTCACTTTCAAATGCAATACAACAGTAGAAGAAATCCATTGAATGCTGGCAAAATGATTAGACGCAGTAAGAAGAGACACACAATAGTGTCGTTGCAGATTCAGAATCAGAAAAAGGAATCTTCAGTAACATGCTTCTCTTTCCTGTCCTCACAACCACCCCCAGAAGTAAATCACATAGCCATGTACACTCCTGCACAGTGGCTTTAATATGCTGAGTGATTAAAGGTGACGATGATGACTATGTGCCATACTATGCATCTTTAGAGGGTTTTCAGTTCAACACTGAGGTGCCAAATGGGGCTACTGTGTATCTAAAATAGTTTAGTCTGATTAAAGGTGTAATTATATAGTTAGTCATAATAGCTGCCATACTTTAGAAGAAACCCACCTCTCCTTCAGGGGAAGGGAAGGAAATTATGCTACTTTATTCATTCAAACACACTCTCAGTTAAATTCAAATACAGCATGTGGACTAGATAAATACAGTGACACACAGCCACAAACACTTAGTAATCCAAGATAGAACAAGGAGATGAATCTCAACCTATAATCTTCGCAAAGGGAAACTAAATCTTATGATTAAGAGTTCTGTCATATCTGTGCAGGTATCAGTGGAGGCTGCGTGTTTTCTTCTCAGCTGTCATAAGAAATTCATGCTGGTTTTAGGGCCTAAATATGAGCAAAGACATTGTAAACACAGGGTCTGACACAGAGCTTAAGAGATTTATGTGTTTACACAGTTAGCACGCAGCTTCTATGGATATCCACATAGCAGATTTGCTCTATTATTGTTACTCTCAGCAAATCATCATTGCAGGTTTGCAGGAACAAGATTTTTGTCTAGAATGGGTTTCCTTGGCTTAGGTCACCTTTCTCAGAGAAGAAGGTGATCTCAAAGAGCCTCTGCTATTCTAGTATAAGACAGGGTGGGGGAAGGTAATTTCTGTATACAGTTATACTTTTTGAACTAATGCTCCTGGTTACACAGGAGAGAGGATGAAAAAGGAATGCACAATAGACAAGCTTTGGGTTTTCACCTTTTTTTTTTTTAATGACACTCCAAGTCCAAATTTAACACCACTGAAGCCATGTAGAGAACCTTGCCCGGTGACTACTGCCTCGAGATCCTCCATGAGATTCAATTTCCCAAGGGGACAGACACAACCCAGACCTAGTTCACTTTGACATGAAGGAGGGACGGCATGGTCTACAAAACATTCTAATCCACAGCAGTCCCAGTCCCCAAATCAAATGACAGAACCAGGCTGGATAAAACACACCAATTTCCCATTTCAAGGGAAAAATACAGGGGAAGGGTGAGAGATACAGTAAAAGAAATTTGTCATGCTTGCCAATCAAGTTTCCAGCTATCCACATGGATACCTGTACACTCTGTGAAAAAGCTTCCTCTGGAATAAGATACTTAGAGGATTTGGTGTGCGCTGAACAAATCTATTGAGTTTCACTGGTTAACTTTCCTCCTCTCCCTCACTTTTATTTATTCAGCACTAGTGTTAGAATTTTGAAATATTCTATATTTCAACAACTGAATATACATTCCCCACACTAATCATTTGATGAAAGAGAAGGCTGACCAGGACACAGCTGAGGCATCACATTCCACATAATTTGTTAAATAACACAAAGATAAATCATCTTTATATGTGCACAGTTTTTAATCAGCATCCTTTGCCCAACATAGCTCAGCGGTCAAGTTCCAGGAACAATTTTGAGTCCTGTCGTCTCATTTTTTTCCAAGCATTCTCTCAAATGATCCTGTAGTTACATCACTGCATCTCCCTTGAGCTAGATTTCCCTTTTACATGCTATCTGCTATTCTTCAAGTTTTTATACACTTGATAAGGGAGCAGAAAAGATAATTGAAAATATACAAGAAAACATTATCTTGCATCAATGGAACTATACAAGAAAAAAAACCAACAGACTAAGACACACAAAGCAGTAAAATTACAAAACATCGCATACTATTGTTTTATGGGAAAGAAGGATGAGAAAATATTCTTTTCCAGATTTCACACCATTTTCTTCCCCCACACACACCCAAACTGGGTGAGGTAGGAAGCAAGAGAGTTTCTTGTTTCTTTTAATTTTGCCCTGAAATGTACTTTAAGTAATTGCAAGTGAGTGACACCTAGTGATGAACACAAATCTGATCATCCTCCACTCTCCCACACAGAGAAGATAAGCCAGCAAGCACCAACAGGTAACTCAGGAGTGGGTGTTGAATCATGGGAACCTGACACTACTATGTTTCTCTCCCTTAAAAGCCAACTATCAAGTGAGCCAAGACCTGGAAACTTGGTGCACAGCTCAAAAGAATAAAACTAAAATGGCTAATCTGTCCAAACAAGAGATCGTGAAAACAGATCTAAATCATGACCCGCAAATTCACTTCCCTACTCTCTTTAAAACCAATCAGCTCTCTCTGGAAACACCAAGTTTTCCCAGAGATCTCATTCTTAATTAAAAATATATATCCCAGAAGCAAACAGGAAGAATGGGTTTCTCATTAAATACTAAAATATCAACAGCTGTCTTAGAGACCAGTTAGTGATGTCTCTAGTGTTACAAATGCTGTCCTGCTGTAAGGATGTTAGAAGCTTGTCAAAGACTCTTATTTTGCCAGTAGTTCCAAAATTATTGCTCACAGAGCAGTTACTGGAAGTGAAGGGGAGGGGATCTAGTGTGATTTCTGGTAGGGTTACAGGAAGGAAAAGTATGCTGCTATGCAAAGCAGCAACAACACAGTCCCCTGAAAAGGAAGCTGGAATAAAGAGACTGAGAAATCTGGTCTGATTTTTTAACACCATGACATGAGATAATCCTGTACATGGAAAGCTCACCCTGACCAAGAGATTTCTTTGCTTAATGCATTTTTAAGAGCAGTCCAAAGTTCGAGAGCTAAGAGAACAAAATACAAAATCCTGTAGGAAAGGGAAGTGATTAATCTAGCACAGCCATTGCCGCTTTTACACACTTTTTTGTGCCGTTCCATCTATTTCTGTCATGAACAGGATTGTCACTGGAAACTCAGGAGTAGCTCCTGCTTTAAAGACACGAAGTCTTTACATCATGATTAAAAGCCATCCAAGGACAGGAGGGAAAAAAAAAAAAAAGTAATAAAAATCAGTGAGCAGAGGAACACATGCTCCAACTTGCAGACCTTGTTCTGCTCAGTAAACCCATGGCCATCTCCTTTTCTCTTCTCACAGATTCATGCATGGTCAGGCTATTTTATTTTTTAAATTTTTTTTTTTTTTTGTTAATCCATCTGCAAACATTACGGAAAATCCAAAAGCCTGTAAAATTTAAAGCCCTGAAATCCCAAGCTCTCCGGAAAACTAACGCAAGAGAGCCATCTACCATGCGACGGCAGGACTGTCGGGGCTGGGGCAGCAAGGGCCGCCGCTGAAACTTATTTGAATGAACTTGACCCAGGTTGGCGGGCGGCCAGCGCCCGACGTCACCCCGTGACTTAACAGAACACAGTGTTCTTGGCAGCCGCACAAGTATGTGTTGAAATCCATGCTGGAGAGGAAAAAAAAAAAAAAAAAAGTCAGGGCATGTTTCAAATTAATAAAGGAAAATGATAATGAAAAGGTAATAAAACACGAAGGCAGCATTAGAAGTTTTTAAATTTATCTGCTACATTTTCCCCCGATTCATTAGTTTATTACTGGTGCTCACTTCTGTACCAGAGGCTCGGCATACGGGTAGTTCTCCCCAGGACGAGCCCTTCCCTGTCCAAATCCCGTCCCACGCGCTCTCCCTCTCACCTCTATCTGTGCCCTACCTGGAAAATTCCAGTGCATCGCTCAGCCAGGCAGTGAGGGCAGGCAGCAGCTGCGTTGCCAGGGCCACCCCTGACTCACCCCCTCTCACCCCCTCGCCCAGCCCTCACCCAGAGGCAGCACAGCATGCACCCCAAGCCTACAGGGGATGATCAGTGACACAGTTATGCCACTCACTCATGGACTGTGCTAACACCTTGTCATGAGATGACAAGCACACAAGCAGAAGGAGGACAGGCAAAATAAACTTAAAGAATCATGGACTCTGTGTGCTTCCTCCACACACCATATTGCTATTACTTCCCTTTTCTGCATTTCCTCCCTCCCAGACTACCCCTCCTTCTCTCCAAAGCCAGGCCTCAAGTCCTTTTTCTTCTTGCCGGTCACCTCTTATCTCACTGACGCTCTATTCTCCTCTTCAGTGACTGATCAAGACATTTGACACCTGTTGGTGCAGGATCAAAATCAGCTCACATACACCTGCTGAGGAGAGTCTCCACAGTCACCCCTTCAGGCCCTGTACCTGCCACCAGCAAACACACCAGCATCCTGATGGAACAAGCCTCCAGTAATGCTTTACAGCCAGGCCATCACCCATGACAACAGGAACAAAGATCCAATTTCATCCTCTTTACCTTCTGCACACACACCCTCAGCCTAGCATCCAGTCCATACCATTAGAGGAGCACATAAGGAGATGGCAAGACAAAATTTCTCCCTACCTTTACAGCCCCTGCTGCTTCCACCATTTCAGTGCAAACCTGAAAAGCTGCATCAGTTAATATCTTATCCAGTGTTCCACTACCCTTCATCCATCAGCTGAGAGACGACAACATTTTTGTCTAGTTATAGATTCTCTAAAAGGACATGCATCTAGCAGACGAGCCACATCTCTGGCCAGTCCTTCCAACATCCTGAGCCCATGTTGTATGTGAAAGTTACACCGATTATTTTCCACCTTGACTATTACACACTTAAAACTATAGAAATAAACCATCTGCTAACCAAAGAGACAGTAAAAGTCGCATAGGAAGCAATTAGGCCCTTTCTGGAGTCCCTGGTCAGTATCACAGGAAACTGTTTCAAAATGCCTTTTCTTCCATCCAGAACTCTGATTATGCCTTTCAAATTAAAATGGTATTAGCTTCAATACACTAACAGTAGGGAAAAGAATTCTGCTTTAATTCCCCAAGGGTGAAAAAAATTCATGAAGACGCCAAGTGTTTATGTTTTGTGTATATAATTTTCTGACGCTCAAAATGCCATTTTCTGAGTAACTTCATCCTAAAATAAAAAAACAGTCTAGAGAGATAAAAAAAATATAATTCTTACACTATTTTCTTTTGCCTTGTTGTGGGATATATCAAGAGCATATTCACATGTGGAAAAAACCACAAATGCTAATCAGGACAAAGCAGAGAATGGAACTACTCAAAAATGAGTAATTTTAAATCTCCCTATAAACAATCTACAATCTTTTGACACAACCATGTATAAGTGAAAATTTTCATAGAGCAGAAGAAAAATCAGTGGACTCAGTTTCTAATGGTGTCTTTTTATGGTCAGACTCCAGATCCAAGAAGGCACAAGTAGCAGAGAAAGTGAATTCAGAGTTTGGCAAGTTACAGGAAGAAACAGCATTCAAGTAAGAAATACAAAGATTGCTGATGACAAAAATGACAGGGAATTCAAACGACACACAAATTTCCAGTGACATGCCTTGACTCGATAGTTATCTTTAAGAATCCCTATGGAAGGAGAAGTTCATATTTATTTAAAAAAGATGTGCTGGCATTCACACTGTATATTTCTAATGTCAAAGAAGCTGCCTGCCCATTCCCCTCCAAACACAGTCAGAAACACTACTCCTGCAGCAGGGATGGGGAGCAGATTTTCACAGACAAGGGAAGCTCTTTGGTAGTCTCATGTTTACAAAGGAGTTGACTGGGTTGTCAAGGAGGAAAAAGCCCTGCAGCAATCCTCATACGACATTGCTTTGAATACACACAATTAAATTTGTCACAAAATTACAGCTGAGTCTTCCGTGAAACTTTGAAAGCCTGCCCCAGTACCCTCGCCTCTCTCCTAATTGGGTTTGGCAATGAGCATCAAGATACTGTTAAGTCTGAAAGTTTGCTCGAGAACCAGATCCACAGGTTAGAGAAGTTTTCTCGAGCCACTCCCAGCTGGCTAGTGGGCAAACCACAGAGAGACTGCCAGAGCCTCCAAGGAGGGCAAAGTTGAGGGCAGGATGTGACACACATACCGCAATCACGCAGGCTACTTGTCTTCCTAACACCCAGTGTGGTTCGCAGCCTCTAAGTAAATGAACAGGACTGTTCGCTCAAAAAAGAGTGAGATTAATTTTTTATTGTGTTATTAAAGTGTGTATTCAAAAAAATTGTTTGTTTTTACACCCTTCAAATCTGTGAATGGGATATGAAAAAAAATAAAATTAGTTGGGATCTCTAATAACTAAAAGCTAAAGCAACAAGTCCTCGTGTTTTGTAGCTGACCACAAAAGCCAGCAAGGCCATCCATTGCCCCTCTCTCTCCCCTAAACCACCTCATCTCCCTGGAATATAAAACTGTGCTGTATTTTCATTTGCAGTTCAGGGACACTCAAGTGATTGCATGCAATTAGCTGCACCAGAACCAAAATCAGAGTAACACATTCCCTGACTTTAGTATATACTGTTTGAATTAAAACTTTCCACTGAAGCATGTTATGTTTCCATTTAACATACAAAATAAAACCCCACCTATCCACAAGTTTAATAGTAAAATCCCATTTTCAAAGCACAGCTGAATCCTAAGCCATCTCTAACCACGTTAAACTATGTACATGTGAAAGCAACCACAACAGCACACAACTTCAGCTAGTTACATACCCTCCAGGTAAGGAAAAAATGCAGGCAAGAGGGATACTTTTATTTTCTTAAATACAACACTGTCATTTTAAATGAAGGACAATTTTATCAGATTGGTCATCCTCCTAAAAAACAAGGGTAAGCAAGACTCAGATACTGAAAAAGTACAGAAATATCATGTAGTTCCGCTATCGTGCCAAGTTACTAATTTGAGAATTGGGTCATTCGCTAATAAAGTGAAGAGCACTTATTGTCCGTAATGTTGCAGAACCTGACAATCTAACACGTTTGCCTACTTTCTCCTCACCCCTTTTTAAACATAGTTAAAATACCCATTTGGAGGGTCAGAGAAAAGAATCTAGGACATATCCATAACAAGAGTGAGCTGTTAAGTGCAGAAGCAACACAAAAACATGACTTCAGAGCAGCAGGAAGTGCGGCAGCACATGACAGATACAATCAAATTCATAGGTGAGTAAACCCAGGATAATGCCACAATTAGGCTGGTGTTGCATTTCAGCTTCTGCAACATTTAAACTTGAAGCATTTTATTTCTATTGCTTTTTCACAACATCCGATCTGTCAGTCCTCACAACACTTTGGTCTGGAAATTACTTATTACCAGATGAAATGCACTGAAAATGAGTGAAAGGAAAAATGTCAAGCTACCTACAGGGCAACACAACAGGATTTATGTCATCTGTGGTTACAATAAATATAGACAGAGGCAAACAAATTGCACCTGACTGTGCATACAAAACTCGAGACCTTTCTATTTATTAAATAGAAGTTATTACTGTTTGCAGGAAAGGAGGTGATGCTCCTTGCCAGCTACATATGGCAACATATTTCTAGATGCTTGTTTTTATTTTTACCAATTACAGCTTCGGGTTGATGTGTGTATGTGTGTTTTCTTTTTCAAAAGCTAGTGCAGGTTGAGGTATTTTTCTAAAAACAAACACACACACCTGTAGTAGTGACCGCATTTTAACCACAGAAACAATGTGATACAACCCATCAGGCTTCTGGATTCTACAGAGTTTCACAATGTTAAAACAGATTTGTACTCACATCTTACTTAAATAAAATGCCAAATTGGTGTCTTCAGTCTTAATTTCATTCTTATGTATTGTTATTTATGTCCATAATTATCACCTTCTTCACTTTAATCTTATGTTTCTGATTCATTATGGACTAGTTTATCTTAGTTTGTCCTCTGTGTGGAGTTTCAGAGTTTCTAGCAAGTACTGATTTTCCACAGTACAGTTTCCTTTCTTTCCAACACTAAATAGTTAAGCTCATAAAACCAAACAAAAGAATTCCTTTGCAACTTTTTCCAGCATTGTTTGTTTAGATTTCTATGCATGCAATTAATCTGGTTTCACGTAGCAGAAATTAAAACACTATTCTTGCTAGAAACTGCAGAGACTAAGACTAATGCTTGTCAGAGAGACTGGGATTAACACCTGCCAGAGAAACTGAGGCACCAGGTACAAAGTTTCAGTTTCACTAAACAGAAATAACCAATCAGATTTGCTGCTCATTTTAGATGCAAGCAGAAAACTAGGGCTTCCTTTTGCTTTAATCCCATCCACAGTGGCATAATGCCACATAAGATAACATGTTAACAAGGCTCTGGAAGCTGAGGACTTAAACACGCAATAAAGCAGCAATTTAAAAATTGTGGAGATGAAGAAAACCAAGTGAGAACAGCAAGAACAAGTCAGGCCAGAGACATTTTGAACTCAGCACCCTATCTGGGACAGTGGCCCATGTGAGGTGCAAAAAGCAAAGAAGCACAAAGCAAGTGAATGCTTCTTTTCTGATACACTCCTAAGGAGTGAGGTTTCCCGAGGGAGCATCATTTGACTTATCTATAAAAAAAATATTTATTTTAGTTAATAAAGTTAACTAAATTATTAACAAAGTTAATAATTATAATTATAATTTTCTCCAGAAAAAAAAGTCCAATCACTTTTAAACTGAACTCTCCAGAATTCTGGTAATACTGTAGAATTTCTTATATTCTAATTAATGTTTTTAATGTCAGCAAAGAAAGCCACTGGAAGGCACCATAGGTGGGTCACCAGCCGTAGATTTCTGATTAAGTCATTGTGGTTTACTATTGCTACAACATCTAAAGAAATCTCAGAAAAGATAATGAGTATTATGCTGAGAACTGTACCAAAATGTATGAGAAGTGACAATGGATTTGTGGCAGATAACGAGCCTAAGCAATGAAGTGCATTTTTAAAGAGTCACAGTGCTGATCAAAAAAAATACATTGCAATATATTTTTCTTGCAGTTTAACCTTACAATACTACCAACAGTTGGGAATCTCCTTCAGAACATTTCATTCATTCATTCCAGTTCATTCCAGATCAGGAAAACACAAGCATCTTTCTTCTTTTCATAAAGAGAGACAGTGCTGCTAATAAGCAGATGGAGAATTTTTACAATTACTGGCTGCAAGTCTTATAAAAATTAAATCCATTTGCTGTTCTTCCATTTAAAAAGCATGGTAACAAAGCAACAGAAATTAGCATTCAGTGGTCTCTTAAATCATCCCTCCCTGCTCAAAATGTGAAAATAAACCACCACACATATCACCAGCAGTCTTACATTTTGGCTCTGTGATGACGACAAGGATCATGACTGTGTCAAAGGCAAACGATTATTGTCTACATTATTACTTCTGACTGTTCAGAGCATCTGGAACATGCAAGGCAGAGAGAAAACTTCCACCACCACTTTCCAAAACCCTTATAAATTAATTGATGACAATTAACAGCTGACTAGTATTTGAAACTCACATGCAGAGGATGTAAAAAGTTTTGCTTCTTCACAACCAAATTTTTGAAGTCACAAGCAACTTCTGCATTAAAAGTATGAGCAGAAATGCTCAAAGTAGCTGCAAAGTTATACACACAACAAATAATCACGCTGGATACTTTATAATATCATAGTGCAACTCCTCCCCCTCAAATCTTACTGCCATTCTTGCCTTCAAAAAGTGACTTGTACCACAGAAGTGTGGCAGAGAAGTTATGTTGCCTTCCAATCCTATATAAAATCATGTCCTAGTTTTCCTTTCCATTTTATTTCCATTATTTACTTTCCATTATTTCCCAGATTATGATTTCTTCCACTAACCTCCCAACAAAATGAACTATGATAACTTAAAAATTTATACTCAGCATCCACAAGGACGATCCACTAAGGAGATAAGTGAAATATTTTTCACTTACAGTTGTTAAAGTGATGAATCAGCTCAACATATTCATTATCAACATGAGTGATATTTTCAGGTTTTTTTTTAATACTGAAGAACCAAAACCAGAGATTTTACCACAGATTTTTCCTCTGAGTTATTAGATCTGAGAAGTCATCAATATGTATGGGTATCATTTAGCTAAAACTGTAAAGCCATGCAAAAAAAGAAATAAAAAAAGAATTCCCTGCTCTGTTCTGATGCCCACTTAACTACCTTTTTCCTCCACAACTGCTGTGGTGAGTGGAAGGTTTTTAACAATGAAATGCTTTTTCAGATGAGAAAAGCATCATAGAATCTTTAAATTGTAAATAATATAAGCCACAGGTCAATAATAATGTAAGGAGCAAACCTAGCTCTACTGTTTGAGTAGGAAAACTAGACTCAAGTGCATATAAAGGTTACAAAGTAGAGGGGAATTATCACCCTCCTGGCATTTGTTTCAGAATTGTTTCATGCAAAAACATTGGTTTTGTTGTTGTTCAAACTGACAGTCTTATCTGTTGTCTGGCTCATTGCTTTTTAGCCATGAGAACAGCAATTATGTCCTATTTTATTTCCTCATCCTAAATTTGTACCCTTCAAAAAGTCTACTTAACCTGGTATTTTTTAATCCACCATTCCACCCATAAACTATTCAAGAGAAAATATATCTCTTTCTCCTCCTCTTCCAACTACTACAAACTCAGGCTGATGACAGTTCCTTAGTCCAAAAAGATGCTTTGGCCCTTCCTTTTTAAATCAGTAAGCATACACCATACAAAAACACTTATATCCTTCCAACACACCGCAAATATCCCATATTATAAGGATAAATCTGTTGAGCTCCATAAAGGAGGAATAAGTAAGTCAAAGCTTCTGTAAAGTGTCCTGGTATACAGCTATATAATCTGGTTTTACAAGCAGCTATGTAAAACTGCTACATTACTGTCCATAATATTTTTTTTTCTCTGTACAAATCTGCAAAGAACTTGCCAAAAGGCAACATGATGCTTTATCTGCAACTGTCACAAATAAAAGGTCTTTTTTCACATTCTGCCTTTAAACAGATAATGCATTATTAGGTTGGGGTATTTATTTATTCCTTTTATACAAGTAGTTATACTGTTTTCCCATTCTAAAAGATACTGAAATGCTTCATACCCTAGACAAATCACATTATTATTGGAACATACCAGATTCACAACTTGGCAACACAAATTATTTTTTTTACTTTCATGATGCCTCAATGTACTTCAAATGTTTATGTGTAAAAACCCCAACATTATGCTTTTCCAATTAGTCATAAAAATTGAAGATTTAAATTAAAAAAAACCCAAAAAACCAAAAAACTGAAAAACGAATCATAAATAAAAAAGCCCAGACTTACCTTCACACTTCTCCCTCACCTAATCAAGCAAATCAAATAAACTTAAGTCTCTGAAGCTCACTCCAAGGAAGCTAAACACTTCTCTAGACAAGTCTGGTTAGAGCCATCACCCTCTACAAAATCGATGCTGTCTCAAAAGCTCCTTTCCTTGCCTAATGTTTGTACAGAAAGCTTTATTAAAAACATGAGGTAAGCATAAACTAGGCTACGTGAAAGAACACCCTGCAGAAGCCACACAGAGCAGCAGGTGGTAGAGAACCACAGCTACAAAGGGCATCCACTGCACTGACCAAGTGGACCCTCATTTGCAACATTGTCTTTCGGTATGTGACTTCTCAATTGCTCTGCAAAGGAAGCACCAAGGGTGGTGATGGTAAAAAGGACAAAATTCATAGACGCTGAAAAGCCCACAGCACAAAAACATGGGAATAGCTGTAGGGGAGTTTACCAAGGGTCATTCTACTCCCTAACTTTTGTCTCCAGCTATGTATGATTAATGTCAGATGTTTAGGGAAGAGTTTAAAACAGGACAAGCATGCAGCAGTGCTGCCATAGAAGAGTCTTCCTGATTCCAGTTTGTGGCTACAACTAGAGGCAAGATCTTTGTATTTAATTCTGAACAGATTTGTCTTGTCTTCCTTGAGTTTGTCCAGTTAGCCTTGAACCCATGTAATCTTTCAGCATCTGTGTCATTCTGTAACAAGGAGTTCAGCAGCTCATACAGTGGGATGAATCAACTCTATTTTAATGTTGAATCAACCTACTAGTTTCACTTGATGCACCTAGCATGAGACAGTAGCCAGTCATTTGGTTTACTTCTTATCTATTTATTAGGCATGGGTCTCTTTCATGCCCTCTCCACAGCAATCTCTTTATGAGATTGTTCTATTCTCTTGAACATTTTGCTCCTACGAACTTGCTCTGAAGCTTTTCCAGTTCCACTGCACCTTTTTTCTTGTGAACGGGAAGACCAAAGTGACTATCCACAAGTACAGTGTGTGTGCGAGCTTAAGGGATTCTTAAAGTTGTGGTGATTCTAGCAGCCTTTCAGAGTATTTAAAACCCAGAACAAACCTCAACCCTTCTCACAGACTACTATTTAGGTCGGAATGAAGCTTCTCTCCACAAGCAGACAGTTCTAGACTGGTTTTCTCACTTAGCTTTAATGTTCCCTTTCCCATGCACAGGAAGGTGTCAAGGTACCTGCAAAACAGCATAAGTTTGCCGCAATCGGTGTTTCTAAAGAGTTGCAACCAGATGAGAGTAGTTGGTGACACAGGACTGAAATGATGTATTAGCCAAGACAGAACCACTGAACTGACACCAAACAATGGCCAGGTGAAGGTGAATGGGGACAAGAGAATGAAAGAGTGACTGTGCTGAGGAGACAGAGTGGGAGGAGAATGACTGGGACTGAGTCAAAAAGAATGCCACTGTGCTGGGACTGAGCAGTGAATCAACAGCCATGTGCAACAACTGCTCCATGTGCCCAGGAAGTTGGAATAACAAAGCTCGGCTGAAGCTGTGAGTAGTGGGAAATATATCATATGAAGTAACAATTTCATAGCATATTTCCAGAGAGATTGAGGACAAAGATAAAACCAGCAGGTAGTCAAGTCTGTTGCCCTCATCTGAAGGCAAATACTGTTATCCTAAAGGGGATAAAAAGAGATGGAGCAGCTGGCCTATACACAAGAATGTGCTAACAGATTCCTACAGAGCAGGCAAAACTCTCTTTAACATACTTTAATATATTACAGCTATGGAGTTAGAGACCATCTCCATAGAAAGGGTTAATCAGACAGCAGGGTTGTTAGTCTGGAACACGAGTGTCCTGATAACAAAAGAACTGTAAATCTGAATTGTCATCTACAGATGATTCAGACATTTGTATAGAAACTGCTTATCACAAACATGACACAGACCCTGACAAACTGGATATGAGAGGCATTATTACATTTTCACACCATCCCAGTCCCTTCTTATTGTTCCCAAGAAAGTTAACCCCTTGCCCAACAACATTTCATACACCCTAATTTCTCAAGTTCTATTATACATATTCTCAGTTTTATTCCATTTGGTCTGCCCTTCTTTATTCATCTCTTATCTATCCAACACACTTCCACACTGAAATGGGAACCAGGAACAAAAGTCACGCTCCCCATACCTTACCATCAAACTGCATTCTTTACAAGCTAAAGATACAGTGTCATGACTTAAAAAAACAAAACAAAACCCCAAATCAACCACAAAACAAAACCCCACATAACTGCCTTCTTCCATATATAGATATGGACAGAGCTTCATCCATTAAAGAGATATACAGCAGTGTCATCCATTAAAGAGAAACACACTGGAAAAACCTCAGGGGGTTTTTAATAACCCTGAGGTTAGTTTAGAATTCTTTCTAAACTTTAGTCTTCCTGTGCTTTCTAAGATATTCTAAATTTACTTCTAGATCTTCACAATGCAGTAGATTCTACAAAGAGCTGCTTCATACTAACCCTTACTACGAAAGGAACTTTTCTGTTTTGGTGAAAATTGACAAGGAACTCGTTATAAGAGGAAGCCTAAAAACAAGCATAATTGGATGATTTTGGTACACTTCAGGCTTTATTTGTTCTACCAGGAATTAGATGACTTTGGACATTTAGGTGTCTTATTTTCACTTGAAAACCATTTTATAGGCAGTATTACACATACATTTTTTTGAAGACAGACACATTAGAAAGGCATACCTTTCTAATACTGCTGCCACAAACCTCAACACCAGTAAGATTCATTTGTGAAAAGATGGAAGCTGCAACTGCACTAGGAACCTTGAAATGACATGCAATGCTTTTTTTTTTTCCCCACAGCTGGTTGCAACAAACATCCTTGGTAATAAAAGAGAATTTTACTTTCCCCAATAAATTAGGTCCCTCTCCTGACACCATGAACCAACAAAATGGGTAACAGAACCAGTCACAAAAGGATCATAAAATTATTTTTAAAGCACTGTGACAGCCCACAAGAAAGACCGAACCAAAGGCTTTTAGAGAATTCAAGCCATTAGAAAACCTACTCTGTTCAGGTCTCCTTCCAGAACTACAGTATTTAGAAAGCACACTTATAAGAATGAGAAATTATTAAGACTGGTCCTACACATACCACTAAAGTTCTCTTCCATCAATTCTTAAAAAAACAAAATTCCAACAAATTCAAATCAATCTCTCCTCCAACTTATCCTGAAGACTCCTGAGAGAGTTTAGAAGACAAAGTCAGACAAATCAAAACTCAGTAGCTTTCTCACTGCGCTCACAACTCTTTGCAGAGCGCAAAACTATTAGCAAATCCATAGCAAATCTCTAAGAGCAAACGACAGAAAGCCTCATCAGAGGTGAATAAACCAGCAAGACAAAAGCATTTAACTTCCTATTAATGTTGTTAATTCCTCTGGCTATATCCTCTCTCTCCTTCCAAAGGAGAGCACTGCACTCCCAGCAGTGCACGCTCCACTTGTGCCTGTAGCCTCTTTCTGCATGCAGCACCAGGCAAGCTACCAACAGGAGACAAGACCCTCTTTCTTTGCTTCATCTCTTTAGATGGAGATCAGGGCACTGACAGGGCAAACATATACTGCTTTGCTTCTTCCCGTTACCCCTGAAGATCCTCTGTGGTGCTGGCAAGAGCCATGCCCCAGAGAGGTGCCAGACCTGAGGAAATGCAGATGCCTTGTGTGGCATGCAGCTGCAGGAAAGCTAACACAGGCCTCTTGAACCTTGTTTAAAACACCAGGCAAACTTAGGGAGAATGTGGGAAGACCACATAGAGAGGGGCATTCAATACATGGATGCCAAGATAGCAATGCTGTCAGCTGTGCTTAAAGCTGTTGTTCTCCAGAGCCATGTAAGAAAGAATATGGGGCTCAGCTGAAGCCTTAAGTTAAACAAAGCAGAGGGGTTGGATTAGTGTTCACAAGCAGCCTGATACTTCAAACAACATAAAAATACACTCTGGAAATAACAGCTGAAGGCAGCAAGGTCTAAAGTCTGTTTATGTCACTGTCATAGGTGCTGTGATCCATCAGATTTCATACATTAAGCATGTGCTACACAGAAGCACATATAGTAGAAGTATATATAAAATATAATATATATTTTATATATATATATAATAGAAGTATATATAGTAGAAATTTCTACTATACTTAATTAATAAATCATCCAGGAATTTCACAAACTAGGCACAAAGAAGCACAGGTCTCTGTCTCAGTGACACTGTGGATCACCTACAAAAGCACCTGTATGTATGAAAACTGTGATCAAAGATGCTTCCTTCAAAATGGGCATCAGGACTTCAGGCATTTTTGCACCACCATAAATACACATAATGTGTATCAAGATATTCATGTAACTGTGTCCTTGAGGAGGATAATGAACCAATTCAGCCACACTGGCATTTGAACCCATGTGTCCAGGAATTATAAAGAAAAATAGTCCCAAGGTAACTTAAACTATCAAAGCAAGGAATATCTGAGCCACTTAGGTATTAGCTGAACTTGTGTCATCAGTCCTGTTTTAAACTTAATGGGGTCATTGTTTAACTACAGACTGAAAAAAAAAGCTAGCTATAACACAAATAGCTACAGCACATCCAGAAACATCCTGTTTCCTATTCTGATAATCTGACCAAATCATGAAAACAGAAAGTTGAGAGGGGAAATACAGTCTGTAACTACGGAAAAAAGCTTCAAGGCTTGATTCCTGTATCAGAAGATGCAGAGACATCCCTGCAGCCAGGATACAGCAGGAAGCAGCTGGTGCACAGGTACAGTTTTGTCTGGTCATTCAGGTATAAATCCTTTCACCTTGCAGGCATGAATGCAAAAGGTGGCTGTTTCTGTACCACTACTAACTTGCAACCTGCTGACCTGTAGGTCTTGCCTAAAAGGCCCAGCTGAAGAGCCCAGTTCTACCCTGAAAAATAAGGCTCCTATTTTTGGAAAGACAAAGAGGAGACAGACAGGGAAGGGAGAAGGATGCTGCCCAGACCAGTTATGCTGTCTTCATCCTTCAAGTTTCCCAGGATCCAACTAGATAAATCCCAAAGCAACCTTATCTGACCTTGCATCTGAGACTGTCTTGTGCAGGTTGAACTGAAGAAATCTTGAGATTGCTTCCAATCTGAATTATTCCATAAAGTACACATTTAGAAATAATTGTGAGCTTGTGGGTGTTTTGAATATATTATAAAAAAACAAAAAAAACACGGTAATGAACTGACAAAAGTAAATGCTTGCAATAACACAGTCATATCATCACCCTTTATCCATGTTAAGTCATCAGTCTGACAGGATGACACAAATTCCATTTGCCGTAATAATGATTCCCTACCTTGAGATAACCTGTTTTAAATTCTGTTACACAACAATAGTTCTAGACTCAATTCTAATTACCAAGCCAATGTTAGTTATAATTACCATTATAATGGATCAAGAAAGCCAGGACATGAAAGCAAGTCCAGAAATAACAGCAAATCTTGGCTCATCTTTTAAGTGACCTCTTCAGAATTTCATGAAGTATGTTGAATCCCCCTCAATGTAATGCCACAGAAGGACAGAATTTGTTTTGAGGGCTTTTTTTAAAGAGCCAGGTTAAGACAGTAATAAATCCACATTCTAAACAACTGAATGAACCTTAATTTGAAAGATCAGAAGGCCTCAGGTAAAAGACACAGACCTACATGTATCCATGCAGGAAGGACTTCTAAAATAAAGTGTTCTTCACTCAGGGAAAACCCAAAAAAAACCCTTTTGGACAACATTAAAATAATTTTTTGCACATTATTCAGTATCACATCAGATTGCCTGATGTCAGGGCACACACACTGCAGCACAATACAGAGCTGAGAATGTGGTAGGGATTTATTAAAGAGTTTTGAAACACATAACACATGGCAAATCTCTTTTTCAGTTGTCTGTCTTCATTCAGCATAATAGTTTAGGGATATTAGCACTCTCTGTGTATTCCAGTCTCTACCGGGTGCCCATGAGAGAGCTGGAGAGGGACTTCTTACAATGTCTTGTAGCAATAGGGCAAGGAGGAATAGCTTTAAATTGAATCAGAGCACCTTTAAATTAGATATCAGGGAGAAAATCTTTACGGTGAGGGTGGTGAGACATTGGAAAAAGTTGTCTAGAGAACTTGGGGATGTACCTGGAACTGTTCAAGGCCAGGCTGGATGGAGCTTTGAGCAACCTGTTCTAGTGAAAGGTGATGCCCATGTCAGGGGAACTGGATGATCTTTAATTTTCTTTCCAAGCCAAACCATTCCATGGTTCTAAGATTCAAAGGGAACAAGCTCTTAACCATGTGACTTTTTGATGAATTTTCACCCAAACCAGAAGTTAGGATCAGCAGACAAGTGTCTACTGCACTTAGTAGTGTGCTGTGCAATAAAGAGGATCTGCAGTTAAGCCTAACCAGTTAAGCTTTATTCATGCTATGAAGCAAATACCTAAGACTAATTCCATACCATTCTGGGATAAACCTCACTTGCTCCCCATGTAAAGCAAGCAAACATAGCTACCCATCAGAAACTGATAAAGTGGATTTACCAGAGAGGGCACAAAGAAAAGACCATACTCTTGTAAGATACCAAAATTATATACTCCATACAAATGCTGGCCTACTTTAAGGGGTTAAGTGTTTTGGAGGGTTCAAGTGGGGAAGATGATGCCACTCAGTGCACAGGGACAAAATTCCCAGTTTCAGAGGTAGTATGGAAAGAGAGAGAAATTTACATATAGGATCACACATTTTCATTTAATTACCAGCATTTAAATATTTATAAGTTTAAGATAATTCATAGATAAGCAATTCTTACAAAATGTGGAACTTCAGCTCATGAGACAAAAAGTCTCTACACAAGTTTGGCAAAATATAGTCACTACTAGTGCATAAAAATATGGAGTGTTCCAATTTTTAAGGGATTACATGGTGCTCTTTTGGAAAACATGTACATTGAAAAACTGACATTAATGGTTGAACTTTATTTTGGTACCATGTTCTCCAAGAAAAAATTTCCCCTAGGTATCCACCACTAGTAACTGGAAGTCAAAGAACTGCAAGAATAGAACCATCTGGGATCACCTTGTCAGATCTTTGTCCTGCATTATCTTAACCAAAAATTCAACCACTTATAGGTCAAATGAAAGCTAACATAGTTCAACTCTCTCATCCCCTAAAAATAGCTAAAGGAAAATAAAGCATGGTCCTGTCATATCTTGCACATGCTTCCTTCAAAAATTTTGAACTGAAGACAAAAAGTAGCTGCTACCACAAGGCCAGCTTCAACTTGCCTTCCTCATTATCCTTTATCAAGCTGCTTTACACATCAGAAGTGGATAGTTGATAGGAAAGACACAGCACAGGGACTTGGAACATAAATTGAGTCATGACTGCAGCTTTACAGCCTAGAGATAAGCGAGAGTCTTATCTTCCAACCAAAACAATACGTGAAGCTTTTCTATGTAGTTAATTATCACCAAAAAGAAGTAATTTTAAAATTAGATATCTTAGTATATGGGGGGGGGGGGGGGGGCAGGAAGAGATTTCACAGTAGAAACACTCTTACCAAGAGTAAATACTACCATAAAGATATTTTGGCAGTAATCCTAAACCTCCAGAACCTCTTGGTATTTGGCATATTTTGAAGCGGCGTAAAATAAATTTCATGGTCTTCTGATTATCCACACACTCGATTAGATTCTAGATACTTAGTAAATACCACAAAAATGATGATATATCAACATTTGGCTTTTTTTTCCCTTCCCTCACCGTGAACTAGGCCACAAAATTAACAGGCCTTTTAAAAGAATACTCATACAGCAAATGACCTCCTATAGTGAACAGTGCTTTTCTATTCTCTCTTGGAAACCTCTCAGCTTGCCTACAGTTTTTTCTAGCAGTTTTTCCCTTGGAAAACAGCATGTCCCAAGTAAAGCAAAACAAAGACTGCAGCAGGCAGAACAATCACTGGGGATTTACCCTCCTGCATACACTGAATTCCCAGAAGAATTTTTTCTGCTGAGGGTGACCACCCAGCAAAATTCCCACTGTGGCACCCCAGCTGGGATGGGGGAAGAGGAAATCTGTAGGGAAAACCTCAGTTTCCCAATGTACCCACATCTTTTGTACTAGCATAAATATTCTAGTTAGATTTTAAAACTTTTCATTACAGTATGTTTGCATCCCAAAAAGCCCTCTCATGAGCATAATTTACTAATATGAATGTGCCTCATAGCATTTATCCAACTTTCCATGTACACTGAGGTAAGTCATGCTGGTGTAATAAAAACAGGACATTTTTTACCACTTGCATAAATCTCAATTCTGTTTTCACAGATTTATGCAGACCATGCAGCCTCTTCTGATGCTGCAGCCCAGGACCTGGGCTATATAAATTAAGTTTTTCAAAACTTGAAATTGACTAAGCCTTGCTGAACTCTAAGCTACAGATGCTAGAGTGGGACTGACACTCACAGGATCCTGATGAGTGCCAGGTCACACGTGTTGCCACAGCCAGACTCACTGTTTCAGAGAATCACAGAAGCAATTGGGCTGGAAAAGACTCCAAGATCATCGAGTCCAATTTATGGCCAATCACCATGTTCAATTAGACCATGGCACTAAGTGCCACATCCAGTTTTTTCTTAAACACCTTCAGTGATGGTGACTCCACCACCATCCTGAGCAGCCCCTTCCAATGTCTGATCACTCTTTCTGTGAATAAATTCTTACTGATGTCCAACCCCTGGCACAGCTTGAGGCTAATTTCTTTTGGCCCCGTCGCTTGTCGCCTGGGAGAAGAGTCTGACCCCACCTGGCTGCAGCCTCCTTTCAGGTGGTTCTAGAGAAGTGAGGGGTGAGGTCTCCCCTGAGCCACCTTTTTTCCAGGCTAAACAACTCTGGCTCTCTCAGCTGCTCCTCATCACACTTGTGCTCCTTCCCCAGCTCCACTGCCCTTCCTGGATTCGCTCCAGCCCCTCAATGTCCCCCTTGTGGTGAGGGGCCACGGACAGAGCCACCGTCCTACCCTCCGGCCCCAGCACCCCGCGATGGGGACGATTCCTGGGAAACTGGAGACTGCTCTCCCTCCGCTGTGAGCAGGACTCCCTGTCACACTCACTCGCGAACATTTTCATACAGAATCGAGACATAAACGAGTTTCAATAAGGCTATAATCCACTTCGCTAACAGCCTTGTCCGTGGCCCCCGCCGGCAGAGGTTCCCGGGCCTGCGGTGCCCTCTGCCGGGCTGCTCCAGCACGGATCCCCGGCCGCTCCCACACCTCCCCGGCCGGGGTTTCCCGGCTGCCAGACCAGCGCTGCCCCGTCCCCCGGCTGCTCCTCGGGGGCCACAGCGCGGCCCCTCCGCTCTGCCCGCCCCGCCTGGGGCCTCTCCGCCACATTCCGGGCAGCGCTGCCTGCGCGGGGCTCCCTGGTGCCGCACCAGCCGCCAGCACCAGAGAGAGGGTAAATCAGAGTCAGTCGGGTTGGAAAATACCTCTGAGATCATCGATTCAACATCTGAACAACCACCACCACCATGTCAACTAGACCACGGCTCTAAGCGCCACATCCAGTCTTTCCTTGAGCACCTCCAGGGACAGCGACTCTGTGCAGCCCATTTCAAATGTTACTTTGGCCTGGGGTACCGTCACATCTCAGTTCTTTTCACACAGATCAGTCCACTATAAGATACTAAATAAAGATCTACAGTTGACACATAATGTGTCTTTAGAAATAAACTTACATTTTCTGCAGAAAAAAAAAAAAAGTAGCTACCATATCTTAGCCAGTAAGATTCAGTTCATACAGCTTTCCCTTTGGAGCTTTGCAATCCTCATCACTGCAAAGGGAGTCATGCATGTAGTCCTTTAGCTCATCATGCTCTATTCCCAACACCTGGATTTTTAGATAGTCACAGTCTCAAAGTATAAAGAGAAATAGGAAATGGTCTCTCACCCACCACACTACTGGAACTTGGGCACCAACTTGTCACAAGCAGCCAGGGACTGTAGAGAATCCAGATGATCATCTCTGGTGAGAAACTCACCCACCTGATGACTTTTTGCATACACATTGAAATACAAGAAATTCAATTTTAATATAAGAACAAGCTGCTTTACTGCTAGGAGTGACCAAGCACTGGCTCATGTTGCCCAGAGAACTTGTGGAGTCTCTGCTCTTGGAAATACTCAAAACAAACCAAACACAGCCCTGAACAGCCAGCTTCAGCTGCCCAGATGTGAGTAGAAGGGTTTCACTAGGCACTCTCCAGAGGTGCTTTCTCACCTCAGTCATATTGTGATTCTGTGACCATACTGCCAAACTTTGTGAGGGGCACTGCTTGGTTTTGAGGTTTGAGTCAAAGAAAATGCCTTGAAATTCTTGTGTACCGCATTCCTTCTGAAAAGATAAGGTAGGCAAAATCCTCACACTGCCCCAATTCAAATGCAAACAAATATAAATATATGCCATAACTATAGCAGCAGCTTTTTTTCTTAAACTTGGAACAGTTTCTTACCTTACAAAGCTCATCAGTCTCCTCTTTGGCAGGCAGGGAATTAGTGTTTGTGCAGGAGTCCGAGTCTGATATCTCTAGTGAGCCATCCTCTTTTTCTGACCCATCGCAATGATCGGTGGAATCAGTATCCTTCTCCCAGTCAATGAGCTTCAATTCATCTAAAACAGAATATTGGTAAAAAGAGTTTTTCTTAATCACCATCTATTATAAGCACAAAGTCAGAGTAATACCACAGCTATCCTGACCTTGGGGAAAAAATGGCAACATTATTTTTTACCTATGTACAACTGATCTTTATATTTAAGTATTTTGTGTCTCATAAAAGCTAAATCCTACTAGCCAAAAATGTTCTGTGAGGAAGGATAAAAATGACATACATAAAAAAAAAAAAAAGTACTGTCTGCAAAGAGGTGGTACATTTAACTGCACAGGTAGGTAGGGTGTTCTTTCAGTTTAGTTATTATTAATTTTCCGTAGTTTAGTTAGGGGGCCTTTTTGCCCAGCTGCATTGGATTTTCCTCGTGTACTTGTTCAGAATTAACTGTTCTAAGCAAATGCCTTAAACAGTGCTAATTAACATCTGCTATTAGTGGTAACCCTCACAGAGGAATGAAAAAGCTAGTTGAAATGGTCATCTCCTAGAACACTATGCTTAAATATTCAAGTCTGCAAATCAAATCTCTAAGCACATCAAAGAGAGAATTGTTGAGGACAAATTAAGAGAAACAGGAATAAGAAAAGATGGAGGCAAAAAAACAACAAATAAAGTCCCAAACAAACCCATAATGCAATGGCAATAAAAGATGCAGACAGAAATGTGGAACTTTTTTCCCACCATCCTTAGGATCATGTGGTATTTAATGCAACTCCAAAAGTCCATTTGTAACTCCAAGAAACTGAAGGGCATGGAAGCCTGAGCTGCAGCAGCAGCCTCAATCCTTTAGGTCCAAATGCCACAAGGTAATGAGAAGTGATAATTTCAATGTGTTTTGCATAAATGAGCATGTTCAAAGGAGAAGGGATGAAAGCTTTTTAGGGAGTTGCTTTTCTTGCTTTTGTAAATGCCATATTTCTAACACTGGAATAGTCATGTACAAGGGAGAGGCAGCAGAGAAAGAAGGCACCTACACCATGCTCCAGGCATCTGTACAAATCCATGGAACTGTGGAAGTACCTTCTGTACTTCTGTACTTGGCAGTGCTACTGTAATCTAAATTACTAGTTTCTATACTGACCTTTCAAACTCTGAAGTCATCCAGACAAGCACACAGCTGTAGTGCTGCCTCCTTTTACACACACAAATGCATTTGTTTCTGACTATGAGGAAGCTTCATCAGAAATTTTAGACATCAGCAATCAGGTAGCACAAAGAGGTTTCTCTTGAAGCTGTGTGACAAGCTGCACACAACTTGTGACAATGGTATAAATTCCTTGATGAAATACAAGGCAATCCATTTTATCTTGTCACACTGAAGTACTGACACAACTCAACACGAAAGGGAACATCTCTTTAAAAACTACCTTTTACCTACTGTCACCTCACCTACAATTGTACCTACATATGCACGCACACACAGGCACATTGGGTACAATGCTAAAATTAGTGTATATGATGGCTACTTCAAAAAACATGGAAATTACAGTACTTTTACTCCCCAGTGCTCTCAAGATATTTTTGGGTTTAGAAGAAAAACATGACAATTATTGGATTTTCTCAGTAACCTTCAAGCAGATACATAACACATCAGGGTTTCTTCAATTACAGAGAGAAACCAAATTTTGCTGTCTTACAAGCATAAAAATATGTCTGTGCATTGTCTCAAAAAAAAAAGAAAAAAAAAAGAGGAAGATTAAAGCCTGCAAGATATACTTGCAGGGGACAAGTGAATGATATTAATGGTATTAATTAGAAAAATTCCTGCTCAGCAACAGATTGCAGTTCAGGAAATGAACAGTCCTTCCTTTTTGAAAAGAAGAAAATGACTAGGAATTACAAAAAATAGCCATCAGATAATGGTTAATCAGACAATGACAGTGTTATATAGATGGTAAAATTATAGAAGAAAGGAAGAAGATTTTGCATTTTTGCTTCAAGCCTAAGGAGCATATTTAAATAGTGTCATGAAACAAAAAGGCATCAATCAGTCAATCTATTTGTTCAGCTCACAGCAGTGTTTGAATGCTTTGTCAGACATCCAGGATCCAGTCTATTTGTAATATTTCAGATCTAGCTGAAGTATTACAAAGTTAACCTAACTTATTTTTACATTGTAAAGACTTCCTAGCAAGTTCTAATGCAACTTACACATTCTCCCAATTAAGCAAAGATTTTTCTGTCTTCAGCTGCACTTTTTAATCGATTTTTCTCCCCTCTGTCATCTCCTGGTCCATGAATTAGAGAGGAAGTTCTAAGAACTAAACTCATGGCTGTTCATATAGTGCAGCTAATGGGGGAAGCAAAGGAAGACCTTGTTCCAAAATGAAAATGCATGGCACAGAAGATGATGCTATCTGCAGCTGCAAAGTCTGCCATACCTAGTCAGTAGATGCAGACAACTGTGCTCCTTTACTCCAAGGTTTAAAGTTCTGGTACGTCATTTATACTAAGAGCTTACTCTATACCTAGATCAAATTTATGAAAAAAACCCAAACCTTCCAACTGATCTAGCCAAAATAGGAATGGATCATGTCATTTTGTCAGAATGACCTCAAGAATATTTTCATTGCAGCACCTGAAATTGACAGGTTTCTTGTTAAATCTTGCATTTGAACTTACCTTCACTACTTCTGTCTTCTAACAATAAATCATGTCTGTTAGGCGATTCCTCTGCTCTGGAAGTGTCACTTTTTTTGCTGTGCAACCTTGGAATCAATGTTTTATTTTCATCATCTGAAAAATCACTGCCACTAGAGGTCCATATTATGTCTTCAGCTTCCTTAGAACTTGCAGCACCAGCAGCAGCTCCTATGAAAAAATATTGCAAAGTGTTAGATTGTTACAGAAATGCAGTTCTGTTAAATTCAGAAGTATTAAAAGTTAAACTGTACTATTTTTAATGGGCAAAATTATAAATTCTATTACTAGGCATCAGAGATTAATACTGAAGTATTAACTCACATGTATTTCTTAGTCATACATGCATTATTTTCAGTTTAGCCCTCAACAATAAATGAAAGTTTTATACAATGAGGCTACCATTGTGTACTTCAGCAGTGTGAGGACAAGTCATGACTGTCTGACATTTAGTCCCCCTACACACAGTCCTAACACCCCTCCACTCCCCCGCATGTACCCTTGTAAAATGCTGAGTGGTTTAAAGAAAGACTGCCCTTAGAATTCTGGGTTTGGGAGCTCTCTGACTATCCAACGAGTAACAAAGAATAAAAGTATTCCATCAGGAGAGATTACTGTTCAGTTTTTTCCTGAGGGGAAAAAAAACACAACTTCTCAAGTGTTGCAAAGAAAAGCTGTTTTTGAAGTAAGACCTTTTAATTCAAAGTATCTTTCTGCATAATTTTTAATCATAAAAGCAAGAAGAAAAGGATTCATGCTTAGCACAGAGCATACAGAACTAGGAAGGTAGAATTTTCCACTTCCTACCACTAATGAAACATTATAGATGGGAATTTAGATGATTACTGGGCGTTTGGAATTAGGCAGAAGGGCCCAGAAGAGAAAAACACAACCACATCTCCTCCTGCAACACAGAGAGGTTCTTCTTAGAAATCTAGAACCCCAAAAGATAAAAAGAAGTGCCCAACAGGTCACCTACTTACATCCAACAGAAGCAGCACAGCTGCTGGAGCAAGCAGAAATACAGACTGAAAAATACCACCCCCTCTTTCTTTCTTTTCCTCTGGGCTCAAAAAAAAGGAAAGAACTAGAAAGAGTAAGTCCTCCTCCTCTTTATTCTGCCTAGAGTTCTTTATTTTAATGACAATATTACATAACTCAGGGGGATACAGAAGACTGTAAAAGCAGGAGGTTGACAAAACTCTGATTTTTTATCTATTGCTCATATTTACAAAATATGTGTTCTCTCATGCCTGGTTGCCTGTCTAGAAGAAGACAGAATAATCTCACAATCTGTACAGCTAAGGGCTATTTTTCATTCCCTTCTAATAAAAATGTGAAGGATTTAAATATCCCATCCTTGCTATAATACACACCATATACAGCATTAGCGATGCTCCTTTCACCTTTTCAAAAGCAATAGCTGAGTGCCTGCAGCTTTGCAGAATACATTTCTGGCACTATGGGTGAATAGATGAGCCCCACCACAGTAGTGAGAGATTGTGTATCTTATCAAAATTAGCTTCTAATTACAGTAACAGAAGAAGAAATCAATCAGTATTTTGAGCCAACTTCTACCCCAATACAGGACAAAATAAAGTAACAATAATCTGACAATGTTAAGATGAAATAATCAAAACATACTAGATGCACTTTCAGCAGCTGTTAACAGTGGTCCAAGATGCTTCTTAATCTTGGATTTCTTACTAGAAGGCCTCTGGGACTATATTAAAAAGAGACAGAGATTTAATCACGAAGACATTAAAAATAATTTTAACAAGTATCAATATATTCAAAGCTGTTGTTACCTACCAAATCTCAGCAGAACAATTTCAAATTAATTTTAAAATCTTTTACAAGATTGTAATATAATGAAGTATTAAAGCATGAGAACAGTAACATAACTTCTGAATTTTCATATATTTGGAAAATACAAACTTTCTGTGACTGACAGAAATCACACGTGACCTTAAGAATAAGAACCAGTATTTTCAGCACTAAAATGTCAAAAGTGGGCATCACAACATGCTTGGTAAAGCATGTGTCCTACTGAAAAGTTACAGAATTACTTGGTTGCCCTGTCTCTGATTTTACTGTATCCCACAAGATATGCAACACTGTGACTGCTCCGTACCAGAAGAAGAAACAGAAAAGCAGCTTGGGGTCAGCACAAAATACTCTTCATTCCAAGCTGGCTGATCAAGCAGGATTTTCTACACTTAATTCACTATTGCAAACACATTCTTTAGGTCTAGCAAAAAAATCATCAGATGCAAGCTACAGTATTTTTGTTTCATATTTTTCAGGAAATGTAGCACTCAATCCCAAATGTCAAATTACTTTTGCATCCTTCAGTGTATTATTGGAATTTTCTAAGTGATAAGTGCTATCTAGAACACAACATATTAACTTATGCTCAGCAAGTTACACTAACAAGTTAAGACAATATCCTTATGTAACTGTGCTTTCCATTTTTTGTCTCTTTTGACAGTTGCAACAACATGCTGTTAGTTTGGGAACAACACCAAAAAGAAGGCAACATCTTACTATTCAGTCAAGCATGGAAATTCACTGTCAGTTTGCATCTGTTACACCACTAAGGCAGCATTTTACCTCCAGCACTGAAGTGCTCTGAAAACCATCCCCACACCTAAGCCACGCATTGGAAATCCAAGCAGCAGACACTGATGTCCTGGCATTTGACTTTTTCAGATGCAGAGGTGTCTCATCTGGGAATGGTGTGCATTCTGCATTCCACAGTCTCTTCCGCTAGAGAAAGGAAAAACAAACCCATTAAAAACACTGTCTAGACATAATCAATTTCAAGTTAAATTTACTTAATCTGGGCTACCCCTAGTATTTTCTGAATGCTTACAAACAAATTCTAATTTTTAATAAGCTTGAGAAAAAAAGCCTCAACCATTTGCAAGCATCTTTTATGAAGCACTAAATAATACCACCACCAATGTCAGAGGTAAATTAAATTTTTAGTAAGTTCATTTTCTATTGGACTAAGTTACAATTCATAGTACCTGATAGCTGCTCAGTGAAACTGAAAATACTATGTTACACAAGAATAGCTCACTAAAATACACTTTAACTAAATAATGCTTTCAAAGTCCTATTTAATCTGATTGGATTTTGTTTATGCAGGAGGTCACACTAGGTATCACTATACAGTACACCATTAAAAATAACCAGTCAACTAAAGAACTACCCCAGATTATTTCAGCTGCAAGAATTACATTTATTTTCACAACCATTTCCCCATCAAAAACATTGCCTTACCCTTATGGGATGCTGGAAATCATTTAGATTATTAGATGAGTCACAAAACAGGATGTTGATTATCATCCAGTGCTAATTTCATGCAAGAGATTGTAATATCTGAAAACAGCTGAAGATTCATGACAGAATTGCCTGTTCTCAAATCCAAAGCTATCTCTCAGATTCAATACCAGTTTACACACAGAAATTGAACTTGAGCATGATAATCATTTTATCCTACTGTGCTGAAATTTATCTTAGAAAATGTTGATTGTATCATCTGTCTGTCTTCTGATATACCTTCTCTTGAACAACTACAGTTCCTACCTATAAATAATTATTACACCAAAGTTAAGTTAATCAGCGCACACATTTTCTGCCAGGCTCGTCAATTAGGATTGTAATATACAAGTCAAACGTATGTGAAACAAAAAACCAAAAAGTAGAATCACAGAATATCCCGAGTTGGAAGGGACCCACGAGCATGATAGAAGCCCAAATCCTGGCCGTGCACAGCCCCAAGAATCACACCACGTGCCTGAGAGCACAAGCATTTGGCACTGTTTTTCCATTTTGTAAATGGCAATGCATATTTGTTTTCCATAGGTTTTTTTTTTCCAGCGCTCTTGAGAGTGAAACAAGCAGTTTCCAAAAGCCTACAGTGAGCAGCATCTTCACCCCTCCAGTCACAAAGTCCAGTAAGAAGACAGAGCAAAACAAACACGCTTGGCAGTTTCCACTGATGATAACTGACCCTGCTAAGAGCCTCTTCTAAAACTGCTGGGGGTATTCAGACCTCAAAGCACCTACACATTATCACCAAAGTCAAACTGTCCCCATAACTACTCCCACAGATATATGAAAGGTACAGTCTTGAATCTGACATGGTAATAAATCCAGAATCAACAGCGCTTTGGTAAGGACATCATGTCGGGTAAGGAGACTACAGCAGTTTATCAAGAAAGGTTAACATTGCAACACAAAGAGAATTTAAGCACTGCTTCCCTCCCAGTGAAGATGCTGGCCCAAGCCTCGATTTTCAGAGTGCTTAGATGGGAATTTCTACATTGGGCTGTCCTCTTGGCAAGTGCTTCTGATGGTTTTTAGCCTTCGCCAGTGCTGGGAGTCTTGCTTATATGCCTGGTTTTGTAGCTTCTAGAAGATTTTGCGAGATACATTTTGCAGACTTACAGTATCAAATACAGTTCACCTAAGCTTGTTTCTTGAATGGGACGCTCCAGTTTTGTCTGTGCCAACAGCAGCACCATAGCTTACAAGCAGGTTTACAGAACACCACTTCTGATGGTTACTTAAAAGCAGAAGTGGTTGCAAATAAGTGAAAAAGAAATGCACATCATTGCATGCACTATGTGTTGCATGAAATAGGCATTGTAATGTACTTCTACTGTTAGGAAGCTTAATAAACATAGAACTAGGGAGTTACTCTCTGCTAAGTCTCTCATTCATGTTATTCTTAAAATCATGACATTTCCTGACAGACAGGAAACCTCAATGTCTCTATCCTGTGCAATACCAATGGAACAAAGTAACAGCATGACACAAGAGGCAGGAGATGAACAGCAGAATGTGGCAGCTGAGACATGGCCACCACTGCACAACTGCCACAATTTGGGAAAGGAATACCATACAAGAATCAGCAGGATAAAAGCCGCATGTAACTCCCTCTCCCTAAGTAATCCCTAAGGTTAGGGTGCATATAGAAAAGATATGCTTACAGTCAACAACGTTAGAAAAGCAGTCTGAGTAGAACAAACAGCTGGGTTTATGCTTAGATGGTTACACTTCTATTTAGATTTCAATGTGAAGTTGCACTGGAAGTGACTTTTAAACACTTGAAATTCAGAGTACTAGACAGTCATGGCTGTGACAGGCAAAAAGACTTTTCATAATTAATGACTTCACAGCAGAAGAGTTTTAGTTAATCCTGCACTTCCTTAGCCTGACTGAAGGCAGGGCTGCTCAGGTTTTCAGAGCAGCACTACAGAGCTGTCTCAGGGCAGATGACTCCATGACAAACCAGAAACAACTGGAACCCCCTCTTCCTATTCTTCTTCCAAAGCACTCGGCACTCGCCAGACTGTGCAGACACAGTAATGATGAACCAAATGGTCAGAAAACTTCTTTGGGAAGAAGCACTTGTTATCTACAACTGATGCAGCAGCAGAAGAAAGGATAGAAGGGTCAGTGGGACCACTCCAGCAGCTGCTTGACATTATGTCAGCTTATTTACAACCTGAAGAACCATCAGTACTGCAGACAGATCTGATAATTAGCTCGTTGTTTCACCATGCACCCTGCTCCCCAGATTCAAGAAAATTCAAGAGTTTCTGCTACCACCACACAGAAATTTATAGCCACTACAATCACTGAGAAAAACTGAAAACAGTCCCCAAAGTCTCAAACCAAGAAAGTAAAGAAATAGACCCTTTACATGAGATGTTCCTCAGCTACTGCGAATTCTTGCAGACACCACTTGGAAGGAAACAAAAGAGAAGGATTTATGATTGTTGATACTGACAGCAGTGGCTTTGAGTCCTGTGCTACAAATATCTTGCCACCATATCCCACATCCTAGATCACCTTAAAAAAACTGAAAAAAAAATAAAATAAAAGAGACAATTACCTCATCCCAAACTCCCCGTTAATTTAAATATCTCTATGTAACTATTTGATGTGAATTCATGAAACAGGACCTACAGCTTCAATCCAGTTGCTGAGAGAGCCTGGGAGCAGGTGCAAGGGAGCTGAGAGCAGCCTGCAGGGCCTCTCTTTGGCTCTTTGCCTTCAGGCACGGTGGGAACAGCGCCAGTGCTGGGGACAGCACTGTCACCCTTCACCTGCAAAGCCACCTTGGCACAGAGGGGTGGTGTCCAAGGACTTCTACCACAAGAATACATCTGCTGGCATGCAGAAATAGAAAGTTTTAAAGGCTCTTAGCTTCTGCCCAAGCCTGCTTCAAGGCAGCAGAGAAATAAACACTTTAAGAAACTTACTTCTCAAGAATAAATATTTATAATGAAGTTATCTGAAGACTGTGCTGTTCCCAAAGAAATGAAGCAACAATTTTAAGTTCTTTTAATCTTGAGTCACAAGGTTAATCATCTTTTTCTTTTAATCAGAAATAAAAATGGGGCACACAAAAAATAAGTGGTGTAATTTATTGAAGGAATGCATAAAGTGTCTAGAAACAAAGTATTGGAATTAAAAAAAAAAAATAATCATTGAATCAGGCTCAAAAGAGCTAGTGTGTAGACCTGTCATACATCACAAAATCAAGATTTATTACAAAACAGTCAAACAAAGAACCATGTAAATCGTGTAAAGTGTCAAAAGCCAAAATATGACCTCTGAAATTTTGAGTTAAAAAGGGCAAGGCTAGGATGGCTATGTCATATAGAAATTGTCTTGACCTCTGTTCCCAAAAGCATTGCATTTTGTCTCTGGAGCAGTTCCTTCTAAATGAGTGAAAAAAAAAAAAGAGTTACTCCTGTTGGCATAAGTGGAATTAGGACCAAGCCCTCCTAATAAAGGGCATCACAAGCAACTTACCCCATTACTCCTTTAGTTATTATTTGAGTTATTAGTGAGATAAGGCAAGTCAGCCTACATGGTGCAGATGTGAGGAAAAGGGAGGCACACTCTGAAAACACCATGAAAATGCATAGTGATTACACAACAGACTACTGCAAGTATGGGGCTGGGGTGTTGGCTTTGACTTCTAAGTAGATGTTGCTATCTAGGACATCTCCCCTCAACCAATCTGTGTGGTTACTTATTCCCAGGACTTCTTGCCCTGGTACACCCTATATAAATTCACTGGGACCATACGCTCAAAGGCTACTCATTACACACCCTTTACACTCCAGACAATCCCACTTCTTTGGGGCTACCCCAAAAACCACAGGAAGAACCACAGGAGCACATCACCCAATATATTATCCACCTCATATGCAAGTGGCATTTCTTTGACACATCACCTTCTCTAACACAAAAAACAACATAAGTTGAAGGAGAAAACTAGTGATAAAACATTTCACCACATTAACTCCTCCTGCTACAGACTTCCAAATCCAAAAATTTATCACATCACTTAAACATCAGTCAGAAATGTTCAAATACAACTGTTACATTCTTCCTGAAGAGAGTAGAATGAAAAAGTATTGAAAATCACAGCTCTAGTTGACAGACACTCTTCATGGTTTAAAAAAAACCTGAAGGGAGCAATCACATAAAAGTACGCAGATATCAAACACTAACCAACAGCCACCCACACCTTTCACCTTTGTTCTTATTGATTTCACATGAAAGTACTCTAACTGAAACACCTCAGATAGTGTTGGCCTTCAAAAGCCCAATTTCAAGATAGTACAAAACCGAATTTGACAACAGGCACCTGATTTTCAGCAAAGCACAGTATTCATGATACTGAGTTCCTAAAAGTGTAACTACTCATTTTAGTGCCTAGATAAAAAGTTCTAATTTAATATGAAAACATCCTTGCATTTTAAACTCTCAAGTGAGGACTCAAATAAAGGTTGCAGACTTAAAGTCACGGCTTGTGGCTTTTTCCCAGCAAAGATTATTTTTTTTACTCCTATAAAAACAGTACGTTTATTTTCCAAAGATGATTCACAACAACACGTGTGGGCCCTAGAAAGGTTCTCATCAAGTTGTAATCATTCATAAAAAAAATTCATACTGTAGGATCACAGTCAATGATAGCAGTGATAACCTGCCATTGCATACCTCCTTCTACTCTCATGGGAAAGAAATATTAAACAAAATTAAAACCTTAAAATAAGATTCCCATTGCTATTCGTGTGAGACCAAAATTTTTAAAACACTCTTTTAAAACCTTTATTTGTGCTCATGATTTTTACTACACTAAATGAAAGACTATTTTCAATTACTTACATTGACGTATATAAGATTACCATTTGAATGTCAGGATTTTTTAACCTACACATCCTTTTTTAAGCAAGGGTATAAATTATAATATGCTTACACTGAAATAAGCTTTCATGGAATAAGAATACTATTGAAGTGTACTTTGTATTAACAACGAATGCCAACTAGTTAGAGAGAAATCCACAATCTGTGAAAGCAGTTAAAGCAGAAGTATTTTAGAAAGGCTTACACAAAATTAAGTTATCCAAAATGTTTAGGATACAGTAACAGTATCACACATTTTTGTTACATCTCAGGTTGGCATGGGTTTTTAATCAGTTTAATTAATAGTGAGGAAGTGAGGAGGATTGTTCTATTTTCCCTTGACCAGTATAAATTTTCATTCATAAACTAACAAAGAACATTATCTTGGCCAGCAAAAGGAGTTACTATTATCACAGGCTGTTATCACATTGCAACAAGAGTTGGTGAAATCTTGTTTCAGTTAAGTGTGCATTTTTTCACTATCCAAGAACTTAAAACTCTTGAAAAGAAAACACGTATAGTGTCAATATTTCAGGTTAATTTATGTGAAGTATAGTAGATTATTTTAAAGCTTGTTGTAGACATTTTCTTCCATTAAAATTTATTTTAAATGTGTTTATATTAAAAAAGTGGTTGAACATGCACACCAGTACAGACAAAATTCTTCAGGAACCAGATCTGTCATTTGTCTATTTGTCAGCTCTATATACCAACATTTACAGTCCCTCTTTCAGCAGTATCTCAATATTAGCCTAAGCACGGCTAATCAGAGCCAGCACATCCTAACTGCCCCTCTGCGGGGAACATCCAACGCACCAAGCAAATTACCAAAGGAGAGGGATCGAAAAACAGCACGGGGCGCTTCTCCTCCCTCCGCTCCCACACAGGGAAGGAAGCTGCTCAAAACAGTATCAATGCCGGCCAGTTCCCACAATTCTCTTTTCCTCTCAAGTTCTACTCTCCCTGCACTTTTCCCCCGACTGCCCTGTAACAAGGCCGAGCTCCGCTCCCCTCGGTGCGGCGGTGCCACGCTGGATTTCCCTGTCAGTGTTGCGCAACCGCGCACACCAGGAACGCGGGGAAGGGCCCGTGTTCCCGCCCCGCGTTCCAGCGTGGCGAGTCCGCAACACAGGTACCGCCTTGGAGCCGGATATGAAAGGGCAGCGAGGGCACAGCGCGGCGGCTGCTGCTGCTGCTGCTCTGCTGCCACCGCACCACCCACCCCCGCGCCCCTCGCAGCGGGGCCGGGAGGCGCGGCTGGCCGGCGGCCGGGGCGCATGGCAAGGCCGCCGGGAAGAGCGCGGGGAGCACCACGGCTTGGCTTGGCCCTGCGGGGCGGCCGGGGCGGCATTCCCCGGCCCCGCCGAGCCCCTTCTCCTCCCGTCCCGCCGCCGCCGGTACCTTCCCGCCGGGCATCGCCCCCGGCGCGGCGCCGCGTCCCCGGGCACGTGGCCGGGGAGTACGGGGGGCGGGGCCCAGGGAACCCCCGGCCCGCCCCCGCCCTTTGCAGCTTTGGCGCCGCCGGAGCCGCGGCTCCTGATTGGGTGGAGCGTGGATGACGTAAGGGCGGGGCGGGGTTCCCGGGGGTGCGGGAGCCGATCCGCGCTGTGGGAGGCGGCTGGGATTTCCCGGCGGGAAACGCTAGTGCCGGCACCGCGTCCCTCCTGCCCTCAGAGCCGAGCTGGCCCGAGGCCCCAAGAGGAGCCGGGGGTGCCGAGAGCTGGGCCGTCTGTTCTCTGCCCAGGGCAGCGGCTGAGTTGGCAGCGCTGATTTTTGAGGGGATGGTGTGGAGAGCGATGTTTCAGTTCTGTCCTCTGAGGAGAAATTTTTTCAACCTGGGTTTCGCCTGTGCATCCTTCATGATAGCCAGGGTCACTCTGATGTAAATCTCAAATGTTAAACGCCACAAGGAAAGAAAGCAGAGGGATGGAAACGCTGGCTTAGATAAAAGTGATAAAAACTTAGATACCTAAGCTAGTAATGTCTAAACACAAGGCACTTGATGAAAAATTCGTTTGCTGTTACGCCATTAAAATACGATTCCTTTAACTTCCTAAAGAAAAAGTAACGATACATTTACTGGCAAAAAGGGTAATGTCAGTGCCAAGATGTAGACTTGGAACTTAAACTGCTTTGCATGGATGTTCTCTTCCATAAAATGACAAACTGCAGCTA